>NW_026521620.1:0-401480 GCF_021234435.1 Artibeus jamaicensis
AGAAAATCTCAGAGATTTCACACAGCAACATTTTTACTGATATGTCCCCTAGAGCAAGGAATATACAGGAAAGAATAAACAAATGGAATCTCATCAAAATAAAAAGCTTCTGCATGGCTAAAGAAAACAGTATTAAATTAAAAAGACAACCCACCGTATGGGAAAACGTATTTGCCAATGATACCTCACACAAAGTTTTAATCTCCAAAAAATACAAAGAACTTGCATGACTCCACTCGAAGTCAAAAAATTGAATTAAAAAATGGGAAAAGGACTTGAACAGACACTTCTCCAAGGAGGACATACAGAACATTCAGAGACACATGAAGAGATGATCAATATTGTTAGCTGTCAGAGAGATGCAAATTAAAACCACAATGAGATACCACTTTACATCAGTCAGGATGGCTATCATAAACAAAGCAACAAACAACAAATGTAGGAGAGGATGTGGGGAAAAGGGGTCCTTAGTTCACTGTTGGTGGCATTGCAGACTGGTACAACCATTATGGAAAACAGTATGAAATTTTCTCAGAAAAATAAAAATCAACCTGCCTTTTGACCCAGCATTTCCACTGCTAGGGTTATATTTTAAGAATCCTAAAACAGCAATTTCAAAGAACCTATGCACCACAATGTTCATAGCAGCACAATTTACAATAGCCAAGAGTTGGAAGCAACCTAGGTGCCAAACATTAAATGAATGGATAAAAAAAATGTGGTACATATACACAATGGAATTCTATGCAGCAGAGAGAAAGAAGGAGCTACTACTCTTTGCAAAAACATGGATGGAACTGGAAAGCATTATGCTGAGTGAAATAGGCCAGGTGTTGAAAGACAAATACCATATGATATCATCTTTAAAAGGAAGCTAAACACCAAAACAAACAAGCAAGCAGAATAAAAACAAAGACAATAAAATAGAGAAAAAGGGGACAGTGATCAGACGGGAAAGGGAAGGGAATTTAAGGGGAAAAAAGGGAGGGACTTGGAGGAGGAACTAGGAAGGACACAAGGAAGAGAACTAAGGGGGGTGGAAATGGGAGGAAGGTGGGAACACAAGGCAGGGGGGGCTGGGCTGGGAGAAATAGACAAAAAACTGTACTTGTAATATAACTACATAAAATTAAAAATATGTTAAAAACATGCAAATTTATACAACAATCAAATGCAGAAAAACACAAAAATGTACCCCTACCTCGGTTATAAGAGACCTAAATATTTTTGAAAGCTAAGGCTTCATTAAGCACCAAAACACTAAAGGAAAGCTTCTTATTGTTAAGACAAAAGTATGTTTTGTCATTTTCTGTTCTTGGAATACATTACAATTCTCTCCAGTGGAACCAAAACCTTTGGAACCCCATTTGTTGGTGTCCAAACATTGAACTTCCTTTTTTCTGGATAAATGTGTTCAAAAATGAGCAATGCAATGTGGTCACCCTTTTTAACCTCAAACTTTCCTTTGCCAAAGTTGAACATTTCAATACCAATATATCCTCTATAATCTTCTATTACACCACCTGCTACATATGAAAAGTGGTTTTCAGCCAAAACAGAACACTGAGCTAATCTTTTATAGCACCCAGGAGCAAGAGTGGTCCCAACATTGGTTTTCACAAGGGCTTTCACAGTAGGCGGCACTTGTAATGATTGGCACTGTAGAGGACAAAGCCAGCCCCCTGCACAGATCCCTTGGTTGCAGTGCTGGTGTGCTCCCAGAGCAAGAGGAAGAGTAGCCCTGTGCTGCCCTCTTATGCAGGACACTACTGCTTCCTGGAGGAGATGGTGTGTACCTCTTCAGGCCATGGCATGGCAGAGAAGAATGCAGGCACATGTTGCCACAGAGGTACATGAAGGCGTGAATCAAATCTTTAAAAATTATATTCAACCTAGAACAGCTTTCTTTTTTTAAAGATTTTATTTATTTATTATTAGACAGTGAAGAGAGGAGATTGAGAAACATCAATGTGAGGTGGTCTCACATGCGCTCCCTATCGGGAACCTAGCTCATAACCTAGGCACTTGCCCCAACTGGGAATTCAGCCATGGACACATATAAAATGAAGACTATTTCCATAACTCTAAGGACCAAACAGCCATTGACCATTGAACAAGCACAGAAAGAAACAAGATACATCATGAACAGTGTAAGTAAAAAAAAAACAGAGAAATAAACACTTAAATTTAATGGCAATTGCCATATGGCTGATTATATTTGAATCAAGACCAAAAATGTTTTAAGGACTGATCTTAAAATGACCATTTATTTCCTAATATGTACATAAATACTAAAAAGTCAATAAACAACGTTTGGAGAATTTATCATATAAAATCAATCACACTGAAAGACCACCAGTACAATGCTTGAGTGAGACTGACAGATACTGAAGTCCAAGTCTTTCTCTTAAAGGGCCTGACAAAGATTTACAGGGACTCACTAATTCATACCTTGAGCCTTGGGAAAGCAGATTGAAAGGTGTTCAGGACATTCAGGAAGGAACTCACCTCTGTGGTTTCAGGGCCAATGATGGAGGGGGGGCATTCTCCCTCACAAAAGTCATCCAAGGCCATCTTTTTCTGCAATGCCCTCCTCTCAATAGAGCTACAGGGTGCTATATCTGAGTTCCCACATTCCTGCCTAATGCTATGGCCCTGTTTTAGTGATTCCCCGAGGCCTTGCCCCACTCCATTTCAGAATTCACCCAAGGCATATGCAGAGGCTATTCCATAGAAATGGCCCCTCTTGCTTCATGGTGCAGACTCTTCTAAATCTCCCCAAGAGGCTGGATATGCCCTCTGCATGCTCTATGCTTCTCATTTTGTTACCTATGCAATGGAAAAGTGCGTGTTTTTTTCCACAATCTTATTGTTTTTCAAGTACAGTTGTCTCCATATTCCATGATCACTCCCCCAACACAGCCATCCCTACTTTCCCACATTGATTCTACCCTCCTTGAGATTTTTCCATGCGTCCATTGTGCATGTTCCTGAAGATCGCTGCCCTCTTTCACCCCATTATTCCCTCCTGACGCCCCTTTGGTTACTATCAGTTTGTTCTTTCTTTCCATGCTTCTGGTTATATTTTGCTTGCTTGTTTGTTTTGTTGATTGGCTTGCTCTTATAGGTGAGATCATATTGTATTTGCCTTTCACCACCTGGCCTCTTTCATAACCATAATTATTTCCAGATTCATCCATGCTGTTTCAAGATTTAGGAGATCCTTCTACCCTAAGAACCCTGACAAATCCATTCTAATGAACATATGCACCCCAATGTTCATAGCAGCACAATTTACAATGGCCACAGGCTGGAAGCAACCTAAGTGTCCATCAAGAAATGAAGGGATCAAGAAACTATGGGACAGTTGCACAAGCATAAGGACAATTTAAAGTGTAACATGAAAGAAGATAATCTCATGTTTGGGAAGTGCATTGTGCTACAAGAAAATCACCAAGTCTAAACCTTGTATAAACTTGTTTACAACCCCCAGAGGGTTAAAAATTATAAGAAAACATAACAAATGTACCCAGGGTTCCTGTGATTTCTGTTACAAATTTAGGACCTCGAATGCTTTTTTCATGAACTCCATTTTTGCCACAAAAAAAGGAGAAAAAGAGAAAAAGGCTTAATTTAAGGTACAATTTCTCAGCAACAGGCACAGATTTTTCAAGTCCCCAAAGCAATAGAAGCCAGACCACAGTGGCCCTCACAGTCCAAATATAACTTAATTGTGTACACTGCACACTTTAAAAAAATGTATGTCTTCCTTTTTAGAGAAGGAGTGCTTTGGTCAAAACTGGTAGTAGGATAACAGAATTCTCTGGAGTGAAAACTATTCTGAAAGCATATAGGAGCATGGGATATTGTTGGAGATTTTCTGTCTCTTTGTGACAACAGCAGATGTAAGACTGAGCTTTTCAAAATCCTTTCCACTGAAGCATAGCTTCCCAAACCACACTTGAAGGTCTGGCTTCTTCTGCAATCTTCGTGTTACTCATTTATGATATCTGTATCTGCATTCTCACCTACCTGGGAAAGCAGATATTGACTTTCTTCTGCAAACATCCCAGCGCTCCTTCATTTGCTCCAAAAACGTCACCAGAACTGGCTTAGAAACAACAAGACCTGTGTACAAAATAAATATTATTATTTTTTAAGATTCCCCATTCCCAAACCTCATTGTGCTCAGGTAAAAACGCTGCAGGAAAATAAGGATATTCTAGACAATCAACCTTACATGACTCCACTCTAAGAATACAAGCAACCCAACTAAAAAGTGGGCAAAGGACATGAAAAGACACTTCCCCAAGGAACACATACAGAAGATCCAGAGACACATGAAAAGATGCTCAATATTGCTAGCTATCAGAGAGATGCAAATTAAAACCACAATGAGATACCATTTTGCAAAATTTAAAATGGCCATCATAAAACTAACAATAAACAACAAATGTTGGAGAGGTTGTGGAGACGAGGGGACCCTAATCCATTGTTGGTTGGATTGCAGACTGGTACAACCACTATGGAAAACACTGTGGAATTTCCTCAGAAAACTAAAACTAAATCTGCCTTCTGACCCAGGAATTCCCCTGCTAAGATTATATTCTAAGAACTGTTAGACACCAATCCAAAAGATCCTATGCACCCCAAAGTTAATAGCAGCACAATTTACAATAGCCAAGAGTTGGAAGCAACCTAGGTGCCAATCAATAAATGAATGGATCAAAACACTATGGTACATATACACATGGAATTCTATGCAGCAGAAAGTAAGCAGGAGTTCCTACCCATTGCAACAGCATGATTGGAACTGGAAAGCATTATGCTGAGTGAAATAAGACAGGCATTGAAAGACAATTACTATATGATCTCACCTTTAACATGAAGCTAAACAACAAAACAAACAAGCGAAAAAAATATAACCAAAGACATTCAAATAGAGAATAGGCAGACAGTGACCAAAATGGGGAGGGGAGAGAATTTCAAAGGAAAAGGGAAAGGATTGACAAGAACTAGTAGCAATGATTCCAGGAAATTAAATAGAGGTATTAAAATTGGGAGGAAGTGGGAAACACTTGTGGGGGGAGGCTTATATAGGAGTTAAAGACAGAAACCTGTACTTCAATAATAGTTGAATAAAAAATGAAAGAAAACATACAATAATAAATGATCATCCTGTTTCCTGAAAGCGCCTTAATTTTTCTAAAAATACAGAAAATTTTCAATGTATACTTAAACACAGGAGTTCTCAAAGCCTTCATTTTCTACAAAAGATAACGTCCAAGTTCTCCCTTGCAATATTCAATCTGAAAATCTACCATAGAAAATACACAAAAGTGGTTATATAAAGAATATCCTGTGGCTGGGGCAGGAAATGTGAAGGAAGTCAGACTCACCCAGGGAGGCCAGGTTGCTGTAATTCTCTAGCATCACATCTGTGTACAATTTCTGCTGAGCGGGGTTCAGAGATTCCCATTCCTCCCAAGAGAAATCCACTGATACATCCTTAAAGGTCAAACATTCCTGAAAATAAAAAAGGCAAATTTATCAAGAACACAAAGCACAGGTCTCACTGTCATCTAACATGAAAAGTATTAGAAGTGGTTTTGACCTAGGAGATATCCTTCATCATTCAGTAAGGCCACTTGGACTCTCTAATGCTCTCTAATGTATTTGTAACACTGACAACTGAGGATAATACCTGTCTAGAAATCATCTGCAAAGACATTACTTCTCTCCAGTATGAATTTTCTGATGTTGACTAAGTGTTGACTGCTGCCTGAAGGCTTTGCCACATTGAGGACATTCATAAGGCTTCTCTCCAGTATGAATTTTCTGATGGTCAGTAAAGGTTGACTGCCACCTGAAGGCTTTTCCGCATTGTGTACATTCATAAGGTTTCTCTCCAGTATGAAGTCTTTGATGTTGAGAAACTGTGGACCTGTACCTAAAGGCTTTGCCACATTCAGCACATTCATAAGGCTTCTCTCCAGTGTGAATTTTCTGATGTTGAGAAAGTGTTGAATGGCAGCTAAAGGCTTTGCCACACTGAGTACATTCATAAGGCTTCTCTCCAGTATGAATTCTCTGATGTTTAATAAGTGTTGACTGCTGCCTAAAGGCTTTGCCACATTGATTACATTCATAAGGTTTCTCTCCAGTATGAATTTTCTTATGTCGAGAAAGTGTTGAATGGCAGCTAAAGGCTTTGCCACATTGAGTACATTCATAACGCTTCTCTCCAGTATGAATTTTCTGATGTTCAGTAAGTATTGAATGCCGCCTAAAGTCTTTGCCACATTGAGTACATTCAAAAATCTTCTCTCCACTATGAATATTCAAATGTCCAGTGAGGTGTGAGAGCTGGCTAAATGCTTTGCCACATTGTGTACATTCATAAGGTTTTCCTCCAGTATGAATTCTTTGATGTTGAGTAAGTGTTGACTGGGACCTATAGGCTTTGCCTCATTGAGGACATTCATAAGAATTCTCTCCAGTATGAATTTCCTGATGTTTAGTAAGGGTTGAGGAATATTTAAATGCTTTGCCACATTGAGTACATTTATAGAACTTCCTTCCAGCATGAATTTTCCAATGTTCTATAAGTTTTGAGGACAACCTAAAGGCTTTGCCACATTTTCTGCATTCATAAGACTTCTCTCCAGTATGAATTTTCTGATCTTGTTTGAGGCTTGAGGACCTCATAAATGCTTTCCCACATTCTCTATGCATAGGAGAGTTTTCACCAGTATACATTTTCTGATGCTGAGAAACACTAAAAGACTCTCTAAAGGCATTACCAGATTCACTACATTTGAAATTATTATCTCCCGTATTAATTTTCGGGTTACCATTAACATTTGAGGAGTGGCTGAAAGCTTTAGCATATTTTTCACATTTATCAGGCTTGTGTCCAGTGTGCATTCTGTGATGATGAGTAAGAGTTGAGGTAATGCAAAATGCATTGCCACATTCTTTACAAATTTCAGGCTTCTGTCCAGGATAAATTATTTCATGTAGAGTTCCACCTAAAAATGAGTGACTTATTTTACCACAGTCTTCACATTTATGTTTTATACTCCAATCTCTTTTGTTAAGTATATTTAGATTTGATATTTGATTGAAGAATTTTTTGTATGGCAAATATTTATCATCTTTCTCCCTGACTGCAATATTTGTTTCTTCAGTGCTATTTGAAGATTGCTTTAAGCATTGAATATTTTTACTTTTCATATTTGTCTTCTCCACAATAGGAAAAACCTGATGAGTATTGTGATTTGACATTTGGTCAAAGTTTTTTCTACCTTCATAATGGTTGTCTAGAAGCTGACTCTTCACCTGGAAGTTAGGATTTGACTCATGGGTAAAATTCTTCCAATGTTCACTGCATTGACTACTTCTGTCCTCATCACACATACTCTGGTAAACATTGAACACAGAAGGGCCTTTAGTGACATAGAAAATTTCCTTAAACATGTACACTTATTCCTAAATAAGCATTCTGTGATCCCTATTAAACCACATTGGTTGTATTAAAAACTATACCCAAGTTCAAGAAAATAGGATACAGTGGAAAAAAAGAAAACAGTATTTCTAAAAACTGTAATATTTCTTAAAGAAAGAAAATGTCAAATTTCTCACATTTAAGCTTTCTACATGCATTTTAAATGACTACATTGTACACATTATTGACTGAAAAGTATTTCCCAATGCACATTTTAAACAATTAAATGATTACCCACACCACAAATTTTGAGATTTCTTAGAATTTCCAGAAAGTCTTTAGAACAGAGGTGTCAAAGTCATTTTCAGCATGGGCCACATCAATCTCACAGTTGCCTTCAGTGGGCTGCATGTACTTTTAGGACCTTGTAAATGTTTACTCCTTATCTAAGGGCAAGGAGTTTGTTGCTTCCTTCAGGTAGCAACAAGGTTCTGATTTAGAGAAAAGAAGGTCAAGGGCCAGATTCAGCCTGGAGTTCTTGTGTTTGCCACCTGTGTTTTAAAAGAATATGTACCCTTAGAATATTAGTTTTAGTCTTTCTATTTGGAAATACATTGGTCTGTAAAGGTAACTGATTTAAAGTGGAAGTTTCCCCAAATTTGTAATATTTTTTACATCTTTAGATAACAGTGATTTTTCATGTATAATTTTTAGGTAGTTTCCCCCATTCAAACATCTTTACTTTCTTGTCATAAACTTCCTTATCAGTCTCAAGGGCACACCTGTCATAACTCACCACTGTTTCTTCAAAAAATAGATCTTCTATTCCTGACCTTTTGAAGAAGCACTGGTTGTCAGTAGATAACACAGCTGATAGAAACAAAAGAAAGATTCACAGGTTTGACACATGGGTGAATGTACATTGACCTTACTAGGAATTTTTAAACAAATCACATCACTGAGTACTTCACAAACATAAATATTTGCAGGAGGATGAATTGTGGTACAATGAGAAAAAGTCACACAAAATGGGAATAATGGTTGCTTACACTCTTAAACCACTGTGCTCATCTCTCTTATCACACAATGGTAATAGAATAAATAAGCTCCTCATTCCTATTTTTTCTAGAGAGATAGAGGGACCACTGTATTCAATGATCTCACTGTTTCCTGCATCTTCAAAATACCTGTTTCTGCTTTTCAGGAGATATAGTGCCCAGGCCATAACAGCACAGAATGAACATAGTACAGTGCACACTAAACAGAAAGGGTAATAGTTGAAATAACACAGACCAGTGGACTGAAGACCAATATCAAGCATAAAAAGATGTCATGGGCTTTGAAAAGGAAGCAGACATAATAGAAAACTTGTAACCAAGAAACATTCAAATACAAACACACCTTCCTGTGCTTAGAGAAATTAGAGTTTACACTAAGGGTGAACGTTATTTGTTTTTCCCTTATCCTGGACAAAGCAAGTTCATAACTCCTAATTGTTTACAGTTCTGAACCTCAACAAATATATCAAGACAGGAAACAGAAAACCAGGGTCAAATCAGAAAACTGAAGTGCATCTACAAAAACTACTCCTGGCTGGTGTGGCTCAGTGAATGGAGCACTGGTCTGCAAACCAAAGGGTTGCTCATTCTATTCCTAGTCAGGGCACATGCCTGGGTTATCATCCAAGTCAGGTCCCTTGTAGGGGTCACGCAGGAGGCAACTACACAGTGATGTTCCACTTCCTCCCTTACCCTCTGCCTAAAATAAATAAAAATATTTTTAAATGTGCATCCATAATAACTGATACTACATATTGAAATATTTTAATTACTGGATAAAGAACTGAACATACCCACTTGAAAATAGAAACACAGGAAAATATGACTTCCCTTTAATAACAGCAAATCAGTGAATGACCAAAATAAAAATGAAAAAAAAGAAAACATAAAAATAAGACAAGAACATAATGGAAAGGTGAAAAATACATTGCAATACAAAAATACAATACTAAAAAATACATTAAAATAAAGAAACATCAAATGGTTGCCTGTTTTTGTCCAAAACCTTGTTCAAGACCCACAATCCAGGCATGTTCCTTTTCTCAAAAGTAAGCTGGTTACCTTGGATTTGAGGGATGATGCTCAACAAACTGAGCCAGTCTAATAGGTCTTAATTTACTAAAAGAAGTGATTATATGACACTCTGCATTTTTTATTATAACACTCAAAGGAAATGTAAAGAAGAAAAAATAATTCAATGGCACTGAACCAAATATAAAAACTGCTGCCCATTAAAGTAAACAACCAGCAAGTTAAAATGACAGGTCATAGAACGAAGAAAATTTCTGTAAATTTTCTTTCTGTAAATTTTGTATCTGATAAGTAGATAATATCCAGGTTATATGAATGACCGGTACAAAACGTCATGATACAGGGGGAGGCTTCCAAGATGGCAATGGAGTAGGAAGGAGCAGATTACATTTCCTCATACACATGGAAGAATATCCTGGTGGATCTAAGGAGGAACAGCACAAACAGCCAACAGTTCCCCAGCATATTTGAAAATAATAGACCAGAAATCATGACACAGAAAACCCATTCAGTAAGGAGATGGCTGCAGTACAGTAGAGTCTCAGGGACCAGAGTAAAGAATGGAGCAGCAGTGGCCTCAGCCAGCACAGTGTCCAGAGCCCTATGCCCAGCACACAGTGCCCAGTGCACCTCCTCCAGCACCCAGTGCTCAGCACACAGCTCCCAGGGCTTCTACCACAGACTCTTTGGGAGCCCCAGGCCTGCCGAAGGGTCCTTGGGAGAGAGCTGGGTTATCATCTTTCTCCCTCGCAGGCCAAGCAATGTTGGGCACAGGGAGAGACTTGTTTGCTAGAGTTTGTAGAGAGGGTACTAAGGACAAAGGGCCATGAACAACTGCAGACTCTGTGGTCGCCAGCTCCAGAGTATTGAGAGGCGCATTGTGGGGCTATGATGCCAATAGTCACTGTTCAGGCTGGGGGAATAAGCTGTGCTGAGAGGCAGGCTTTCTAAAGGAGATTTTGGAAAGTCAACTGAAGGATTCTTCTGCAACAGCCACTTGGCCTGCTCCCCACCCAGCCTGGCAGTGAACCCCAGGTTGGGCAGAGGGCCTGAAGTTCCCCCACAGAACTGGGATGGGTCTGCACCAGAACCTATGGGACCCAGGCAGCCTGGCCGGTGAGCCTTGCAACCCAGCCCACAGTGATAACCCCTGGGAAAGAGTGTAATGAGGAAGACCTAGATCCTCTTCATGGGATCCTGGGGAGAAGCACCAGGTTGGCTGTTGGGAGAGGGCACACAAAATGACCACATCAATTGCCCATCAGGCTGCTGCCAGAAAAACCAGTTTGGCCAGTTTGAAATTAACAAGAGATATTTTTTGTTTGTTTTTTTACTTAATTTTTTATCTCTTAAATTTTATTACTGTTTTATCTTTCAATACTTTTTTCTACTCTTTTCTTCTTTTCTGTTTTATTCCTTCTTCCTTTCTTTCCAAACTTATTACTTTTTCCTCCCTTCTCCTGCCTTTTTTCCCCTTTTACCTACAAGTGACACAAACAACTTAGAAGTGCAAAAAGACCAGAGTTGGACCCAAAGAGGAGGCATCCCAAAAGTAGAGACAGAGAGACAAATTTTACTTTGCTATAGCAGAGAATCCACAAGTTGCTGCATGTTTGTATTATTATTATTTTTCTTTATTCTCACTTCTTTTATATTTTAATACTATCTTTGTCTTCCTCCTCTTTCTGTGTAGGCTTCTTTTCCTAGGCTGGTTATATTGTATCATTTGACAGGTATTTCCTGTTCTCTCCTTCACAGTGTATTGCTAATTTTCTATACTCCAAGCCACTTGTTTTCCTTTAGCACTCTACCCAAACTTCTATACCCCCTATTCATGTTATCCAGATCACATAGAGTCTGTCATATGATAGTTGCTCTAATATTATTGTAAATAATGGCTGTTCTATACAACTGTAAATACTTCACAACACATCTCCCGGATCTTAGTCCACTTCACAATTTTCTGAATTCTATTACTGAAGTGATTAACTCTATTTGCTCACACACTACACCTATTTACTTACTCTCACCTTACCTCAGAACCTGACCACCCACAACCTTACCACTTTCTAGATTCAACTCACTAGCATTCCCTCTCCAACAAGAGACTTATCTTTTGTCTATTAAAAGTGGCAAGTTGGGCCCTGGCTCATATAACTCAGTGGATTGAGCATGGGCCTGCAAATCACACAATCGAGGTTCAATTCCCAGTCAAGGCATATGCATGCATTGCAGGCCAGTCCCTGGCAGGTTACTCATGAGAGGCAACCACACAATGATGTTTTTCTCCTTCCCTTTACCTCTAAAAATAAATAAATAATAAAAATCTTTTAAAAAATAAAATAAAAGTGGCAAGTTGGGTTAAAGATTATGGTTAATATATATAGCCTAAAGATATTCTATCTCTTCTCTACCAGCTGTGACTGTAAATATCATAAAATATGCTCTTCTGTCATAAACCATTTTGTCTCCGCCTCCAATTAATCAAACACACACACACACAAATAGGAGTAGGTGGAAGCAGAGAACATTAGGATAACCGAAGGAGACTCACAACTGAATTTCACAGGCATTCCCCCAAAGAACATCACACCATAAACCCACTGAGTCAGAACAAATCAATTTAAGAAGCTCAGGCAAACAACAAGAGTCTCACAAACAATGGAAAGACAAAGAAACAATACCCAAAAGAAAGAAAAGGAGGAAGCCTAAGAAAGAATGTTAGATGAAATACAGGAAAGTCAACTATCACATATTGAATTCAAAGAACTGGCTATCAGGAAGTTCAAAGAGACCACAATGAGCTACCAGAACTACAGGGGAGCTACAATGAACTCACTGAAAACTATATCAACATGAAAAAGAAAATAGAAACTGTCAGCAAGGTCCAACAGAAAATGAAGAAAACAATTTTTGAACTGAAGAACACACTGGAAGGAATCAAAAGCAGAATCAATGAAGTAAAAGATTGGATCAGTGAGTTGGAGGACAAGGTACAAAAAAACTCACAGAAAGAGCAAGAAAAGAAAAAGAGGCTCAGAAATAATGAAGAGAAATGCACGACAATATCAAAGGTTATAATATCTGAATAATAAGGATACCAGAAGGAGAAGAAGAAGCACAAGAAATAGAAAATCTATTTGAAAAACTAATGAGGGAAAACTTACCTAATTTGATGAGAGAAAAAGTCACACAAATCCAGGAATCACACAGAATCCCAAATAAGAGGAACACAAAGAGGCCCACTTCAACACACATCATCACAAAAAGGGCAAAATTTCCAGGAAAAGAGAGAATCTTAAAGGCAGCAAAGGAGAAAAAAGAAGTAACATGCAAAGGAGCCCCAATTAGGTCACCTACTTCCTTCTCATTAGAAATGCTCCAAGCAAGAAAAGAATGGCAAGAAATATTTCAAGTAATGAGAACCAGTGGCCTGCAACCAATGCTACTTTACCCAGCAAGGCTCTCAATCAAGATAGAAGGCCAAATAAAGAGCTTCCAAGACAAAAGAAGTCTAAAAGAATATGCCTCCACCAAACCAGTTCTGCAAGAGATGCTAAAAGGACTGCTTTAAGGAAAGGAAGGAAAAGAGCGAGACAGAGAGAAACACAGGTACAAAAATGGCAATGAATAAGTACCTATAAATAATAACATTAAATGTAAATGGATTAAATGCTCTAAACAAAAGACATAGAATAGCTGAATGGATAAGAAAGCATGACCCACACATATGCTACATACAAGAGACCCATCTGAGGACAAAAAACAATCACAGAATCAGAGTGAAGGGCGGGAAATAAATTTCCCTAGTAAACGAACAAGAAGAAAAAAGCCAGGGTAGCAATACTCGTAACAGACAAAATAGACTTCAAAAAAGGGCCATAAAGAGAGACCCAAAAGGTCACTTCATAATACTCAAGGGAAGAATCCACCAAGAAGACATTAACATCCTAAACATATATGCACCAAACATAGGGGCACTCAAATATATTAAGAAAATCTTAGAGGACTTCAAGAAAGATAGTGACAGCAACACAATTATAGTAGGAGATTTTAGCACCCCACTATCAAAAATAGACAGATCTTCCAAACAAAATATCAACAAAGATATTGCGGCATTAAACAACACCCCAGATGAAATGGACTTAAGGGATATATATAGAGAGAGCCCTTCATCCAAATGAGCTAAATACACATTTTTTTTCAAATGCACGTGGAACATTTTCAAAGATAGACCACATGATAGGACACAAAATGAGCTTCAACAAATTCAAGAAAATTCAAATCATACCGAGCACCATCTCCAACTACAAGGGAATGAAACTGGAAACCAACTACAAAAGAAAACACCCCAAAACACTCAAAATAATGGAGATTGAATGGCATGCTATTAAACAATGAGTGGGTGAAGAGTGAATTTAGAGAAGAAATTAAAAAGTTTCTGGAAACAAAAGAAAATGAACTTATAGTAATCCATAACTTATGGGACACAGCGAAGGCAGTCCTGAGAGGGAAGTTCATAGCAACACAGGTATACCTAAAGGAAATAGAAACATCCCAAACAAATGACCTAACACTATGCCTGCAAGAACTCAAGGAACAACAACAAAGACAGCCCAGAGAAAGTAGGACAAAAATGACCATATCAGAGAAAAATTAAATGACAGAGAGACTAAAAACACAATTCTAAGGATCAATGAATCCAGGACCTGTTTTTTTTTGAAAAGATAAACCAAATAGACAAGCCTTTAAGTAGGCTCATCAGGAAAAGAAGAGAGAGGACACAAATAAACACAAACAGAAATGGAAGAGGAGAGATTACAAGTGACACCATAGAAATAGAAGAAATTAAAAGAAATTATGAAGAACTGCATGCCAAGAAATGTGAAAATCTAGGTGAAATGAACAAATTTCTAGAAAACTATAATCTTCCAAAGCTCAATGAAGAAGAAGCACAAAGCCTGAACAGACCAATAACAGCAAATGAAATTGAAGCAGGAATCCAAAATCTCCCGTCACACAAAAGCCCTGGACCACATGGTTTCAGAGGAAAATTTTACAAGACATTTAAGGAAGAGCTAACCCCTATGCTTCACAGTTTATTCCAAAAACAAGGAAGACTCCCAAACTCTTTTTCTGAAGCCACCATCATCCTAATTCCAAAACCACATAGAGACACAACAAAGAAAGAAAACTTCAGGCCAATATTGCTGATGGACATAGATGCTAAAATACTCAACAAAATATTGGCAATCTGCATCCAACAATAAATTAAATCATCATACACCATGGCCAAGTGGGATTCATCCCAGGGATGCAAGGATGGTTTAATATTCAGTAATCAGGAAATGTAATACAACACATAAACAAAAGCAAAGACAAAAACCACATGATCCTATCAATAGAAGTAGAAAAAAAGCTTTTCATAAGGTACAACAACCATTATGAGAAAAATACTCCCCAAAATAAGAATACATGGAGAAGTCCTCAAAATAATAAAGGCCATATATGAAAGACCTACAGCCAATATCATACTCAATGGGAAAAAACTAAAAGCTTTTCCACTAAGATCAGGAACAAGACAAGGATGTCCACTTTCACCACTTCTATTCCATATAGTATTGGAAGTTTAAGCCACAGCGATTAGACAAGAAAAAAAATAAAAGGCATCTAAATCAGAAAGGAGGAAACAAAACTTTCATTGTTTGCAGATGACATAATAGTTTACATGGAAAATCTTATAAACTCTACTGAAAAACTGCTCAACCTAATAAATGAATTTGGCAAAACAGCAGGATACAAAGTCAATATCCAGAAATCAAAGGCATTTTTGTATAATAACAATGAAAGAGCAGAAGCTGAAATCAAGAAATAAATTCCATTCGATACAGCAAAGAGTAAAATAAAATATCTGGGAATAAACCTAACCAAGGAGGTAAAAGACCTGTATACAGAAAACTACACAACAGTGAAGAAAGAAATCAAGGAAGACACAAACAAATGGAAACATATATCGTGTTCATGGTTTGGAAGGACTACCATCATCAAAATGTCCATACTACCCAAAGCAATTTACAGATTCAATGAAATACCTATTAAAGTACTGATGGCATATTTCACAGACATAGAACAAACACTTCAAAATTTAATGGAACCATAAATGACCCTGAAAAGCAGCTTCGATTTTGACAAAGAAGAACAAAGTAGGAGGGATCACATTACCTGATACCAAACTGTATTACAAGGCCACTGTAATCAAAACAGCCTGGTACTGGAATAAAAACAGAAGAATAGACCAAACTAAAAAAAACAGAGACCCAGAAATAAACCCAACTCTTTACAGTCAGTTAATATTCAGCAAAGGAGGCAGTAACATAAAATGAAGTAAAAATAGCTTCTTCAATAAATGGTGTTGAAAGAACTGGACAGCTACATGCAAAAAAAAATTAAACTTGAGCACCAAAATACACCATACACCAAAATAAATTCAAGCTCAATAAAAGTATTAAATATAAGCCGTGACACCATTAGAATCCTAGAGGAGAACATTGGCAGAAAAATCACAGTTGTTTCATGCAGCTACATTTTTATTGATATGTCCCCTAGAGAAAGAACATAAATTAAAAAAAAACAAATGGGATCTCATAAAAATTAAAAGTTTCTGCATGCCTAAAGAAAACAACATTAAAATAAAAAGAGAACAAAATGTAAGGGAAAACATATTTACCAATGATACCTTAGACAAGGGTTTAATCTCCAAAATATAAAAAGAACTTACACGACTCCACTCTAAGAAGACAAGCAACCCAACTAAAAAGTGAAAAAAGGACTTCAACAGACAATTATCCAAGGAAAACATACAGAGCATGCAGAAATACATGAAAAGATGCTCAGTATTGCTAGCTATCAGAGAGATGCAAATTAAAACCACAATCAGATACCACTTTACACTGGTCAGAATGGCCATCACAAACAAAGCAACAAATAACAAGTATTAGAGAGGTTTTGGAGAAAAGGGGATCCTACTTCACTGTTGGTGGGATTGCAGACTGGTACAACCACTATAAAAAACAGTATGGAATTTTCTCAGAAAACTAAAAATGGATGTGCCTTTTGACCAAGAAATTCCACTTCTAGGATTATGTCCAAAGAACCCTGAAACACCAATCCAAAAAAACCTATGGACCCCAATGTTCATGGCAGCACAATTTACAATAGCCAAATGCTGGAAGCAACCTTGGTACCCATAAGTGAACAAATTGATTCAAACATTATGGTACATATACAGAATGGAATTCTATGCAGCAGAAAGAAAGAAGGAGCTTCTACCTTCTGCAACAGCCTAGATGGTACTGGAAGACATTATGTTGAGTGAAATAAGTCAGGCATTGATAGACAAATACCATATGATCTCACCTTTAACAGGAACCTAAACAACAAAGCAAACAAGCAAGCAAAATATAACCAAAGATACTGAAATGAAGAACAGGCTGACAGGAACCAGAGAGGAGAAAATTTCAGGGGAAAAGGCTAAGAACAGTTTACAAGAACAAGGATAAAGGACACACAGTTGAAAACTAAGTGGGATGGAAATGGGAGAGAGGTCAGGAGCACTGGGGGGTGAGCTGGGTTGGGAGGAAAAGACAGAAAACTGTACTTGAACAACAACTAAAATAAATAAATTGAAATAAATAAATAATGCAAATTTAAGCAACATAAAACCTTTTTAGGAAAGGTCAGATCCACAACACTGAGAAGAGGAAATTCTGCTGTGCATTTGGAGCAAATAAAATTCTCATTACTTATTGGTGAAAATACAAAAGGCTACAGCCACTTGGGAAGAGTTTGGAACTTCTCATACAACTCAACATACACTTATTACATAATCCACAAAGTGTGCTCTATAGTGCTGAACCAAAGAGCTAAAAATCTGATCTATACAAAAGCCTATAAGGGACTGTTTTTAGAAGCTTCATTCATAAATCCTAAAAATTCAAAATGAAGAAGTTATCTGTAAACAGCTGAAAAGATAGGGAAACTGAAATATATACAATTAAATGACATTTTGCACTAAAGAAATAATATATCAAGGCATGAAAGAAACCTAAATTCATAAACATAAGAGAATTTAATCAGTCTCAACCTGTGCTAAGTTGGTTAGTGTTTCTTCTAGATACAAGAAGTTCATGGGGTATATTCCAAAAAACAAAATTCAGTTGAGGATTTGTAACAGACATTTGCATACCTTTGTCAATTTTAGCATTATTCACAAAAGCCTGGTAAGTGGAAACAACCCCCAGCTCTATGGATAAATATAGTTAAAAATGTAGTATACATAGTCCCAGCTGCTGTGGCTCACTGGATGGAGTGTGGACTTGAGAACTAAAGAGCTCCTGGTTCAATTCCAAGTCAGGGCTTATGCCTTGGTTTCAAGCCAGGTCCCCAGTAGGGAGCGTGTGAGAGGCAAAATCACATTGGTGTTCCCCTCTCTCTCTTCTTCCCTTCCCCTTTATTAAAAATGAACAAATAAAATCTTTTTAAAAGTTAGAAAAATGAAGATCATATATACAATGGAATACTGCTCTGCCAGGAAATAGAAACTATGTTATCACCTGATACCACAGAGTCAAACTAGAAAATGTTCTAAGGGAAGCACATGAGTCACAAAGACTCATGCTACATGATTCCACTTAGGTGAGTTCTAATAGAGTCCAACTCAAAGAAAAAAAAATGTAGTTACCTGGGCCTTGGTTTAACAGAAAATGAAAAAGTGGTTGTTTAATAGACATTGGAATATTTCTGCAAGATGGAAGTTTCCAGAATTTAGATGCACAGTTAACAAGTATACTTAATATGACCAAACTGTACCATTAGAGATAGTTCACAAGGTAGATACTTATTGACATGTTTTTATCAAATTTTTATAAAATATATCTGAGAGACCTATACATCTTTTCTTTTTTTACTTTAACTTTCTATTATCTTTGAGTTCAGTATAAGTAAGAATATGTGAAACAATTCAAATCCATTGTATAAAAGGATTTGCTTACCATTTATAAAGTAAACTGAAAATTAAGCTGTACAACAGCCAGCATGTAGTAAATTATAATAAAATTCTGTGGAGAATCAGTATCTGATACACATCTCACTAAAAAAGTAATCTGTGTTAGTTTACCATGCAGATTTATACAACAATCAAATGCAAGAAAACACAAAAATGTACTCCTTCCCTGGCTATAAGAGACCTACATAGTTTTGGAAGCTAAGGCTGGATTAAGCACTGAAACACTAAACAAAAGCTTCTTATTTTTAAGATAAAAGTATGTTTTCTCACTTTCTGTTCTTGGCATACATTTCAATTCTCTCCAGTGGAACCAAGACCTCCAGAACCCCATTTGGTGTCATCCAAACCTTGAACTTCCTCTTTTTGGGGGATAATAAATTCATTCACAAATGAGCTGTACAACGTGGTCACCCTTTTTAATTTCAGACTTTCCTTTGCCAAAGTTGAACAGAACAAGGCAAATATTTCCTCCATAATCTTCATCTATGACACCACCTGCTACATCTAGGAAGTGCTTTGCAGCCAAAACAGAATATGGAGCTACTCTCCCATAGCCTCCAGCAGCAAGAGCATTGTGAGTGTCGGTTTTTACAAGGTCTTTCTCCATAGGTGGCACTATGTAATGATTGGCACTGTAGAGGTCATGGCCAGCCGCCTGCACAGATCCCTTAGTTGCAGTGCTGGTGTGTTTGCAGAGCAGGAAAAAAGAGTAGCCTTGTGCCTCCTTCTTATGCAGGAAACTACTGCTTGCTGGAGAAGATGGTGTGTACCTCTTCAGGCCATGGCGTGGAAGAGCAGAATGCAGGCACATGTTGCCACAGAGGAACATGAAGGCGTGAATCAAATCTTTTCAAAAATTACACTCAACCTAGAACAGCTTTCTTTTTCTTGATTTTTATTTATTTATTTTTAGACAGAGGGGAAAGGAGATTGAGAAACATCAATCTGAGGTGGCCTCACATGCGCCCCCTACTGGGGACGTAGCTCACAATCCTGGCATTTGCCCCAACTGGGAATTCAGCCATGGACACATAAAATGAAGGCTATTTCTATAACTCAAAGGACAAAAGAGCCATTGACCATTAAACAAGTGCAGAAAGAAACAAGATACGTCATGAACAGTGTAAGGAAAAAAAAGAAAAATGTGCACTTAAATTTAATGGCAACTGCCATATGGCTGATATATCATATATTTGAATCAAGTCCAACAATGTCTTAAGGACTGATCTTAAAACTACCATTTACTTTCCAAATATGTACATAAATACTAAAAAGTTAATTAACAAAGTTTGGAGAATTTATCATATAAAAGCAATCACCCTTAGAAACCAGCAGTGATAATGGATGACTGAGACTGACAGATGCTGGAGTCCAAGTCTTTTTCTTAGAGGCTGTG
Organism: Artibeus jamaicensis; assembly: GCF_021234435.1. Taxonomy (NCBI): domain Eukaryota; kingdom Metazoa; phylum Chordata; class Mammalia; order Chiroptera; family Phyllostomidae; genus Artibeus; species Artibeus jamaicensis. Next base: position 19,998 of record NW_026521620.1, read on the forward strand.
ACACAGATTTACAGGGACTTGCAAATTCGGACCTTGAGCTTAGGAAAAGCAGATTGAAAGGTGCTCGGGACATTCAGGGAGGGACTCACCTCTGTGGTTTCAGGGCCAAGGCTGGAGGGGGACATTCGCCCACACAAAAGTCATCTGACTCCATCCTTCCCTGCAGTGCCCCCCTCATAACACAGCTGCAAGGTGCTATATCTGAGTTCCCACCAACCTGGATAATGCTATAGCTCTTTCCTAGCGATTCCCTGAGGCCTTTCCCCACTGCACTTGAGAATTCACCCAAGGCATATCCAGAGGCTGTTCTATAAAAATGGCCCCTCTTGACTCATGGGGCAGACTCTCCTAAATTTCTCAAACAGGCTGGATCTGCCCTGTGCATGCTCTATACTTCTCACTTGCCTACATAGGCAAAGAAAAAGAACATGTTCTTTCCAAATTTTTATTGTTGTTCAAGTACATTTGTCTCCATGTTCCCTGATCACTCCTCCAACACAGCCATCCCTACTTTCCCACATTGATTCTACCCTCCTTCAAATTTTTCCATGTGTTAGTTATACATGTTCCTAAAACCCCTGCCCTCTCTCCCTCCATTCTCTCTTCCCAATGCCCCTCTGGTTACTTTCAGTTTGTTCTTTATTTCCACATTTCTGGTTATATTTTGCTTGCTTGTTTGTTTTGTTGATTTGTTTTCTCTTGCAGGTGAGATCATATTGTATTTGTCTTTCACCACCTGGATTATTTCACCATAATTCTCTCCAGATTCATCCATGCTGTCCCAAGGTTTAGGAGATCCTTCTACCCTAAGAACTCTGACACATCTATTCTAATGAACATATGCACCCCAATGTTAATAGAAGCACAATTTACAATGGCTAAATATTAGAAGTAACCTACAGGCCCATCAGAAATTGAATGGATCAAGAAACTATGGTACAGTTGCACAAGAACAAGGACATTTGAAGTGAAGCAAAAAAGAAGATTGTCTCATGTTGGGGAGGTGCACTGTGCTATAAGAAAATAATCAAGTCTAAACTTTCTATAAACTTGTTTATAACCCCTGGAGGGTCAAAAATTATGAGTCAGAAAACATGACACATGTCCCCAGGGTTCCTGGGATTTTTGTGACAAATTATAGGACCTTGAATACTTCCTTCATGAACTCCATTCCTGCAACCAAAATAAAAGTAGAAAAAGAGAACAAGGCTTAAGGTAAAATTTCACAGCAACATGCACAGATTTTCCAAGTTCCCAAAGCAATGCAAGAGAAGCCAGACCACAGTGGCCCTCACAGACAAAATATAACTTAATTGTGTATACTGCACACTTTTTTAAAGATTTTATGTCTTCATTTTTAATGAAGGAGTGATTCAGTCAAAACTGCTAGTAGGGTAATAGAGGTCCCTGGAGTGAAAACTATTCTGAAAGCATGTAGGAGCATAGGATACTCTTGGAGATCAACTGGCCCTTTGTGACAACAGCAGATATAAGCCTGAGCTTTTCGAAATCCTTTCCACTGAAGCACAGCTTCCCAAACCACACTTGAAGGCCTGGCTTCCTCTGCGACCTTTGTGTTACTCATTTGTGATATCTGTATCTGCATTCTCACCTACCTGGGAAAGCAGATATTGACTTTGTTCTGCAAACATCCCAGCGCTCCTTCATTTGCTCCAAAAATGTCACCAGAACTGGCTTAGAAACAACAAGACCTGTGTACAAAATAAGTGTTATTATTTTTTAAGATTCTCTACTCCCAAAATTTGTTGTGTTCAGGTAAGAACACTGCAGGAAAATAAGAATATTCTAGAAGATCATCCTTACATGACTCCACTCTAAGAAGACAAGCAACCAAATTAAAAAGTGGGCAAAGGACTTGAACAAACACTTTTCCAAGGAGGACATACAGAAGATCCAGAGACACATGAAAAGATTCTCAATATTGCTAGCTATGAGAGAGATGCAAATGAAAACCACAATGAGATACCATTTTACACAAGTCAAAATGGCCATTGTAAACAAAGCAACAAACAATTAATGTTGGAGAAGTTGTGGAGAAAAGGGAACCCTAATCCATTATTGGTGGGATTGCAAACTGGTACAACCACTATGAAAATCACTATGGAATTTTCTCAGAAAACTAAAACTAAATCTGCCTTTTGACCCAAGAATTCCCCTTCTAGGATTATATCCTAAGAACCATAAGACACCAATCCAAAAGATCCTATACACCCCAAAGTTCATAGCAGCACAATTTACAATAGCCAAGTGTTGGAAGCAACATGGGTGCCCATCAATAAATGAATGGACCCAAAAACTAGGGTACACATACACAATGGAATTCTATGCAGTAGAAAGTAAGAAGGAGCTCCTACCCTTTGCTACAGCATGGATGGTACTGGAAAGCATTACGCTGAGTGAAATGAGCCAGGCATTGAAAGACAAATACTATATTATATTACCGTTAACAGGAAGCTAAACAACAAAACAAAAAGCAAGCAAAATATAACCAAAGACACTCAAATAGAGAACAGGTGGACAATGACCAAAGTGGGGAGGCGAGGGAATTTCAGAGGAAAAGGGGAAGGATTAACAAGAACTAATATGAAGGACACATGGACAACAACTAGGGAGGAGTGGAAATGGGAGAAAGGTAGGGAGCACTTGGGGCAGTGGGCTGGGATGGGAGTGAAAGACAGAAAACTGTACTTGAACAATAGTTGAATAAAAATAAAATAAAAAAAGAAAACTCATCCTGATTTTTGAAAGCACCTTAATGGTTCTAAAAATACAGAAGTTTTTCTATGTTTTTCTCACCACAATAGTTCTCAAAGCCTCTACTTTCTACAGGAGATAACCTCCAAGTTCTCCCTTGCAATATTCAACCTGAAAGTCTACCATACAAAGTACACAAAGTTGTTATATAAAGAATATCCTGTGGCTGGGGCAGGAAATGTGAAGGAAGTCAGACTCACCCAGGGAGACCAGGTTGCTGTAATTTTCCAGCATCACATCTGAGTACAATTTCCGCTGAGCCGGGTTCAGACATTCCCATTCCTCCTCAGAGAAATCCACTGATACGTCCTTAAAGGTCAAAGATTGCTGAAAAAAAAGAGGCAAATTAATCAAGAACACAGAGCACAGGTCTCACTGTCATCTAACAATAAAAGTATTAAAAGTGGTTTTGACCTAGGAGATATTGTACATCATTCAGTAAGGCTACTTTGACTCTCTAACACTCTCTAATGTATTTTGTAAAACTGACAAGAGAGGATAATACATGTTTACAAATCCAATGCAAACATTACTTTGCAGGAAAATAATCTTAAAAATGAAGGAACAGACACTGGCATATGGGTTGTTGAGTGCTGTATTTGTATCATTCAGAATCAGCTGTGTATACTTCTCAGCTACAAAAGGCAAGGTGAGTTGAAAGTGTAAGTAACTACTTGAGGTTTCTTTCAAGCAACCAAAAGTGTAGTTTTGTTTAAAAGCAGGTTTTGATTTAAGAGTTTTGGGTGAGGCCTGTGTTTCCACATTTTTCAGAATCTCACTTCCTTAAGTATGTTTGATAAACACAATAAAGAGAAATACACAAATAATAATAGAAAAGAAGTTAGAGCTATGGTTTCTTAATGTTTTGTTTCTTTCAAAATGTTTTTGTATCATTAGTGCAGAGCTAGATCTCACCAATTTATCTGAATTAAATACATATTTATAACATGATTCTTGTAAAATTACATGAAAATATGAAAGGTGATAATGTAGAGTACGTCTGTGACATGAGTGTGCAATGTAACAAAAATTTACGAGAACCTGGCCTCACTGATTAAATTCTCCATGTAAAAGCAAATAATCTCTATGAAATAAATGTAGTGCCTTCATTTCCCAAAGTATACAGAAGTTAAAAAAACAGCAAAAGTGTTCACATGAGATGTAATAGTTTTTTCACATCCCTCAATAATTTCCTGCTAGACTGTTGTTAATGAGAAAGGAAAACTACTAACTGAACACTGAAGAGAGAAACTCAGCCAAGTGACTATCATTTGTATGGCAACAATCGATATTCAGTGACTGAGGCATGCAGAAGAATGTGTCCTTATAGTTTTGACACTACTGTCCAAATACAGAAATAGGAAAGTTATTATGTGAAAAAAATCGTAAGTAAACATTTATTTCTTTTGATGTCAATCCACATGTACCACTCATGTTCAGCACACTCATCATATATTTAAAGAGCAAGACTTTCTTACTAATTGAGTGACAAAGTCTATTCTACTGATTGTTTTTTCAGAACATTCAGAGTGGTTCTCACTGGAAAATCTGCATTTGCTTACCACTGATGTACAGAGTTGATGCTGAGCCACATGAACTTAAACGAATATATCCCTGGTCCACTAATACCTGAAAGTCTGAGCCCATGCCAGGAAATATATTGCACAAACCTGCCTTCCCAGGTTGATCTGTCAAAGAGGAGATGTGTTCTATGTTTGATGGTTATTAATTAAAGGCAGGAATTCTTGACCTGGGGAGACTAGATAAAGAAAATGCACAGAAGAACCTGCGACAAAGGAGAAAAGTACTGAGCAAAAAGTATTGCCCTAGACGACAATAAATAGAAAATGAAAGGAGTAGAAAATGAAGTAAGAATCTCAATATCAAAGAACATCAAAGAAAAGAAATAAAGGTTGCTTATTCTTAATGCAATCATATTCAGAGGAAAAGCAAGCACAGCCTCTGACCCAGGACACATCTTTTTTTACCTGAGAAGCTGCCATATCCTCTTGGTCCTGTTCCTCCTCCTCAGATTCTTCTCAGGAGACCATATGCTGAGGAGTCAAGTTAGCTTTTTGAGAACTGTCTTGAAAGGCACAGCACTTTTATCTAATCCCACCACAATCACTGGCAGATGGACCTGGAAATGCTGAAAGGCCCACCCTCTCCTCTTCTTTTTCACCAGGAGGCAGAACAATGAGCTCTGACAGGGAGACCACACTGAGCTTGCTTTTCTGTTTTCATGAACTCTCTCCTCCCACAGAGGTCCTCAAACTGCTACAGCAATAAGAACCTGTACTGATCGCCTGAACCCCACACCCAACAGAGCAGTCTGTTACCTCCTCTGAAGAAAGCCTGCTCTTCACTCTCACAGATGCATTCCAGATCCCTCCTGCCAATCAATGGATTCACCTGAGCATCTCCTGAGGCTCCTCATTCCACAAGGATGACCCACCCAGCGAGGTTTAATAACTCTGTGAAGGAGCACAGCTGATGTCACTTCTTAGATCTCCTAGGGTGATCTAATAACAACTCGAAATGGTCCAGTTTAGGTATATAAAGCGTGCAGAACCCTTTGGGATCAAAACCCCACTCTGCACCCATGATGTGTCTTGCTTCCACTGCACTTACTTTCACAACTCCTCCAAACAAATCTCTCTATTTGAAGTGCATCTTATTAACCTCGAGGATATCTCAGGGGACTTCAGCACACGTGCACCCTGGGGAGCACTTCAGGTTCCATGGCCTGCCTTGGAGGGGCGCACAGATTGTTTGCTCTACCTGACTTGTGTCTTTAAATGCTGAGGGGTGGGCTGCTTGCAAAGGCAATGTCTCTCAGCAGAAAATTCTCAAAAGAAAGGTGTAGAAACCTCTGACGGAAGGGCCTCAGGGATTCCCTGAAATTGGGCCCCCCTCCCACCAGCAGCAAATCTGTCAGGGCTTGGGGGCATCTCATTTATATTGTGGACTCACTCTTGCTGGAGGCCCGGCAGGGAGTATTTCAACCAAAGTAGCGATCCCCAGGCTTCACATGCGCAGGAATATGAACTCAGAGGATCTCTACCAAACTGTAAACACCAGAGAGATGATTTGCAGGATGTTCTCAGCTCCAGAACTACTATCCGGAATCTCGCAAAGTGCACATGTGCGGTATGTCACAGCTCGCAGGGGTGGGAATCAGAGCGGAGCACTTCAGGCGGTGGGCAACATCTGAACACAGGCCTGGGGATGGCGGAGACTTGCATATAGGAGGAACCTTGAAGAGGTCGCTGGGTCGGGCCCAGGACTCCTGTCTACATATTTCCTTTTGGTTGTGTTCTTCATTTGACCACTCCGTTTGACTTGGAGCCATTTTGTACAGCTTCAACATAATTAGAAAATTTGTGAGATTTCCGTCAAAAATTAAGATTATAATACTCCCATGAATTTTGGATGATTTTTGACACATTATATTTGAAATCTTCCTATTATATTTATATTTAGTGTATTTTAGTACTGTATTGCTTTTAATTCAATATGTTACCGAGGCCATTAATGAATGGCCTGCTGGTGTCTGAGAGAACTGCTGGTTGTTGGGGAAAATCTTACAGTTTGGCAACCACGAGTCTCAGACTTAAGTGTGAAGTTGAGTGGGGTCATATTAGACTGACTAAAGAGTTCAGAGGTGATAGAAAACACACTAGAAATGCTCTATCCCAATGAAGAGGAAAACTGGGTTGTTTGTTCATAAGAACACTCTGCCTCTCCAGAAGAACAACCCACATCTTTTAAATGTGCATATAGTACTATAGCAAGAGAAAATGCATTTTTAGCTGCCAAGCAATTCTTCATGAATTTTACAGGAATTCCAGTGATACAAAAAGTTTTTTGAAAGTCCTTCCTATGCATGATTTCACTCTCCTGATTAATAGAAATGAATTAATGTATATTCAAATAAATATAAACCTCCAATGAGACTTCTGTAATTCAAAGCCCTTTGTAGGGTCCTCCTCACATAACATGTTCTGAGAAAACCCAACAATAACACCTCAATATTTTTTTCACTCAGTAGAAAAAGTTGGTACCCATAGGACTCTGGTCCACAACAAATTTGCAGTTTTTCTGGGTGGAATGTAGTTCAGGGACCTATTTCCGGGGGCCAGAGGAAGGAATGATTCTTTTCTTGAGTCCAGTTCTGCTGAGAATAAATATCTAGCCCTTCTGTTTCCTTTCCCCTGATTGAACCTACTCAACTATGCTACAAAGTATGCCTTCCTGCCAAGAATAGCAGCTTTCCTCAGCTTCGTTCTTCTTATACAATTTTATAGTTTCAATGCTTATTGTAAGTTAATCACATTACAGTGAGTTTTATGATACAAGTTTCTGCAAGTGTAAACAACACAACAGTATATATATTTGAGAACAGATCTTTGTATGGGAGAAGAGTGCCTCTATTCTTATCACCTACACACGCCATTTTTGCAATGCATGTCTGACTTTTTACATGTATTCTAGGGTCCTAGTGCTTCTCAGTACTCCCTAGAAGAACAAGTGTAGTTTCCCAGCCCTAATACATTGTGTGATACTAAGGAATTTCACCAGAGTCATTTAAGTTAACTGGACTCTTACTTCAAAGGGCCTGAGGGCCATGCCCTTCATTTGAAGTGCACCAGAGTTTTCAGTTTTAACTTCAAGTACACACTCAAATTGTTTTGTAATGTTCAGTTTAGGACTCAGGAATGACTCGCAATTCCATTCTTGAAGTCCTGCCTGAAAATAATCACTCCTTCATTTTTGAAATCACCGCTGTTGAAATGTGGTGTTAAATGCAGTGGAAAATTAAAATCACCTATAAAAGAATCATGTTTATTATTTTGTGATGAGAACAAATTATACGTGGAGGACATTGGGTGTCAGCTGACATAGTAACTCCACTGCAGAACTCACTTTCTCTGCTAAATGTGCTGGCTCTTGATATGAATACCAGTCAGTAAGAAATGGCCCAACAGTGAAGGCACTTGACAATGGAGATTGCCTCCTTGTTTGAAAATCCACCTACAATCTTGGGATATGTTTTCTTCATCACTCTATTTACTTTTACTAATTTTTTACTTTTACTTTTACTAATTGTATGCTGCTAAATCTCCACATGCTTACATTTGATTCTCAAGTACCTGACCACAGTCAACTCACACACAAATAGACTTCTGTTGACAACTGGTGACATTCTGATTCTTTCAGTGAACAAAGACCTAAAGCAACTATTTTTGCTCACATGTTTAGAATTTACTTTCTATCTTTGTTGTATGTATATTTTCATTTCAAAGAAAGAAAGCGTATGAAAAATGTATTAAATTAAAAAAACCTAATACAGTTCTACATGAACCATGACACATATTGCTTCCTATGCAAATTTTCTTTAAGATAATTTTTGAAAATATTTTATTTATTTATTATTAGATGACAAGTGAGATACAAAGAAAGGGATAGAAACATCAATGTGTTAGTTCATCTGGCTCATCCTGTACTGGGAACCTGGCCCGCAACTAACACATGTGTTCTGTGTGGTATTTGAACAGGCAACCCTTTGATTCCCAGGCCAGCGCTCAATCTGCTGAACTACACCAGCCAGGTTCTATCTAAGTTTGAAATCAATATTCTTATATCCTTCAGAAATTTTCTCTTTGAGTAAAATTGTTCATTAATGTTTCTTACCTAATAAACATGAAAAAGCATTAATTTTCTTTTAACTTCTATAAAATCATCTTATGGAATGTATACAAATAGTAGTTTTCAAGCATTTTCAAAACTATGTCCTACAATGAAAACTATATGAGCATCCCTCACAAAAAAAAAAGAGATTGTAATACAGTATGTGAAGAATGAAAATCAGGGTCTTTCCCAACTAAGAAATCAGCAGTTTCAAGAATAAACATTCAGAGTCTTATGTAAAAGTCTCAATCCAATTGTAAATGCTTGAACATTTTTATATTAAAGTCTTGCTCCATCGTCTCCTTCTTCTGTCATTCTAAAAATGCAGCCTGAAGGTTTCCTTGTTTGATATCACCTGAAGATTCATACCTGTAGGAGGGCACTGCACCCCAGGCCCACCCTGGACACACCATACCACCTTAAAGTACTCATCTTTCCTTATCTCTGAATCCATGTGATTAACCATCTCTGGATGCCCATCCTGTTCTCCCCAAACAACTTTTTTTATGTTACAGAAAGTCTTTGAACACTTTAGTGTATGAGTTCCTCAGTTTCAATACACAAACCAAACACTGGATGTTTTCCATTTCTACCACTATGATGACTGCAAGTGCAAATTAATACTAATAATTTTGGAGTTCCAATGTATGAAATTTGAAGTTTATCAAACAAATATAGGTTTCCATTATGTATTGGTCACCACAATAAGTTTCCCTAGTGCTCCAAGCTCAAAACAAATATTTTATTATTTCTATTTTGCTAAGTGAAATAAGCCAGGCATTGAAACACAAATATGATATGACCTCACTTATTAAAGGAACCTAATAAACAATACAACAAACCAAGCAAAATGGAACCAGAAGCATGGGAACAAGGAAAAGACTGAGAGCAACCTGAGGAGAAGGGGTGGAGGATAAGGGTGAAAAGAAGGGGAAGCAACTAGTGAAGGAACACGTATGAATGATCCGAGGACAGGGAAATAGGTTGGGGATTGTGTGTGGGAACTGGGAAGGGGGTAGTGGAGTAAAGCAATGAGGGAAATAGTGGGCAAATGTTACCAAACAACAATAAAATATTTAGTAAAAACTTAAGTGGGACATCAATTGATATTTCCCTTTGTATCTCTGTTCCTTTATGTATAAAATGCAATCAATCAATAAAAATGAATAAATATGAAGTAAAAATTGTCTTGGTAAAATAAACATTATTTATACAGGGTTATAAGGCATGGTTAAATTTTAACATTAAAACAGGAAATGTGAGGGGGATAAGGAAGATGGCAGCAGAATAGGACAAAGATTTTCACTTCCTCCCATGCACCGAAGAAAAACTGGGCTGATCTGTGGAGGAGCACAGCAGACAGCCAACAGGGACCCAGCATATAGGAAGCACTGGGAAAGGTTCGTCCCCAAGCCAACAGGACCAGAGAAGACTGGCCAGAACCCACGTCCACACCTCAGGCCAGGACTGTGAATCATGGGGAAAGTCTGCTCTCAGTGGGGCACTAAGGGGGGATATTGGGAGAGCAATGGTGAGACCATCTGAGTTCACCTAGAAGGGAGAAAAGCAGCCCTAATGAACCCTCAGAGTGCTGCAGCTAGTGTGACCAGAAGAAAAGGCTTGACCAGCTGGAAATCAATATGAGGTATTTTTTCATTGTTTGTTTGTTTGTTTGTTTTTAATAATCTTTTATTTTTAACTTTATTATTGTTTTATATTTCAATACTTTACTGTCTCTTTTCTTGTTTCTTGTTTTCTTCCATCTTCCTTTCTTTCCAAACCTACTACGTTTTTCTTTCTTCTGCTGCCTTTTTTTCTTTCTTTTCCAACATCTCCCGCCAAAGTGAGACAAAAGACTTGGAATGGTGAAAAGACCAGAGTTGGACTCAAAGAGGGGGCATCCCAACAGTAGAGATAGAGAGACAAAATTCATTTTGCTATAACAGAAAAACTACAAGTTACTGCATACTTGAATTTTTCATTATTACATCTTCTATTGTAATAGTATCTCTGTATTCCTCCTCTTTCTGTATAGTCTTCTTTACTTTGGCTGAAAATATGGTATCACTTGACAGGTTTCTCCTGTTCCCTCAACAATAGTGTATTGCCAATTTCCTGTCCTTTACCTCCACTTGCCCAGTTAGCAAACTATTGAAAGTCCAATACTCCCTAATCTTGGTATATCATAAATTCTGTCATATGATTGTGCTCTAATATTATTGTAAATAATAGTTGTTGTATGCTGTTGTAAATACTACACAACAACTCACCCCGGATCTTAGCCCACTACATTGTTGCCTGAACTATAATACTGCAGTGGTTGACTCTGTTCTTTCTCACACTACATCTATTTACCATCCCTTATTCTCACCTTACCTCAGAATCTGACCTCCCTCAACCTCACTCATTTCTGGATCCAAATCACAAGCCTTCCCTCCCCAACAAGAGCATTATCTTCATTCCACCCTTTCTGAAAAGTGGCTAGGTGGGTTGAAGGTTACAGTTGTCACTGTATATAGTTGGGGGAGGGCCTCTCTCTTCTCAACCAGCTGCTGCTGTAAATATCATAGAATACCCTCCTGCTGTCATAAACCAGTTGGCCTTCCCCTCAAACTGATCACACACAAAAAAATGATAGGTGGAAGCAGTGAAGACCAGGATACCCAAAGAAAAAGGAATCCCAACAACAAAGGATCCACAGACAGATAACAACAGAGGAAGGTGAAGTAGGGAGTAAACATCAAACAAACCTCAAGCCAAGACATATCTGGAAATACAACCAAACAGCAGAGTAACCTCCCAGGGCAAACAATTGAACAACAGCAAAACAGAACCTTCAAAACACTGTATATGTAGAAGAACTAGCTACAGCACTACCCACCCTCACCAGAACAGAAAATTAAATTGGGTAAGGGAGAAAGGGACCATCAGTTCATCAGCTGGTGGGAAGAAACCACAAAAAGAGACCCAGAAACAGCAAAAACCCAAAGACAAACTTAGAGTCAACGTTAAGGAAAGCCTAAGACTGGTGATCTGGGGAGATGAAGGAGACAACACCACTGAATCTCACAGGTATTATACCACAGAAGTGCACACCATAAATCCAGAAAGCCAGAAGAAATCAATGTAGGAAGCTGAAACTAACAAGAAGAGTCTCACAAACAATGGGAAGACAAAGAAACAAATGCCTAATGAAAGGAAAAGAGGAAGCCTCAGAAAGAATGCTAGATGAAATAGAGGCAAGTCAGCTATCAGATATGGAATCCAAAGCACTGGTTATCAGGAAGTTGAAAGAGCTGACAATGAGCTACAAGAAACTACAAGGGAGCTACAATGAACTCACTGAAAACTATACCAACATGAAAAAGGAAATAGAAACGATCATCAACAGCCAAGAGTAAATGAAGAATACAATTTTGAGTTGAGGAACACAGTAGAAGGTATCAAAAGCAGGATCAGTGAAGCAGAAGATCAGAACAGTAAATTGGAGGACAAAATACAAAAAAAAAAAAAGCCCAGAAAGAGCAAGAAAAGAAAAAGAGGCTCAGAAAAAATGAAGAGGGAATAAGAGAAATGCAAGACAATGTGAATCGTAATAATAGCTGAATAATAGTGATACTAGAAGGAGAAGAGCAAGGGATAGAAAATCTATTTGAAAAAGTAATGATGAAAAACTTCCCTAATTTAATGAGAGAAAAAGTCACACAAATCCAGGAAACAAAGAGAGTCATAATTAAGAGGAACCAAAAGAGACCCACTTCAAGAAACATCATCATTTAAATGGCAAAATTCCTAGACAAAGAGAGAACCTTTAAGGCAGAAAGAAAGAAAAAGGAAGTAACCTATAAGGGGGCCCCAATAAGGTTAGCAACTGACTTCTCAATGGAAACACTCCAAGCAAGAAGAGAACGGCAAAAAATATTGCAAGTAATGAGAACCAGAGGCCCGCAACCAAAGCTATTTTATATAGCAAGGCTCTCAATCAAGATAGAAGGCCAAATAAAGAGCTTCCAAGACAAAATAAGTCTAAAGGAATATGCCTCCACCAAAGTAGCTCTGCAAGAAATACTAAAAGGTATGCTTTAATAAAAGGAAGGAAAAACGAGAGACAATGAGAAGCACAAGTATAAACATTCCAATGAATATGTACCTATCACTAATATCCTTAAACGTAAATGGACTAAATGCTCCAATCTAAAGACATAGAATAGCTGAATGAATAAGAAAGCATGCCCCACACATTTGCTGCCTACAAGAGATGCACCTCAAGACAAAAGACCTACACAGACTAAAAGTGAAGGGATGGAAACAAATTTACCTAATAAACAAATAAGAAAAAAAAAGCTGGGGTAGCAATACTCATAACAGACAAAATAGACTTCAAAATAAGGACCATAAAAAGAGACCCAGAAGGGCACTTCATAATACTCAAGGGAAGAATCCACCAAGAGAACATAAACATTGTAAATATAACTGCACCCAAAATGGGAGCACCCAAATATTTAAAGAAAATCTTAGAGAACTTCAAGAAAGATATTGACAGCAACACATTTATAGTTAGAGATTTTAACACTCCACTGTCAAAAATGGACAGATCTTCCAAACAAAATATCAACACAAATATTGTGGAATTGAACAATATCCTAGATGAAATGTACTTAACTAATATATACAGAATCCTTCAATCCAAAGAAGCTAAGTATGCATTCTTTTCAAATGTGCATAGAAAACTTTCAAAGATAAACCATGTGACAGGACACAAAACAAGCCTCAACAAATTTAAGAAAATTAAAATTATACCAACTATTTTCTCTGACTACAAGGGACTGAAACTGGAAACCAACCCAAACAGAAAAGACCCAAAACATTCAAAATCATGGAGATTGAATAGCATGCAATTAAACAACAAATGGGTCAAGAATGAAATCAGAAAAGGAATCAAAAAGTTTCTGGAAACAAATGAAAATAAACTCAGGACAAACCATAACTTATGTTACACAAGGAAAGCAGTGCTGATTAGGAAGTTGATAGCAATACAGGCCTACCTAAGAAAGATAGAAACATTTCAAACAAAAAACATAACCCGACACCTACAAGAACTTGAGGAACAACAAGGAAGACAGCCTAGAGAAAGTAGAAGGAAATAACTAGGATTAGAGCAGCATTAAATGACAGAGACTAAAAGCACAATTCTAAAAATCAGTAATCCCAGGAGCTTGTTTTTTGAAAAGATAAACAAAATAGACAAACTTTTAAGCAGGTTCATCAAGAAAAGAAGAGAGAGGACACAAATAAACACAATCAAAAATGAATGAGGAGAGATTACAACTGACCCTGCAGGAATACAAAGGATTGTAAGAAATTATTATGAAGAACTGTATGTCAAGAAATTTGAAATCTTAGGTGAAATGGACAAATTTCTAGAAAAAAAATGTTCCAAAACTCAGCGAAGAAGAAACAGAAAGCCTGAATAGACCAATAACAGCAAGTGAAATTGAAGCAGTAATCGAAAATCTTCCGAACCACCAAAGCTCCGTTCCAAATGGTTTCACAGGAGAATTCTACAGAGCATTTCAGGAAGAGCTAAATCCTATTCTTCACAGGATATTCCAAAAAAAATCTAAAATGATGAAAGAATCCCAAACTCTTTTTATAAAGCCAGCATCATACTTATCCCCAAAACAGATAAGATACAACAAAAAAAGAAAACTTCAGGCCAATATCGCTGATGAACATAGATACTAAAATCCTCAACAAAATATTGGCAAACTGCATCCATCAATATACTAAAGAGATATTCACCATGACCGTGTGGGATTCATCCCAGGGATACAAGGATGGTTCAATATTTGCAAATCAGTAAATGTAATACATCATATAAAGAAAACCAAAGACAAAAACCACATGATCATATCAATAGATGTGGAAAAAGCTTTTGATAAGATACAACACTTATTTCTGATGAAAACACTCAGCAAAGTGAAAATAGAGGGTGCAATCCTCAAAATAATAAAGGCCATATATGAGACACCTACAGCCAACATCATACTAAATGGGCAAAAACTAAAACCTTCTCCACTCATATATGGAGAAACACAAGGTTGTCCACTTTCACAACTTCCATTCAATATAGTTTTGGAAGTTTTAGCCACAGCAATTAGACAAGAAAAGAAAAGGAAAGGCATTCAAATTGGAAAGGAGAAAACAAAACTGTCACTTTGCAGATGACATTATAGTGTACATGGAAAATCCTATAGACTCTTACCAAAAACTGCTCAACCTAATAAATGAATTTTACAAAACAGCAGCTTACATAACCAATATCCAGAAATTAAAGGCATTTTTGTATACAAACAATGAAACAGCAGAAGCAGAAATCAAGAAAAAAATTCCACTCAATAAAGCAAAAAGAAAAATAAAATACTTAGGAATAAACCTAACCTAGGAGATAAAAGACCTGTATGCAGAAAACTACACAACACTGAAGAAAAAAATCAAGGAAGAAAAAAATAAATGGAAACATGAACTGTGTTCATGGATTAGAAGAATTAACATAATCAAAATATGCATACTACCCAAAGCAATTTACAGATTCAATGAAATACCTATTCTAGTACCAGAGACATACTTCGCAGACATAGATCAAACACTTGAAAAATTTATATGAAACAATAAACAACCCTGAATAGCAGCTGCAATTTTGAGAAAGAAGAACAAAGTAGGAGGGATCACAGTACCTGATATCAAACTGTATTACAAGGCCACTGTAATCAAAACAGCCTCGTACTGGCATAAAAACAGGCACATAGACCAATGGAACAGAACAGAGAGCCCAGAAATAAACCCAACTCTCTACGGCCAATTAATAATCGACAAAGTGGAAAGCAACATAAAATGGACTAAAGATAGCCTCTTCAACAAATGGTGTTGGGAGAACTGGAACAGCTAACGTGCAAGAAAAATGAAACTTGAGCACCGACTTACACCATACACCAAAATAAATTCAAGGTGGATAAAAGACTTAAATATAAGCTGTGACATCATTAAAGACCTACAGAAAGAAGAACATACAGGGAAAAAAAAAAAAAAAAAAAAGAAAATCTCAGATATTTCACAGAGCAACATTTTTACTGATATATCCCCTAGAGCATGGAATATAAAGAAAATAATAAACAAATGGGATCTCATCAAAATAAAAAGCTTCTGCAGGGCTAAAGAAAACAGTATTAAATTAAAAAGACAAACAACTGTATGGGAAAACATATTTGCCAATGATACCTCAGACAAAGGTTTAATCTCCAAAATATACAAAGAACTTACACGACTCCATTCTAAGAAGACAACAACCAAAAATGAAAATTAACAGACACTTCCCAAGGAGGACATAAGAAAAAAAAACTCAATCAAGAACAAATTAAAACACAAATCAAATCAGCAATCAAAACAACAACAGTGGAGGTTGTGGAGAAAAGGGGTCCTTAGTTCACTTATTGGTGGGATTGCAGACTGGTACAACCATTATGGAAAACAGTATGGAATTTTCTCAGAAAAATAAAAATCGACCTGCCTTTTGACCCAACAATTCCACTGCTAGGATTATATCTTAAGAATCCTAAAACATCAATTTCAAGGAACTTATGCACCACAATGTTCATAGCATCACAATTTCCAATAGCCAAGAGTTGGAAGCAACCTAGGTGCCCATCAGTAAATGAATGGATCAAAAAATTGTGGTACATATACACAATGGAATTCTATGCAGCAGAGAGAAAGAAGGAGCTCCTACCCTTTGCAACAACATGGATGGAACTGGAAAGCATTATGCTGAGTAAAATAGGCCAGGTGCTGAAAGACAAATACCATATGATCTCACCTTGAACAGGAAGCTAAACAACAAAAAAAAACAAGCAAGCAGAATAAAAACAAAGACACTGAAATAGAAAACAAGGGGACAGTGACCAGAGGGGAAAGTGAAGGGAATTTAAGAAGAAAAAGGGGGAGGGATTTGGAGGGACAAATAGGAAGGACACAGGGACAATAACTAAGGGGGTGGAAATGGGAGGGAGGTGAGGAGCACGGGGTGGTGGAGGCTGGAATGAGAGAAATAGACAAAAACTGTACTTGAAAAATAACTAAGTATAATTTTTTTAAAAAAGAGGGTGAATCAGGCTCTTGAGACATATTATTTTTGTAGTAACACTGGCAAGAAGCTTTTAAGTAGATATGCATATTTTAATAAGGCAGAGAAATAATTATTACTTACAAATTGTGATTACCTTTCCAAAGGAAATTCTCTAAAATTGTGAAGGTCAGAGGCCTGAGTTACCTCTGAGTTAACATTTAGGTATATCAAAACTGCTTTCTACCCAGTGGAGGGAAAAGCAACTAATCTCTTTCAGCCAAGATTTATTTTGCATCTACATCAGTTTCCACAATTGATAAACAGATCAACGTAGCTGATGGTCCGTGAACAGAATTGAAATTTGACTTCCCAGAAGGCTGTGCTTCTGGAGTTTTTATGGTTCGATTACATTTTTCTGCACAGTCACCTTCCTTTGGATCAAACTTCATCACCAAAGAAGAAGAGTCTTCTTGATCACAAACATGGCTGCCACCACCTGATTTAGCCTGACTGGTTACCTAAGTGCAGAGGAGCTGACATTCACCACAAGGTTGGCTCTGATTAATGTTTTCCTGTGAAATCTGAGATGAAAGTTGTAACAGCCTCTTGAGGTTAGAAAGCCTCACCCTCATACTTCACCTGCAGTCTCTCCACATTTGGGTGATGCCCTCATTTCCAAGAGATACCAAAACACCCATTAGATCCAACTTAGCTTTATAAAGGGTGAGGTCATTTCTGTTCTGTGACCATCAATGTGAATAATGACATTTGACCCAAGGCCTTGGTGTATTACCAATGTTTCCAATTATACCCTACTAACAAAGAGAATAGTGTCCTACTGAGTGTATGCAAAAAGATTTCTTGCCATGAGAAATAAGAATATTAAAAACACTTTAGAAATTATTTTTCAGAAATAAAACAGAAAGAAAAAATTCACTGTTGCCACCCACTGGGGTGTCCTCCTGTCTATTCCTATTGTCCACACAGTGTCCAGGTGCCCTCCACCCATCCCTGTGAAGGAGGGACAGAGATTGCATTCCTGTGAGCTCACCAAGGGTTCCCACTGGTAATCATTCAGCCAATGATCATTCTGTAAAGTACTCAGTGTCATCTCACTTGTGGTGTTGGTACAACTAAAACCAACCAGAAAGGGTGGATAAGAGATAAGACTCTTCTTTCAGCATCATTAGCCATCAGAGAGATGCAAATTAAAACCACAATGAGATACCACTTCATACCTGTGAGAATGGCCATCATAAACAAGTCAACAAACAACAAGAGTTAGAGAGGATGTGGAGAAAAGGGAACCTTAGTGCACTGTTGGTGGGAATACAGACTGGCACAGCCACTGTGAAAAATCCTATGGAATTTCCTCAGAAAACTGAAAATGGAACTACCTTTTGACCCAGCAATTCCATTGCTGGGATTATACCCTAAGAACACTGAAACACCAATTCATAAGAACCTATGCACCCCAATGTTCATACCAGCACAATTTACAATGGCCAAGGGCTAAAAGCAACCTAAATGCCCATGAGTAAATGAATGGACCAAAAAACTACAGTACATTTACACCATGGAATACTATGCAGCAGAAATAAAGAAGGAGCTCCTGCTCTTTGTGATAGCATGGATGGAACTGGAGAGCATTATGCTAAGTAAAGTAGGTCAGGCATAGAGAGAAATACCATGGGGTCTAGACTTTAAGTGGAACCTAATCAACAAAACAAACAAGCAAGCAAAATATAACCCAAATTACTGAAACTAGGAACAATCTGACAGTAACCAGATAATGGGGGGGGGGAGGAGGAAGGGTTTTCAGGAACTACTATAAATTACACAAGGACAAAACCAAGGCAGGGTGTGTAATGAGGGGAAGGAGGTGGGGATGGCCAGGGTTGGAGGGGAGTGGTGGGGGGTAAAGGCAGACAACTCTACTTGAACAAAAATGCAATACTTTCAATCAACCAATAAGTAAATAAAACCAGAGTTAGAATCTAGTGTGGAATGTGACCTTGACTCAATAATAACGACAACATCAGTTCACATTTTTCAGCATTTATTGACTTAATGCAAGTCTTCCAGAAACTCTCCACCTTCACAAGAAATGTATTTAAATGATGAAGAATATTTTATTAAGAGTATAAAAACATAGAAAGAAAGAGGAGAGTTAGTCATATTTTACATTCAGCTGCAGGGGCACACTATAAGCAAAAGTGATGGGGTTCGAGGCCTCACACTGATAATTTCCAGCATCCTCTCTTCTGACAGGGTTTATGGTAAGGGTTCTGTTTTGCCAGGACAGCTTCATCCTCTCTGTAAGTCGCAGATTCATGCCATTGAAGATCCACTGTATGGAGAGTCCCTTTGTGTAGCAGGTCAAGACCACAGCATCCTTATTCTCAGTGACTGTGGTGTTGCTGGCTACAAGGTTGGCCATTATCACAGGCTCTGTGGGGAAATAGAGGATGTGACTGATGGAGAATGAACATGACACATGGAGTTATGCTGTCTTCTCTAGGATCTCAGCCTCTCTCTGTCTACAGTGAGCTCTGTTAAGTTCAACAAAGGATGTTTTTGACCTCTGTGGTGGCACAGCAGTCTTTATTCAGGGGATAGTGTGTAAGAGGAGAAAAGATAGTCACTTCCTTCTGACCCCAGACCACCCTCAGATGACCCCTCACTTGTTCCTTCAGGCATTGCTTTAGTACCAGCACTTGAAACCCCTTCCTAGCTCACATGTCCTATAACCTAGTATTAGGTAAAATTTTCTAAATGTTTCTGAAAGGAAACAAAAAGCAATCAATAGAAAAACATCCAGATGTATGGAATTGGAAGACCCACACCATTCTACATACTTGGTAAAATTACCATAAAAACCCAATGTCACTTGTGCATAAATTCAATAATTCATTCTAGAATTTATGTAGATTTTCAATGGATCCCCCCACATGGTTGCAATGATGTTACAAAAAAAAAAGAATAAACCTGGAGGTCTCACAATTCCTCATTTCAAAGCTTACTATGGAGCACAAGTAACTCAAAAACATGACACTGGCAAAAAACTTATATTTATCAAAAGACAAATGAAGTCATTTTCAGGAAAAAAGCCAAATGAATTAAATCCTAAAGCTAAGAACTAGAACTACAAAACTCTTAGGAGAAAATATAGGGGGGAGCATTATAACATTGGATTTGGCGATGGTTTCTTGCAGATGACACTAAGAACACAGGCAAAAAGGAACAATTAGATACACTCGTTTTTGTCAAAATGAGAAACTTTTGCCCTTTCGTCAGAGGACAAAATCAACAGAGTGAAAGGTGACCTGTGGAACATAGAAAATACTGTGCAAATCATATGTAAGATGAGAAGTTAACATTCAAAATATGCAAAGAACACCCACAACTCAAAAATAAAAACCAAATAAACTGGTTAAAAAATGGGCAAAGCACTTGAATAGACATTTCTCCAGAGAAGACATAGAAGTGGCCTATAAGCATAGGAAAAGATGCTCAACATCACTATCATTTGGAAAACGCAAATTACATCTCTGAAGGCCATGCTGTTGGTAATGTTAAGTGAGGTAATTGAGCTGTGCAGGTAACAGAACATTGCCATATGTGGTACCTTTGATTCTTCAAAAGGCTTCATAGGTCAGAGTGAGAACCTCTCACCTTTCAGCCAACTCGAGTCCTTAAAAGAATAAGGCAGGTCTGTGTACCACAGGACAAATGCATGGAGATCTGTGTGCTCAGAGAATGTACGACCTTCAGCTCTGTGTCTAGGGGAAAGTGCAGACTTTCTGAAAATTTGTTAATTATCAGGGTTGGATGAAGGAAAGGCATAAGCCTTGCAGGCAGACATTACTGCACTCTTCTTATTTTTCACTCATCAGCTGACTGGCTGGCTGGCCAGGGGTCACTTCCTCAGCCTGCACAGCCCTCCACCACCCAGATGAGGTGTGTTTCTATGAGGCACCATTTCTCTAAACATTCTATTGATGAGGTTAGGCAGAAGTAACACATACATATGGACCACAAGCAGGCTGGCGGTCAGTTGGGTATTCAGGCACCTGGGCAAAGAGGTTGGTCTTCCTAGGTGAGTGTGGGTGACATGAGTCAGTGAGCTAACAAATGATAGAGCCAATAAATGAGCTTGAAAAACAAATCAAGGGGCAGGGTGTGAGCTGACTGTGGCAGCAGAACCATGTGCTAGGCCAGTAAAATACTTCTCTCTCTCCTGAGGGCAGGTGAGGACTTGTGCAAATGCAGAAGGGGTGATGGAGGGCAAGACAGGAGCACAGACTTGATGAAATTCATATTCTTGTAAACTATTCATGATTGGTGGTTATGAGATAAAAAATTGGAAAGAATTTAAAAGTGTCTTCACATGTGAAAATTATTATCAATACCCTGGAGCCTAAGGCCAACTGCAAGAGGAATATTTCTTCCTTTGTTTTACCTTCTGAAAGGACAGTGAGCCTGTGTGTCATGTGCCTCTAAGATTCCCAAAACTCTGCATGAACCTTTCAGTCTTGGAAGAAGTTTTTTGATCATTTGTTCATACATTGTTTCAATCAACATTTATTTCCTCCTAATTTATCATAAGCAACTGTTTTTTGACTGATGTTGGTCTCTGTACTAATTATAAGAGAAGGGAGTGGAGTGATAAGGCAAAGTTTTGTCTTTATCAAATAAAAATGACACAAACACATCAGGAAAAAGATTAGTGATTTTAAGTTTAGTACAGGAAGGTGTGGCCTGACCAACTGAGGCAAATGCCTGGGTATTCCCAGCACTAATTCTGAAAATTCCTGCAGGTAATTTGGTTCTAGAGTAAATATTAATTATGCATTTATTATCATTCCCCAGCCCAAAATCTATCTCTCTGAGCTGAGGAAGCTTAAGAAGAAAGCATCTCAACCAGTGACTGGCCTAGGAAACCACAGACCTTAAGAAAATACCCAGGTGGAGGAAGGGGTGGGGCTGTGGCTGCAGACAGACCTTGGGTGACCCTGATGAGCTTCTCCTGGTCCTTGTGACTCTGATTTAGAGACTATATCTCCTCCCTGTACCTATGTTTCTTTTGAATATTTGACTGCCAGGTGTCAGTGTATTCAACATATAATATACACAGTATCTGACCTTAAACCTTGGGATAGGGGAACTGCTCAAACAAGAGGCATCTGCTATTGACTGAATCTCAGAGATGATTCCCTCAGCTCATCCCTGGTGGACACAGAGCTGCCAGGAGCATCTTTTCTCCTCATTTTCTCCCTGAAGATGCTGACCTTCCTATGGACCCCCGTAAGTCCCCCAGAAGAGTTGGTTAATGATGCAGGATCCTTGTCCATGGGTGCTCCCTGCCCACGGTGCTATCCCTGTACAAATGTGGCCTTAGGGGCTGAGCCCTGGCTGATGACCAGCTTAGGAAACCTGTGCTCTGGCACCCTGGGAATTGTTGTTCCCAATCAGCTCCTTTAAGGAAGCTGATCTCAACCTGACACAGGCTCCCCAGGCTCTCTGGAGCCAGAAGCTCTGGAACAGGGGTCTGGACAGTGGCTGATTGTATTGAGCTGCTGTGAGAATTCCAGGGAGCTCCTCAGGCCAGGCTATTATGGAGCCCTGTAGGGTCATTCTCAGAGTCAAGGTCCGGCTCAGGGTCAGAGAAAGGGCTTTAAGGGGCCAAACTGAGACTGGTCTCCCTCCCCACCATTGAGATACTCTCATCAAAATGGTCTTTCTGTCCTCACTGAATACCATCACGCTGAAATCTGGGAAAAAGATGGAAATCTTGGGAAGTTTATCTCCACTATGTGTATCGTGTTAAATGAAAAAACTTCACCAGGGAGGGGGATGCAGAGGGGGATGGAGGCAGAGTCCAGGGCTGTCAGTCCTGTGTGTGAAGTAGAACCCACCCCAACCCCCCAACACCCAGAGGTCAGAGAGGAATCACTCACCATACACACGGAGGCGTCCGAATCCTATTTCTTTTATGCGATTTTGAAGATGGATGACCACAGTGTAGTATCCTGAGTGCTTCAAGGTGACTTTCTTAATCAGCATGGATCCTTCACCATCTACTGATTCTCGACCACTAAATTCAGGCCCCCCTTCCCAGTAATTGTTTGTCCATTGCAAAAGACACGATGTAACGATTTGGGTTCGCCCCTTCTCCTTTGTACCAGACCAAGGCTTTCACATTGGGAGGCTTATTGCGCATGCGCAGAAGCACATCTGCCCCTTCTGCAGCAGTGGTTGACACAATAGCGAGTTGGGCAGAGGTGGGCGAGCTCCAGAAGGTTACAAGTGAAACTAGGAGAAAAGAAAAAAAGGGATCAATATTTGCATGTATGTACTGGGATTACAGGGTGAAGCTCTAAATCCTGATCGAGTCATTTCACCTCTCAGCTTTGGTCTGGGTGTGAGTGTCAGCGTGAGCCTGTGTGCGTGTCTCTTGTTGTCCAGGTCAGCAGCATGGTCTCTTTATTTCAGAAGCTCTAAACTTGTTATTTGTTTTTCTGTGTCCAATACTCTTGTCCAGCTGTCTCTTGGTTCCCCCCCGCCCCCCACTGCCCTCGGGCTTTTGCTGACATGCAGGGAGTCCTTGGCAGACACCTCCTTTTACCAACGTTTATGAAGGCTTCTCCATGCTCTGTTGTTCTCGTGACACTAGTGGGGACCTGACATCACATCCACGTCTTTGCCTGCCCCTCTCCTCTTCCTAGAACCTGAGCTCCATGAGCGTGTGGGCCTGTCTGATCTTACTGAGTCTCAAGTGCTTGCTGTAAGCTGCCAACACCTGTGAGTGAATGGACGACTGTTCCCTGTGTCCTTCCTTTGCTGTGTTGTGCCCACTCATTTCTGAGGTTGGTGCTAAGGTCAATGCTCAGCGCTCTTGATTAAATTTTCTGCTGTTGCCTCATATAAATTATTATTATTATTATCACCAGTTTTGAAAATTCCATACTCAGTGATGAATAACTTAGGACATGAACAGCCATTGAGACTTTCCTGTTTTTCACTGCTTCCAGGTCATGAGATTTTCCTGCTGCTGTACCCCCTTCTTCATCCCAATCCTCTCTTTTGCCCTCTCCCCTGAGCTCCTACAGAAGCCTTCTCGAACCTCTGAGCACTGTGTTCCACAAGAGATTGCAACAACTTTTGGTCTCCCATCCTCCAATCCACCCCCAGGAATTGTCCCCTTTTTACCAGTCAGCAGTAGTCCATGCCAGAGCACAAATTTTCTGCAAGTGGCAGCTGAGGGGGAGTCCATGGTGTCCTCTGACTCCTCTGTTCGTTCCTCTGCAAGAACGGCTGGAGTTCTAGCGAGGCTCACAGGCACTTCTGGATCCACTGGCGGTATCTGCTGTCCCTTGTGCCTGTGTGCTAAGCCTTTTCTTGGGGCAAGATTACTTCCCTGGTTATAATGAGCAGGGGCGGGGCCTGTTCCCAGGACTCTTTCTCTCCTTCCCTTATTTATGCTACAGCTGTGCCTTCATTTTTGTTTACCTTTTGCATACATTTCTCTTCTATGGAAATGGCTAAAGGCTGTGAACACACCACTCACACACTCACAATCTGTGTTACCTCTGACAGGTACACAGTAGCCTCTCCATACCCCCCCCCCTTTTTAAGTTTCTCACTTACCTTCAGAGTGAGAGTCCTGGACAGACCTCAGGAAAACTTGCCACAGAGATTTTATCACGCCCTCTGTGCATCAGATCTGCTGTGAAACTTTGTGAAGATTGTGATGCCCAGGTCACATTTCAAAATGCCTTTACAGAAGCTGCCCATCAAACTGTATGTCTGTCAATAATGAGGTCCTACAATTTAAATCTGGCAATGCCCCCTCGACCCCTCACAATTGGATATGGAGGGTCTCTAGATGCTGACAGAGAGCAGATCCTGACTTGACAGGTGTACAGAAGATGAGACTCTGTATCTGACAAACTCTCAGCAGAGGTTCACTTTATTGGTTTGTGGATCTCACTTGCAATAGCAAGTCTGCTGGGGACACTTGTTTCCCTGAGAGGATGACCCACTCACCCTGGCACTGGCCTGCACTGTCTCTGGTCTTGTGTCTGTCAGCACCACACGGAGAGCCCCAGGAGTCCCCAAACCTGGGTGATATTTCTGTTTGTGACACAGAAGCCCAGCTGAGAACCAGGTCTTCCCCATGTTCTTCTCAGTTGCTCTGAGAAGGTTGTATTTCCTCCCAGCAGGAGGGTCAAAGAGAAAACTCTGGAGGTGGAAGTGGTAAAGCTGGGTGATAATTGCAAGGGGACCCTTCTTCTATCTCAGGTTTTCAACAGACTGGCCTTTGCTTCCAGAGACAAAGACAAAAAAACATAAGTCTCAGTAGGACCTGCAGCTGGAGGTGTCCTGCATGTCCCAGGAAGAAGGGACTGTGCTGAAAGGTGCCTGTGGGCATCCTTGTTCCCAGGGAACACTCTCAGGAGACCTTTCCCCTCCATGTGTGTTCGTCAGGCCCGTCCTTGTGCTCGCTGGTTGTTGGGACAAGGTGTGGTTTCTGCCTGGGAGGCTTCCTTGTGCTTACTCTGCTGAGCCTGTGGATGGTGTCAGGCACGGCATAGGGAGCAGCACAGCAACCCATGAGAGTGGAGGTGCTCCTGGACCCTGTCAAAGTAAGAAAATGTCCAAACCTATGAAGCATTATTGTACATGTATCTGAGACACTGACATCATATGTGTGAGAGCAAGTTCTGAAATCTTGTGAGGAACAGTAGTTTTGCAACTTATTATACATTATAATCAAAGGAGAAGAAAAAAGTTGCTTGAAATCAACTGAGGTAAAAGAAGCACAGTGGGGAACTCTCTATAACTGAGTAAAAGGCAAAATGATGGAATACATTATTTTTACAATGGTGGGAACAAGGTAATTAACATTCACAGCACATAGAGACAGTACGCAGGAAGCCAGATCACACGAGAAGCTCTGTGGTCTCCTATTCTGGTGCCACAGCTCTGCCTTTCAATGTTTTCACAAAGAAAACTACTCTAACCTGTCAGAAGTATGTCATCAAAGATGCATAAGAACAAGAGACAGGGCTCACTTAAGGTGGTCTGACCTTTGCTAAGAAAGCTCTATTCCAGGGATATAGCTACCTGTCATTATCACCCACCCAGTTAGGAATTTCTGGCCAGAGAATCCTGTGTGGTTACTTTTGTTCAATGAGCTTGTCGCATTTATTGCATGGCTCCTTTTTTGTTCATTTTTTTTGTTCAGAGTCTTGGGAAGAAACAGGGAGGACAGATTAGGCATGAGAGAGAGACTCAGAAGGGCCTTTTCAGCAGGGAATGAAATAAGGTTTCTTCTCTACCCCTCAGTCAAAGCCAGGTTTATGTATGAGTTCCCTGAGTTATCTGTGAGGCTCACTGTCAACCTCTGGAATTAGAGTGAAGATTTTCCCCCAATGCAGATGCTGCACCAGGGATACTGATCAGGCTCCAGAGGGTGGGAGTTGACCCTGAGCACAGGAGAGAGGTGGACTCTGCCTTCCAGGCTGAGAGAACAGTCAGTCAGGGCTCTGTCCCTGTGGGTCCCTGGGCCCCTGACTCCATCCCAGGGAAAGGTGAGCCCAGTGAGAAGACAGACACTGTGCAGAGTGTTCTGAGTCCATTGCCAGGAGAACCTTCTCCTTAGGGAAATGGGCTCTTTCAAAAGTAGATTCTGGTCCCAAAGTTCAAAAACAAAGAGGGTCCTCTGAGAGCTTTCGAAAGAGTTGACAGAGGATTTTGGCCTGAAGTGTTAATCTCCATAATGCTCTGTGTGTCCCTCATTACAACATTGAGTGTTGCATCCAAGTCATCTGTGTCCTTTCCTGTCATCTGCTCTGGACCTCCCCTTAGGGCCTGGAAGCTGGAACAGCTGCACGTGGAGACTCAGCCAGGGGACCCTGGGGGTTCTTCTGTTACAGGAGTACAGGGTTTGTGGGACCCTCAGCCCCTCTAAGATGAAGGTAACCACAGATCCTGGGTTCTTCTGTCCATGCTGCATGGGGAAGTGCCCCTGGACCCACAGGACAAGCTGGGGTGGAGAGATGTCTCCAGGGACCACAGGCAGATGTCTCACAACAAACCAGAGACCTTGGGGATGGGCAGTCATTCCCTGAGAGTTTGAAGTCAGGGTGTGCTCGGTCCATCTTTGGTGATAACACTACCTGGGGTGAATAGGGCTCCAGAGAATCTGCCAGGTCAGGTCTCTATGAAAAAAGGAAGGACCAGGCTGCTCTTCCAGTCACTTCTTGTGGCTGGATGTAACTTCTTAAGGTCACTTACAAGTTGGGGACAGGGAGGGCTGTGGTTTTCTAAGAATACAGGGGGATCCAACCTATCAGACTTAGGAGGTCCCTGTTCTTTCTCCTGATGATACAAAGGGTAAAGGCCCAAACCTAAAACATCTCAAGCCCTTGGTGAACTCCTCCCATGTGGACCCCATTTTCTTAATGTCTGTAATGAACTCGCCCTTGCCTCAGTATCACACAGGGTGACAGGCTTCCACTGGTGCTTTCTCTTATCCTTTTAATGTGTTGTTAGTCAGGACTTGGGGTGGGCCTGAGATCTCCACATATTTGATGTGTGTGTCTACACACACACACACACACACACACACACACACATACACACACACTGTGCTCATGAAGTTTATTTTGTGAAAGACAGCAGATTCTCAGATAAACCACAGCATTAGAAATTCAATTATAAACCAAAGAAGGGCACTGTAAAATCATTGACCCTGCATGGAGACCATGTACTTGAGTCCAGCTGGTCTGGAAATCCCAGAGAGCACTTCTGAGAAACTGGCCTCTTGGTTGAGTCCTGAAGTGTGAGTGGCCATTTGCCCACTGAAGGACAGAGGGTGGGCAAGGAGAGCTTCCAGCAGAGGGCTAGATCTGGTGGGAAGACAGCTGGCTGGATGGGAAAGCTGACAGAATTCAATACGGGGAGCTTGAAGAGTGACAAGGTCTATGGACTGAGAGGTGCTGGTGAGGCTGAACTCTGCTGAGCTGTGGGTGCTGCTGAGGTGAGGTCTGCAGCCCCCTGCACAGGCTCAAGGCAGGGTACACCTGCCACTGACTGATAAACAAGCATAAAATTGTGCAAGGAAATCTCATGTTGCACTTAGGTATTGTTTTGAGTTTTGTACTTTTCAACTGAATTTGTATTTTAAATGATATTCAGGGGTGACTATATATTCTTCAATGTATCTACTGAGTTACAGTTGACATATGATAAGCTTACCATATTGGAAGAATACAACTGACTAGGTTTTGCCAGATGGATGCACCAGAGAAATTGTTACCACAAAGATTAGAAACAATTCTCTTACTGTTAAAGTCTCCTCAGGCCCCTTTGCATGTTCTTTTCATTTTGCCTCTTTCCTACTCCCTTGCCCAGCATTAAGCAAACTATCACCTGCTTTCTGTTATTATAAATTAGTTAGCACTTTTTAGAACTTTCAAAATTTGAGACATACAATATGTAATTTTCAGTGAAGGTTGACTTCCTGACTCCACATGAGCATTTTGAAGTAATTTTTTCATTTATTTTTTATCCCTAAGTTCTCTTCCATTGCAAAGATGCACACAATTAGTTTTCTCATTCACCAGTCCATGGACATTTGTGTTGTTTCTGATTTTGAGCTATTA
The DNA here is from genome assembly GCF_021234435.1 of Artibeus jamaicensis. Lineage (NCBI taxonomy): Eukaryota > Metazoa > Chordata > Mammalia > Chiroptera > Phyllostomidae > Artibeus > Artibeus jamaicensis. Next base: position 48,258 of record NW_026521620.1, read on the forward strand.
CAAGGGCACCTGCCATGAACAACATTTGTGCTGAAAGGTCTTCAACACAATGGATCAGTGCTTATAAAACCAGTGAAGGGCTAGAGAGATGGAAGGTAGAGAGTTACCACTGGGAGTCTGGTCTCAAAATCACATGGCCAAAGCCCCACCCAGAGGTACAGGAACACCGGCTTCTCTACATAAACCTGTGTCTGCCACAGCCCACCCATCAGTCACCTCAGCAGCAGAAATAATGGTTCCATCTCACTTCCAGCTTCTGAATTAAACACAAGTGCACCCCAGAGGCTGAATTTAATTTACATCTGCAGTCTAAACATGAGGCATTAAAAAATTCTAGCATTTAACCTTGCAGTTCCTCTGATAGAGGAGGAAACATAGAAAGAAGTACAGTGTGTATACCCAGTGCCCAGAGACTGAGAAAACATTTGGCATGTCCAAGTCCACTTGCAGGCTGTGTGACTGGGGGTGGTCCCACCTCACGAAAACTCAGATTCCCCAGGTGAGAGTCTAGAAAGGCATTTGGCCTACTTTCCTTGCTCTTAGAACACAGAGACTAAAAGTCTCGGAATGTTCTGAGTGATAAGGATGAGTCTTTTGTCCTGATGAGATAACTCCTGGCCAGACTCTGGAGAGTCACAGGGTGGGGGCAGTTCACCAGGAAGACCAAGGGCTGCTTAGAAGCCTGGAATTTCACTGTCAACATAAACATCATTTGACCTTGCAGAGAATTATGATTAATTTATTTGAGCTGCACTGATAGAAATTGCTGGAAGGTGTATCTCCCTAGATTGGGGAAATTCTTCAGAGAATGGCAGTTTTCTATCTTACTTTATACATTACAGATAGAGCAGGAGGCATGAGGGGTACATGACACTTGATGACAGAGTAGGGAGATGTGACACAGCAAAGCAGGGAATTCTCTAGGACTGAAATCAAGGTGATACACACTAACACATACGTTTTCACATCGGTTGGCACAGAGCAGCCAGCTGTTGAACATTCACACCCCAGTCAGGACAGTCAGGGGACTTGCAGTCTCTGCCCTGGTGCAGGGACTCCTTCAGAAAAAGCACAACTACTCTGACTTCCCGAAGGCCTGTCATTATAGAATCAAACAGACAACAGACATGCTCAGTTGACCTTTGTCAGGGGAGACACCAGCCTTAGAACATGACTGCTCACCAGGACTTGCTTCATTTGGAAAGTTTTAATTGTAGACTATCTTTTGTGTTAGTTTCAGGTCTTTTAGTTAGTGAGCCCCATCATGCAGGCCTTTCTGTGACTTTTCAGGCTTAGTGTTTTTTAATCCACAGTTTCCTAATCCACGCTTTTCCCTTTTAGCATCGCAGTTGCTGTCTAATAATGACACAGGCCGGCAGGACAGTGAGCTTAAGTAAATCCGTAAGTAATTTCCGGTTTCTCAGTAGCAGTGTCAGTGGGCTTTCTTTTCATAGACACGTCGGCTTTTATTTGAATTCGTGAACTTAGTATTCCTTGTTAGATGAAGGTGTCAGCACATTCCCATAATTATGTTCTATCAATTATACATAAAATTTTTCTCAATATGCTTATTCTAGTAACATTCTACAAATTTTCTTGTTTTTCTTTGTCTCTTTATACTCATTCAGAAATAACCAAACTTACTGATACAAACGACTTCCTTTTAACTTCTCTTAAAAACACACCCATCCTTTTTTCCCCCATAGCATGCCTTCTACAGTTAAAAGTGCTACTGAAAAAGAGGCCAGACCTAGAGCGGGTTTGCAAAAGCCGGCCAGTAGTGTGTAGGCTTTTGACTTTGTAAAAGAAAGATTTTACATCACTAGTGCAGGTGACTTTGCAAGTACATTCATAGAGCTGTGGACAGTGAGACCAGGCAGGGCCTAGGGCAGAAGAAGCAGCTACAGAGAGACTAGGTGGAGCTGCTTTGGCTCCTGGAAAAGGTGTCAGAAAGTGAGCCTAGGTGGGACTGCTCTCAGTGTATTACAAAATCAGGTGAAAGTGGCCTTGGGGAGAGGCTCAGTAAGTTAGCTCAGGATGGGCTGCTGCCACCTTTTGCTTTCATGGCTCTGGGGTTTTTGGGGACCTGCTAAACTTTGAGAAAAACAAAATTCACTTGAGAAAAAACTTGAGGATCCTGTGTTTCAAAGAAGGCACACATTGGCTTTTTTTTCTAGAGAAGATATGTCTGCTTTCCAAAAGTGGGCATTTTAGGAAATGCCTCACAGATCTCATTAAAATAGTCATTTTAAATTTCAAGTGTGCCTTGTGAGGGTCATGGTTTCCACTTTTTCTGGTCAGTACCGGAAAGTCTTAATCACATGACCAGCAATATATATGAGGGAAGGAAAAAAAACACCAGAGGAGGAAAATCTGGCTCATGTTTTGTCCATTGCTAGGTACCCAGGTCTTCATGCCCTGCTGACTGTGTACCTGGTTCTGAATTGCTCAAGCAGGTCATTCAGCTATCTGTGCTAGTTTTCCCTTCTGTGAATGGACATCTGCCCCTGTCTCTGACCCTTGCCTCTCCCTACACGACTCAAAGCTTTCTCATCTTTGGATGAGTAGCCATGGACATCAGAGATAGACAGTTATCCCAAAATATCAACAAGGTCTGTGTACCTAAAAACTAATCTTGAGTTTTATTAGGTTGCTTGTCTTTACCTGTATGGTAATATTAGTTATAATAATAATTATACTTGTACTTTGGGCTTTTCTCAAACATTGTATATGTAACCCAACTGTTATTGATTTTAAAACACATATATGATATTTTTGTACATCAACAATACTCTTTTTGTGGTTTGTCTTTGAGGCAGTTTAGTAAAGAGCAAGAAAGAGTCCTTGGCAAGAAGAAGGGTAAAACTAGCACAGATAGCTGAATGACCTGCTTGAGCAATTTAGAACCAGGTACACAGTCAGCAGGGCATGAAGACCTGGGTACCTAGCAATGGACAAAACATGAGCCAGATTTTCCTCCTCTGGTGTTTTTTTTCCTTCCCTCATATATATTGCTGGTCATGTGATTAAGACTTTCCGGTACTGACCAGAAAAAGTGGAAACCATGACCCTCACAAGGCACACTTGAAATTTAAAATGACTATTTTAATGAGATCTGTGAGGCATTTCCTAAAATGCCCACTTTTGGAAAGCAGACATATCTTCTCTAGAAAAAAAAGCCAATGTGTGCCTTCTTTGAAACACAGGATCCTCAAGTTTTTTCTCAAGTGAATTTTGTTTTTCTCAAAGTTTAGCAGGTCCCCAAAAACCCCAGAGCCATGAAAGCAAAAGGTGGCAGCAGCCCATCCTGAGCTAACTTACTGAGCCTCTCCCCAAGGCCACTTTCACCTGATTTTGTAATACACTGAGAGCAGTCCCACCTAGGCTCACTTTCTGACACCTTTTCCAGGAGCCAAAGCAGCTCCACCTAGTCTCTCTGTAGCTGCTTCTTCTGCCCTAGGCCCTGCCTGGTCTCACTGTCCACAGCTCTATGAATGTACTTGCAAAGTCACCTGCACTAGTGATGTAAAATCTTTCTTTTACAAAGTCAAAAGCCTACACACTACTGGCCGGCTTTTGCAAACCCGCTCTAGGTCTGGCCTCTTTTTCAGTAGCACTTTTAACTGTAGAAGGCATGCTATGGGGGAAAAAAGGATGGGTGTGTTTTTAAGAGAAGTTAAAAAGGAAGTCGTTTGTATCAGTAAGTTTGGTTATTTCTGAATGAGTATAAAGAGACAAAGAAAAACAAGAAAATTTGTAGAATGTTACTAGAATAAGCATATTGAGAAAAATTTTATGTATAATTGATAGAACATAATTATGGGAATGTGCTGACACCTTCATCTAACAAGGAATACTAAGTTCACGAATTCAAATAAAAAGCCGACGTGTCTATGAAAAGAAAGCCCACTGACACTGCTACTGAGAAACCGGAAATTACTTACGGATTTACTTAAGCTCACTGTCCTGCCGGCCTGTGTCATTATTAGACAGCAACTGCGATGCTAAAAGGGAAAAGCGTGGATTAGGAAACTGTGGATTAAAAAACACTAAGCCTGAAAAGTCACAGAAAGGCCTGCATGATGGGGCTCACTAACTAAAAGACCTGAAACTAACACAAAAGATAGTCTACAATTAAAACTTTCCAAATGAAGCAAGTCCTGGTGAGCAGTCATGTTCTAAGGCTGGTGTCTCCCCTGACAAAGGTCAACTGAGCATGTCTGTTGTCTGTTTGATTCTATAATGACAGGCCTTCGGGAAGTCAGAGTAGTTGTGCTTTTTCTGAAGGAGTCCCTGCACCAGGGCAGAGACTGCAAGTCCCCTGACTGTCCTGACTGGGGTGTGAATGTTCAACAGCTGGCTGCTCTGTGCCAACCGATGTGAAAACGTATGTGTTAGTGTGTATCACCTTGATTTCAGTCCTAGAGAATTCCCTGCTTTGCTGTGTCACATCTCCCTACTCTGTCATCAACAAGTGTCATGTACCCCTCATGCCTCCTGCTCTATCTGTAATGTATAAAGTAAGATAGAAAACTGCCATTCTCTGAAGAATTTCCCCAATCTAGGGAGATACACCTTCCAGCAATTTCTATCAGTGCAGCTCAAATAAATTAATCATAATTCTCTGCAAGGTCAAATGATGTTTATGTTGACAGTGAAATTCCAGGCTTCTAAGCAGCCCTTGGTCTTCCTGGTGAACTGCCCCCACCCCTGTGACTCTCCAGAGTCTGGCCAGGAGTTATCTCATCAGGACAAAAGACTCATCCTTATCACTCAGAACATTCCGAGACTTTTAGTCTCTGTGTTCTAAGAGCAAGGAAAGTAGGCCAAATGCCTTTCTAGACTCTCACCTGGGGAATCTGAGTTTTCGTGAGGTGGGACCACCCCCAGTCACACAGCCTGCAAGTGGACTTGGACATGCCAAATGTTTTCTCAGTCTCTGGGCACTGGGTATACACACTGTACTTCTTTCTATGTTTCCTCCTCTATCAGAGGAACTGCAAGGTTAAATGCTAGAATTTTTTAATGCCTCATGTTTAGACTGCAGATGTAAATTAAATTCAGCCTCTGGGGTGCACTTGTGTTTAATTCAGAAGCTGGAAGTGAGATGGAACCATTATTTCTGCTGCTGAGGTGACTGATGGGTGGGCTGTGGCAGACACAGGTTTATGTAGAGAAGCCGGTGTTCCTGTACCTCTGGGTGGGGCTTTGGCCATGTGATTTTGAGACCAGACTCCCAGTGGTAACTCTCTACCTTCCATCTCTCTAGCCCTTCACTGGTTTTATAAGCACTGATCCATTGTGTTGAAGACCTTTCAGCACAAATGTTGTTCATGGCAGGTGCCCTTGTAATAGCTCAAAATCAGAAACAACACAAATGTCCATGGACTGGTGAATGAGAAAACTAATTGTGTGCATCTTTGCAATGGAAGAGAACTTAGGGATAAAAAATAAATGAAAAAATTACTTCAAAATGCTCATGTGGAGTCAGGAAGTCAACCTTCACTGAAAATTACATATTGTATGTCTCAAATTTTGAAAGTTCTAAAAAGTGCTAACTAATTTATAATAACAGAAAGCAGGTGATAGTTTGCTTAATGCTGGGCAAGGGAGTAGGAAAGAGGCAAAATGAAAAGAACATGCAAAGGGGCCTGAGGAGACTTTAACAGTAAGAGAATTGTTTCTAATCTTTGTGGTAACAATTTCTCTGGTGCATCCATCTGGCAAAACCTAGTCAGTTGTATTCTTCCAATATGGTAAGCTTATCATATGTCAACTGTAACTCAGTAGATACATTGAAGAATATATAGTCACCCCTGAATATCATTTAAAATACAAATTCAGTTGAAAAGTACAAAACTCAAAACAATACCTAAGTGCAACATGAGATTTCCTTGCACAATTTTATGCTTGTTTATCAGTCAGTGGCAGGTGTACCCTGCCTTGAGCCTGTGCAGGGGGCTGCAGACCTCACCTCAGCAGCACCCACAGCTCAGCAGAGTTCAGCCTCACCAGCACCTCTCAGTCCATAGACCTTGTCACTCTTCAAGCTCCCCGTATTGAATTCTGTCAGCTTTCCCATCCAGCCAGCTGTCTTCCCACCAGATCTAGCCCTCTGCTGGAAGCTCTCCTTGCCCACCCTCTGTCCTTCAGTGGGCAAATGGCCACTCACACTTCAGGACTCAACCAAGAGGCCAGTTTCTCAGAAGTGCTCTCTGGGATTTCCAGACCAGCTGGACTCAAGTACATGGTCTCCATGCAGGGTCAATGATTTTACAGTGCCCTTCTTTGGTTTATAATTGAATTTCTAATGCTGTGGTTTATCTGAGAATCTGCTGTCTTTCACAAAATAAACTTCATGAGCACATGTGTGATGTGTATGTGTGTGTGTGTGTGTGTGTGTGTGTGTGTGTGTGTGTAGACACACACATCAAATATGTGGAGATCTCAGGCCCACCCCAAGTCCTGACTAACAACACATTAAAAGGATAAGAGAAAGCACCAGTGGAAGCCTGTCACCCTGTGTGATACTGAGGCAAGGGCGAGTTCATTACAGACATTAAGAAAATGGGGTCCACATGGGAGGAGTTCACCAAGGGCTTGAGATGTTTTAGGTTTGGGCCTTTACCCTTTGTATCATCAGGAGAAAGAACAGGGACCTCCTAAGTCTGATAGGTTGGATCCCCCTGTATTCTTAGAAAACCACAGCCCTCCCTGTCCCCAACTTGTAAGTGACCTTAAGAAGTTACATCCAGCCACAAGAAGTGACTGGAAGAGCAGCCTGGTCCTTCCCTTTTTCATAGAGACCTGACCTGGCAGATTCTCTGGAGCCCTATTCACCCCAGGTAGTGTTATCACCAAAGATGGACCGAGCACACCCTGACTTCAAACTCTCAGGGAATGACTGCCCATCCCCAAGGTCTCTGGTTTGTTGTGAGACATCTGCCTGTGGTCCCTGGAGACATCTCTCCACCCCAGCTTGTCCTGTGGGTCCAGGGGCACTTCCCATGCAGCATGGACAGAAGAACCCAGGATCTGTGGTTACCTTCATCTTAGAGGGGCTGAGGGTCCCACAAACCCTGTACTCCTGTAACAGAAGAACCCCCAGGGTCCCCTGGCTGAGTCTCCACGTGCAGCTGTTCCAGCTTCCAGGCCCTAAGGGGAGGTCCAGAGCAGATGACAGGAAAGGACACAGATGACTTGGATGCAACACTCAATGTTGTAATGAGGGACACACAGAGCATTATGGAGATTAACACTTCAGGCCAAAATCCTCTGTCAACTCTTTCGAAAGCTCTCAGAGGACCCTCTTTGTTTTTGAACTTTGGGACCAGAATCTACTTTTGAAAGAGCCCATTTCCCTAAGGAGAAGGTTCTCCTGGCAATGGACTCAGAACACTCTGCACAGTGTCTGTCTTCTCACTGGGCTCACCTTTCCCTGGGATGGAGTCAGGGGCCCAGGGACCCACAGGGACAGAGCCCTGACTGACTGTTCTCTCAGCCTGGAAGGCAGAGTCCACCTCTCTCCTGTGCTCAGGGTCAACTCCCACCCTCTGGAGCCTGATCAGTATCCCTGGTGCAGCATCTGCATTGGGGGGAAAATCTTCACTCTAATTCCAGAGGTTGACAGTGAGCCTCACAGATAACTCAGGGAACTCATACATAAACCTGGCTTTGACTGAGGGGTAGAGAAGAAACCTTATTTCATTCCCTGCTGAAAAGGCCCTTCTGAGTCTCTCTCTCATGCCTAATCTGTCCTCCCTGTTTCTTCCCAAGACTCTGAACAAAAAAATGAACAAAAAAGGAGCCATGCAATAAATGCGACAAGCTCATTGAACAAAAGTAACCACACAGGATTCTCTGGCCAGAAATTCCTAACTGGGTGGGTGATAATGACAGGTAGCTATATCCCTGGAATAGAGCTTTCTTAGCAAAGGTCAGACCACCTTAAGTGAGCCCTGTCTCTTGTTCTTATGCATCTTTGATGACATACTTCTGACAGGTTAGAGTAGTTTTCTTTGTGAAAACATTGAAAGGCAGAGCTGTGGCACCAGAATAGGAGACCACAGAGCTTCTCGTGTGATCTGGCTTCCTGCGTACTGTCTCTATGTGCTGTGAATGTTAATTACCTTGTTCCCACCATTGTAAAAATAATGTATTCCATCATTTTGCCTTTTACTCAGTTATAGAGAGTTCCCCACTGTGCTTCTTTTACCTCAGTTGATTTCAAGCAACTTTTTTCTTCTCCTTTGATTATAATGTATAATAAGTTGCAAAACTACTGTTCCTCACAAGATTTCAGAACTTGCTCTCACACATATGATGTCAGTGTCTCAGATACATGTACAATAATGCTTCATAGGTTTGGACATTTTCTTACTTTGACAGGGTCCAGGAGCACCTCCACTCTCATGGGTTGCTGTGCTGCTCCCTATGCCGTGCCTGACACCATCCACAGGCTCAGCAGAGTAAGCACAAGGAAGCCTCCCAGGCAGAAACCACACCTTGTCCCAACAACCAGCGAGCACAAGGACGGGCCTGACGAACACACATGGAGGGGAAAGGTCTCCTGAGAGTGTTCCCTGGGAACAAGGATGCCCACAGGCACCTTTCAGCACAGTCCCTTCTTCCTGGGACATGCAGGACACCTCCAGCTGCAGGTCCTACTGAGACTTATGTTTTTTTGTCTTTGTCTCTGGAAGCAAAGGCCAGTCTGTTGAAAACCTGAGATAGAAGAAGGGTCCCCTTGCAATTATCACCCAGCTTTACCACTTCCACCTCCAGAGTTTTCTCTTTGACCCTCCTGCTGGGAGGAAATACAACCTTCTCAGAGCAACTGAGAAGAACATGGGGAAGACCTGGTTCTCAGCTGGGCTTCTGTGTCACAAACAGAAATATCACCCAGGTTTGGGGACTCCTGGGGCTCTCCGTGTGGTGCTGACAGACACAAGACCAGAGACAGTGCAGGCCAGTGCCAGGGTGAGTGGGTCATCCTCTCAGGGGAAACAAGTGTCCCCAGCAGACTTGCTATTGCAAGTGAGATCCACAAACCAATAAAGTGAACCTCTGCTGAGAGTTTGTCAGATACAGAGTCTCATCTTCTGTACACCTGTCAAGTCAGGATCTGCTCTCTGTCAGCATCTAGAGACCCTCCATATCCAATTGTGAGGGGTCGAGGGGGCATTGCCAGATTTAAATTGTAGGACCTCATTATTGACAGACATACAGTTTGATGGGCAGCTTCTGTAAAGGCATTTTGAAATGTGACCTGGGCATCACAATCTTCACAAAGTTTCACAGCAGATCTGATGCACAGAGGGCGTGATAAAATCTCTGTGGCAAGTTTTCCTGAGGTCTGTCCAGGACTCTCACTCTGAAGGTAAGTGAGAAACTTAAAAAGGGGGGGGTATGGAGAGGCTACTGTGTACCTGTCAGAGGTAACACAGATTGTGAGTGTGTGAGTGGTGTGTTCACAGCCTTTAGCCATTTCCATAGAAGAGAAATGTATGCAAAAGGTAAACAAAAATGAAGGCACAGCTGTAGCATAAATAAGGGAAGGAGAGAAAGAGTCCTGGGAACAGGCCCCGCCCCTGCTCATTATAACCAGGGAAGTAATCTTGCCCCAAGAAAAGGCTTAGCACACAGGCACAAGGGACAGCAGATACCGCCAGTGGATCCAGAAGTGCCTGTGAGCCTCGCTAGAACTCCAGCCGTTCTTGCAGAGGAACGAACAGAGGAGTCAGAGGACACCATGGACTCCCCCTCAGCTGCCACTTGCAGAAAATTTGTGCTCTGGCATGGACTACTGCTGACTGGTAAAAAGGGGACAATTCCTGGGGGTGGATTGGAGGATGGGAGACCAAAAGTTGTTGCAATCTCTTGTGGAACACAGTGCTCAGAGGTTCGAGAAGGCTTCTGTAGGAGCTCAGGGGAGAGGGCAAAAGAGAGGATTGGGATGAAGAAGGGGGTACAGCAGCAGGAAAATCTCATGACCTGGAAGCAGTGAAAAACAGGAAAGTCTCAATGGCTGTTCATGTCCTAAGTTATTCATCACTGAGTATGGAATTTTCAAAACTGGTGATAATAATAATAATAATTTATATGAGGCAACAGCAGAAAATTTAATCAAGAGCGCTGAGCATTGACCTTAGCACCAACCTCAGAAATGAGTGGGCACAACACAGCAAAGGAAGGACACAGGGAACAGTCGTCCATTCACTCACAGGTGTTGGCAGCTTACAGCAAGCACTTGAGACTCAGTAAGATCAGACAGGCCCACACGCTCATGGAGCTCAGGTTCTAGGAAGAGGAGAGGGGCAGGCAAAGACGTGGATGTGATGTCAGGTCCCCACTAGTGTCACGAGAACAACAGAGCATGGAGAAGCCTTCATAAACGTTGGTAAAAGGAGGTGTCTGCCAAGGACTCCCTGCATGTCAGCAAAAGCCCGAGGGCAGGGGGGGGGGGGGGGGAACCAAGAGACAGCTGGACAAGAGTATTGGACACAGAAAAACAAATAACAAGTTTAGAGCTTCTGAAATAAAGAGACCATGCTGCTGACCTGGACAACAAGAGACACGCACACAGGCTCACGCTGACACTCACACCCAGACCAAAGCTGAGAGGTGAAATGACTCGATCAGGATTTAGAGCTTCACCCTGTAATCCCAGTACATACATGCAAATATTGATCCCTTTTTTTCTTTTCTCCTAGTTTCACTTGTAACCTTCTGGAGCTCGCCCACCTCTGCCCAACTCGCTATTGTGTCAACCACTGCTGCAGAAGGGGCAGATGTGCTTCTGCGCATGCGCAATAAGCCTCCCAATGTGAAAGCCTTGGTCTGGTACAAAGGAGAAGGGGCGAACCCAAATCGTTACATCGTGTCTTTTGCAATGGACAAACAATTACTGGGAAGGGGGCCTGAATTTAGTGGTCGAGAATCAGTAGATGGTGAAGGATCCATGCTGATTAAGAAAGTCACCTTGAAGCACTCAGGATACTACACTGTGGTCATCCATCTTCAAAATCGCATAAAAGAAATAGGATTCGGACGCCTCCGTGTGTATGGTGAGTGATTCCTCTCTGACCTCTGGGTGTTGGGGGGTTGGGGTGGGTTCTACTTCACACACAGGACTGACAGCCCTGGACTCTGCCTCCATCCCCCTCTGCATCCCCCTCCCTGGTGAAGTTTTTTCATTTAACACGATACACATAGTGGAGATAAACTTCCCAAGATTTCCATCTTTTTCCCAGATTTCAGCGTGATGGTATTCAGTGAGGACAGAAAGACCATTTTGATGAGAGTATCTCAATGGTGGGGAGGGGAGACCAGTCTCAGTTTGGCCCCTTAAAGCCCTTTCTCTGACCCTGAGCCGGACCTTGACTCTGAGAATGACCCTACAGGGCTCCATAATAGCCTGGCCTGAGGAGCTCCCTGGAATTCTCACAGCAGCTCAATACAATCAGCCACTGTCCAGACCCCTGTTCCAGAGCTTCTGGCTCCAGAGAGCCTGGGGAGCCTGTGTCAGGTTGAGATCAGCTTCCTTAAAGGAGCTGATTGGGAACAACAATTCCCAGGGTGCCAGAGCACAGGTTTCCTAAGCTGGTCATCAGCCAGGGCTCAGCCCCTAAGGCCACATTTGTACAGGGATAGCACCGTGGGCAGGGAGCACCCATGGACAAGGATCCTGCATCATTAACCAACTCTTCTGGGGGACTTACGGGGGTCCATAGGAAGGTCAGCATCTTCAGGGAGAAAATGAGGAGAAAAGATGCTCCTGGCAGCTCTGTGTCCACCAGGGATGAGCTGAGGGAATCATCTCTGAGATTCAGTCAATAGCAGATGCCTCTTGTTTGAGCAGTTCCCCTATCCCAAGGTTTAAGGTCAGATACTGTGTATATTATATGTTGAATACACTGACACCTGGCAGTCAAATATTCAAAAGAAACATAGGTACAGGGAGGAGATATAGTCTCTAAATCAGAGTCACAAGGACCAGGAGAAGCTCATCAGGGTCACCCAAGGTCTGTCTGCAGCCACAGCCCCACCCCTTCCTCCACCTGGGTATTTTCTTAAGGTCTGTGGTTTCCTAGGCCAGTCACTGGTTGAGATGCTTTCTTCTTAAGCTTCCTCAGCTCAGAGAGATAGATTTTGGGCTGGGGAATGATAATAAATGCATAATTAATATTTACTCTAGAACCAAATTACCTGCAGGAATTTTCAGAATTAGTGCTGGGAATACCCAGGCATTTGCCTCAGTTGGTCAGGCCACACCTTCCTGTACTAAACTTAAAATCACTAATCTTTTTCCTGATGTGTTTGTGTCATTTTTATTTGATAAAGACAAAACTTTGCCTTATCACTCCACTCCCTTCTCTTATAATTAGTACAGAGACCAACATCAGTCAAAAAACAGTTGCTTATGATAAATTAGGAGGAAATAAATGTTGATTGAAACAATGTATGAACAAATGATCAAAAAACTTCTTCCAAGACTGAAAGGTTCATGCAGAGTTTTGGGAATCTTAGAGGCACATGACACACAGGCTCACTGTCCTTTCAGAAGGTAAAACAAAGGAAGAAATATTCCTCTTGCAGTTGGCCTTAGGCTCCAGGGTATTGATAATAATTTTCACATGTGAAGACACTTTTAAATTCTTTCCAATTTTTTATCTCATAACCACCAATCATGAATAGTTTACAAGAATATGAATTTCATCAAGTCTGTGCTCCTGTCTTGCCCTCCATCACCCCTTCTGCATTTGCACAAGTCCTCACCTGCCCTCAGGAGAGAGAGAAGTATTTTACTGGCCTAGCACATGGTTCTGCTGCCACAGTCAGCTCACACCCTGCCCCTTGATTTGTTTTTCAAGCTCATTTATTGGCTCTATCATTTGTTAGCTCACTGACTCATGTCACCCACACTCACCTAGGAAGACCAACCTCTTTGCCCAGGTGCCTGAATACCCAACTGACCGCCAGCCTGCTTGTGGTCCATATGTATGTGTTACTTCTGCCTAACCTCATCAATAGAATGTTTAGAGAAATGGTGCCTCATAGAAACACACCTCATCTGGGTGGTGGAGGGCTGTGCAGGCTGAGGAAGTGACCCCTGGCCAGCCAGCCAGTCAGCTGATGAGTGAAAAATAAGAAGAGTGCAGTAATGTCTGCCTGCAAGGCTTATGCCTTTCCTTCATCCAACCCTGATAATTAACAAATTTTCAGAAAGTCTGCACTTTCCCCTAGACACAGAGCTGAAGGTCGTACATTCTCTGAGCACACAGATCTCCATGCATTTGTCCTGTGGTACACAGACCTGCCTTATTCTTTTAAGGACTCGAGTTGGCTGAAAGGTGAGAGGTTCTCACTCTGACCTATGAAGCCTTTTGAAGAATCAAAGGTACCACATATGGCAATGTTCTGTTACCTGCACAGCTCAATTACCTCACTTAACATTACCAACAGCATGGCCTTCAGAGATGTAATTTGCGTTTTCCAAATGATAGTGATGTTGAGCATCTTTTCCTATGCTTATAGGCCACTTCTATGTCTTCTCTGGAGAAATGTCTATTCAAGTGCTTTGCCCATTTTTTAACCAGTTTATTTGGTTTTTATTTTTGAGTTGTGGGTGTTCTTTGCATATTTTGAATGTTAACTTCTCATCTTACATATGATTTGCACAGTATTTTCTATGTTCCACAGGTCACCTTTCACTCTGTTGATTTTGTCCTCTGACGAAAGGGCAAAAGTTTCTCATTTTGACAAAAACGAGTGTATCTAATTGTTCCTTTTTGCCTGTGTTCTTAGTGTCATCTGCAAGAAACCATCGCCAAATCCAATGTTATAATGCTCCCCCCTATATTTTCTCCTAAGAGTTTTGTAGTTCTAGTTCTTAGCTTTAGGATTTAATTCATTTGGCTTTTTTCCTGAAAATGACTTCATTTGTCTTTTGATAAATATAAGTTTTTTGCCAGTGTCATGTTTTTGAGTTACTTGTGCTCCATAGTAAGCTTTGAAATGAGGAATTGTGAGACCTCCAGGTTTATTCTTTTTTTTTTGTAACATCATTGCAACCATGTGGGGGATCCATTGAAAATCTACATAAATTCTAGAATGAATTATTGAATTTATGCACAAGTGACATTGGGTTTTTATGGTAATTTTACCAAGTATGTAGAATGGTGTGGGTCTTCCAATTCCATACATCTGGATGTTTTTCTATTGATTGCTTTTTGTTTCCTTTCAGAAACATTTAGAAAATTTTACCTAATACTAGGTTATAGGACATGTGAGCTAGGAAGGGGTTTCAAGTGCTGGTACTAAAGCAATGCCTGAAGGAACAAGTGAGGGGTCATCTGAGGGTGGTCTGGGGTCAGAAGGAAGTGACTATCTTTTCTCCTCTTACACACTATCCCCTGAATAAAGACTGCTGTGCCACCACAGAGGTCAAAAACATCCTTTGTTGAACTTAACAGAGCTCACTGTAGACAGAGAGAGGCTGAGATCCTAGAGAAGACAGCATAACTCCATGTGTCATGTTCATTCTCCATCAGTCACATCCTCTATTTCCCCACAGAGCCTGTGATAATGGCCAACCTTGTAGCCAGCAACACCACAGTCACTGAGAATAAGGATGCTGTGGTCTTGACCTGCTACACAAAGGGACTCTCCATACAGTGGATCTTCAATGGCATGAATCTGCGACTTACAGAGACGATGAAGCTGTCCTGGCAAAACAGAACCCTTACCATAAACCCTGTCAGAAGAGAGGATGCTGGAAATTATCAGTGTGAGGCCTCGAACCCCATCACTTTTGCTTATAGTGTGCCCCTGCAGCTGAATGTAAAATATGACTAACTCTCCTCTTTCTTTCTATGTTTTTATACTCTTAATAAAATATTCTTCATCATTTAAATACATTTCTTGTGAAGGTGGAGAGTTTCTGGAAGACTTGCATTAAGTCAATAAATGCTGAAAAATGTGAACTGATGTTGTCGTTATTATTGAGTCAAGGTCACATTCCACACTAGATTCTAACTCTGGTTTTATTTACTTATTGGTTGATTGAAAGTATTGCATTTTTGTTCAAGTAGAGTTGTCTGCCTTTACCCCCCACCACTCCCCTCCAACCCTGGCCATCCCCACCTCCTTCCCCTCATTACACACCCTGCCTTGGTTTTGTCCTTGTGTAATTTATAGTAGTTCCTGAAAACCCTTCCTCCTCCCCCCCCCCCATTATCTGGTTACTGTCAGATTGTTCCTAGTTTCAGTAATTTGGGTTATATTTTGCTTGCTTGTTTGTTTTGTTGATTAGGTTCCACTTAAAGTCTAGACCCCATGGTATTTCTCTCTATGCCTGACCTACTTTACTTAGCATAATGCTCTCCAGTTCCATCCATGCTATCACAAAGAGCAGGAGCTCCTTCTTTATTTCTGCTGCATAGTATTCCATGGTGTAAATGTACTGTAGTTTTTTGGTCCATTCATTTACTCATGGGCATTTAGGTTGCTTTTAGCCCTTGGCCATTGTAAATTGTGCTGGTATGAACATTGGGGTGCATAGGTTCTTATGAATTGGTGTTTCAGTGTTCTTAGGGTATAATCCCAGCAATGGAATTGCTGGGTCAAAAGGTAGTTCCATTTTCAGTTTTCTGAGGAAATTCCATAGGATTTTTCACAGTGGCTGTGCCAGTCTGTATTCCCACCAACAGTGCACTAAGGTTCCCTTTTCTCCACATCCTCTCTAACTCTTGTTGTTTGTTGACTTGTTTATGATGGCCATTCTCACAGGTATGAAGTGGTATCTCATTGTGGTTTTAATTTGCATCTCTCTGATGGCTAATGATGCTGAAAGAAGAGTCTTATCTCTTATCCACCCTTTCTGGTTGGTTTTAGTTGTACCAACACCACAAGTGAGATGACACTGAGTACTTTACAGAATGATCATTGGCTGAATGATTACCAGTGGGAACCCTTGGTGAGCTCACAGGAATGCAATCTCTGTCCCTCCTTCACAGGGATGGGTGGAGGGCACCTGGACACTGTGTGGACAATAGGAATAGACAGGAGGACACCCCAGTGGGTGGCAACAGTGAATTTTTTCTTTCTGTTTTATTTCTGAAAAATAATTTCTAAAGTGTTTTTAATATTCTTATTTCTCATGGCAAGAAATCTTTTTGCATACACTCAGTAGGACACTATTCTCTTTGTTAGTAGGGTATAATTGGAAACATTGGTAATACACCAAGGCCTTGGGTCAAATGTCATTATTCACATTGATGGTCACAGAACAGAAATGACCTCACCCTTTATAAAGCTAAGTTGGATCTAATGGGTGTTTTGGTATCTCTTGGAAATGAGGGCATCACCCAAATGTGGAGAGACTGCAGGTGAAGTATGAGGGTGAGGCTTTCTAACCTCAAGAGGCTGTTACAACTTTCATCTCAGATTTCACAGGAAAACATTAATCAGAGCCAATCTTGTGGTGAATGTCAGCTCCTCTGCACTTAGGTAACCAGTCAGGCTAAATCAGGTGGTGGCAGCCATGTTTGTGATCAAGAAGACTCTTCTTCTTTGGTGATGAAGTTTGATCCAAAGGAAGGTGACTGTGCAGAAAAATGTAATCGAACCATAAAAACTCCAGAAGCACAGCCTTCTGGGAAGTCAAATTTCAATTCTGTTCACGGACCATCAGCTATGTTGAATTGTTTATCAATTGTGGAAACTGATGTAGATGCAAAATGGATCTTGGCTGAAGGAGATTAGTTGCTTTTCCCTCCACTGGGTAGAAAGCAGTTTTGTTATGACCTAAATGTTAACTCAGAGGTAACTCAGGCCTCTGACTTTCACAATTTTAGAGAATTTCCTTTGGAAAGGTAATCACAATTTGTAAGTAATAATTATTTCTCTGCCTTATTAAAATATGCATATCTCCTTAAAAGCTTCTTGCTAGTGTCATTACAAAAATAATATGTTCAAGAGCCCAAGCCACCCTTTTTAAAATTTAATCCTTGTGATGTTCCTGTGTTCTAGTCACTGAGGGAGGGTAGGGCCTCACTTGGGTGGAGACCTTTACAACCAAGATGTGAAAGGACCACCTGTAACAATTCCGTAAGAGTTTTACTTTCATTTGTGCAAAGCCAGTTATCATACACAAGTCCCCATTATACCTTTTTGAGGTTATCAAAATCTCCCTAGCTTTTTGTTTCTGGCTTGTTGAGTTCAGTTCCATTACCCTCCTGTAAGGTCTTGAATACAATCTTTTTTGCCTTTTTCATTTTATCTGATGTATGTTTTACTTTGACATCATCTACCTGGAATTGGCTGATCCTGTCATCTTGCTTACAGTTTCACTTTTTACCATATTTTCACACCTTCTAATTTTTCAAAATCTGGCTATAATCTTCCAAATAAGAATTTTTAAGTTTCTGTCCTTGCTTCTGACTTGGCATCCACAGAAAAAGATTAGCTGACTGCCCAGATTATTCTGGGGTCCCAGGTTTTCTCTAAGCAGCCTTTGTCCCAGAATCTGAGAACTCATCCAGGCCTGAAAGAGGACCCCTCTGTGGCTAACTGTCAGCTGTATTCTCATCCCACATACACTTTCAGTGCACCTTCAAGGAACAAGGTCGTGGAGATTTTTAATGATATTCTGTCATAAAACTCAACAACTCTAGTCAACATCCAGGTCCCTGTCACATAAGCACGGTCAGGTCAATGTTAGACACCCTTTTCTGGTTTCCTTGTTACTTGAAGCTCAGGCCAGACATCAGTGTCCTGACATTTTGTTGTCTTCTTATTTCTACCAACTCTTTGTGCCTATCCTTGGAGAGTTCACAATCAGAGTCTGTGAAATGGGAAATAAAACTCTCCTCTGGGAGACTTCCGCCAAGATGGAGGCATATGTGGAGACACCATGCCTTCTCACACAACCAAGTTTAGAAACAATAAAATATTAGCAACACAAAACACAGCCAGAACACAGAAAATTGAACTTTTTGGAAGTCTGATAACAACAAATGCTTCAGCCAGACTGATGCAAACAGATCAAAAATGGCTCAAGAAGATCTCAAAGCCCCAGAGTCCATAACTCTAAGAAAACAAGAAATTGCCAACCTATCAGATGCACAGTTCAAAACACTGGTGATCAGGATGCTCACAGAACTGGCTGATTTTAGTCACAAATTAGAGTAACATATGAAGGCTAAACTAATTGACATGAAGGGAATTGAAAAGGAAACCAATAGTGATGAAAAGGAAACTGGGACTCAAATCAAGGGAGTAAACCAGAAGGAAAGAAAAAAATGACCAAACAGGAAAATATGAAGAAACAAGAATTCAAAAAATGAGGAGAGAGTTAGGAGGCTCCAGGACATCTTTAAATGTTCCAACATCTGAATTTTAGGGGTACCAGAAGGGGGTAAAGAACAGCCACCAGTGGAAAACTTATTTGAACAAATAATTAAGGAGAATTTCCCCAATCTGGCAAAGGAAATAGACTTCCAGGAAATCCAGGAAGCTCAGAGAGTCCCAAAGAAGTTGGACCCAAGAAGAAACACACCAAGGCACATCATCATTACATTAGCCAAAATTAAAATGAAGGACAGAATCCCAGAAGCAGCAAGAGATAAGGGGAGAGTCACCTACAAAGGAGTCCCCATCAGACTGTCAGCAGATTTCTCAAAAGAGATCTTGCAGGCAAGAAGGGGCTGGAAAGAGGTATTCCAAGTCATGAAATCCAAAGACCTACAGCCAAGATTACTCTATCCAGCAAAACTTTCATTTAGAATGGAAGGACAGATAAAGTGCTTCTCAGATAAGATCAAATTCAAGGAGTTCATCATCACCAAACCCTTATTATATGAAATGTTAAAGGAACTTATCTGATAAAAAAAGGTGAACAGTGAAAAAACAGCAAACTCACAGTTATTAACAACACACCTAAAACAAAAGCAAACTAAAAGGACAGCTAGATCAGGAGTGGAAACATAGAAATGAAGATCTCATGGAGGGTTAGCAACAGGGGAGCGGGCGGAGGAGAAGGGGGAGAAGGTACAGAAAATAAGTAGCATAGATGGTAGATAGAAAATAGATGGGGGGAGGGTAAGAATAGTATGGGAAATACAGAATCTAAAGAACTTGAGACGCATGGTCATAAACTAAATGGGGGAATGGTGGAGGTGGGGAGGTGCAGGATGGAGGGTGGAGAGGATTGAAGGGGGGAATAGAACAACTGTAATGGCATAATCAATAAAATAATTTTTTTAAATCTCCTCTGGGTCTGCTTCTTTTTCCTACTACTTGCTGTATCTGAGGTGTTTGGTTAATATATTGGGTTGGCCAAAATTCTATTAGTTTTTTTCCAAAATATTGTTTTTTTTCTCCAGAAGGGGGTTCTAGTAGAACTGAAACAAATTAGTCAGATTGCATTGTGACAGCTATCATACCAATGTGCACTTAAAAAATTGGTCAGTATGGTCAATTTCTGTGTAGCCATTCTAATATTGAAGATGGAAAATGTATGCAACATCTTTAGTATACCATGCTTTATTGTTTCAAGAAGGTAAAAATGCAGCTGAAACACAAATAAAGGTTTGTGCAGTGTGTGGCAAAGGTGCTATGAATAACTGAATGTGTCAAAATGTGGCTTCCAAAGTTTTATGCTAGAGAGTTCTTGCCAGATCATGCTCCATGGTCAGATAGCCTGGTTGAAATTGAGAGCAATCAAACAGAGACATTAATTGAGAACAATCAACATTCTACCAAGTGGTAGATAGCTGACATACACAAAATATACTAATAAAAAAAGTCATTTTTGAAAATGAAGAAAATATGTCTTTTATTTCAGAGAGAAAAAAAGCATACAAACTTTTTGGCCAACCCAATACTTGGAGGCTTGGCTAGAGGTGGCTTGTGGGTAAGTAGTAATGGGCACAAAGGACAAGCATGCAGGGATGTAGTTTGCTCAGAGTAAGAATGAGTAATTGTAAAAGTCAGTTTTGGGGGGTATTTGGCATTACACAAATTAAATGGGACCTAGGAATTTCATGCATTAGGGCAATTTTGAGTCTCCCAAAATGGAATTAAGGAACGTGACTGAGGGGCAGCCCTACCTGCTGAAAGAGGAGCCACTGAGCTGCTCTCCTCTCAGACTCAGATGAGCATGAGGGGTGAGACACAGGATGGGGGATGAGTGAGAATCAGGAGACTCATATCAGTGGTATGACAATGGGAAAAGAGAAAGCATCAGATGTACAGGCTGGTGGAAGGTGTAGGAAAGACAACGTGGAGTAAAGGCAGGAGGGTTTAAAAAATCAGTATCTTGTTGGGTGGGAATAGAAATCTGGAAAGCAATGAGAATAGGATTGGGGACACCACGAATGCAACAGATGAGTCAGCAAAGTTTGGAAATTTGAGTCAGGAAGAGAGTTCGAGTGTAGGGCAGTTGAACTCAAAAAGTGGTTTGGATGAAGTCTGGGTGAGGTGTGAAATACAGGATAGGCTTGGAAGTGAAGACAAAACTGAGCACCAGAGGTGTCCAGTCTCTAGTTCCAACCCCACAGATTCATGTACAACAGGCTTTCACTGCAGTCTGGGGGGCAGCAGTGTCCACATGGTCTGGGAGAGCTGTAAAAAGCCAAGTCTTAAGTCTGTATTTCAAGACATGTCTCAGCTTATTCAACAAATTAGTTATGTCATGGAGTAAGATTGACTAGAAGCCTGTGGACAAGAAAAGGAGTGGATGGCAGTAGGTGTGTGGGGACAGCATTGGAGAGAAAATCCAGAGTCAGGTAAATTTAAAGTGAATGAAGCCTTTCCTCTTTCTTCCTTTCTTTTTTTTTTTTTAGACTACTAAGAGTAAAGTTCCTGTGATTTCACAGGTGGCAGCTATGTGACAGGTCACAGTACTGGAGGGAGAGGTGTGAATGGTTGGGCCACCTGTCCTTGCCTAATCCAGGAGGTATCACTTCCATCAGTTGTGGAGGCTTACTCCCCACCTGTCCAAGTGTCAGTGGGTATGGCAGAACCCAGGTCATGGTGAGGAGGGCTGGCTACCTGCTCACATAACAACCCATGTTAAGACTTTCCAACCCTCCTGAAGTCTAGGAGCCTATCAGGAGCTGATGGTAGTGCTGCAGAGGACATGGCTGTGCTCCATAACCTAGGAGTCTGCATGTCATTTTTTAATTAGAATTCACTGGAGGCTTCACAAAGCACTTTTCATCCTCCTAACATGGACTAAATAGAGATAGAAATGCAATAACTTGTTTTTTACTCTAGAGAGTACATTGAGCATATCCCAGACAGTTGGAGACATAAAAGTCTCATAGATGTAAGACATCCCTGAATGGTCACAAACATGGATGCCCCCACAGCACATGCTTTGGTG
Source organism: Artibeus jamaicensis (assembly GCF_021234435.1). NCBI lineage: Eukaryota > Metazoa > Chordata > Mammalia > Chiroptera > Phyllostomidae > Artibeus > Artibeus jamaicensis. The sequence continues at coordinate 69,646 of NW_026521620.1, forward strand.
AAACTGCTGATCACCAGAGCTGATCCTGTCACTGGTATCACTGTCCTCACTGAGGTCATTGCCTGAGACCATCATCAATATGAGCAGGCACCCACTACCATTGTTTTAAGCACAAGAGTCTTACTAAGGCATTTAGTAAGCTTGTAATTTCATTTAACTTATGCAGAAAAGCCTCTAGTTCTCACCATTAAGGGTGAAATGAAGTGTAGGTTGGTAGGTGTTTAATAACTTGAATTTGGCATGAGGTGAATTTTGAGAAAGAACATATCCATTTGCTCTACTAGGAAGGGCTGGCTTTACAGACACACAGTCTGTGCATTCACTCAGAATGGCCTGTGGTAGGTCTAATACTCTGATTTCACCATTTGGAAGTCGTTAATGACATTTCAACAAAGTGCTCTCTGCATTTTCACTTGACACTCACTTTACCTAGTTCTTTCCCTAGCAGTGACCTATCAAAAGGTGCAATTTGTAATGTGACCACTAGAGGACAGCACCATCACAAGGTCACCTGGAGGAATTGTAGGGGCTGTAGAAGTGTTACTGGCTTTGTCTACTCTATTTGCTTCATTAGAAGCATCTAATGAGCAGGACCTCTCTTCTCAAACGTTCATAGCTCATGAAAGGAAGTGTCTCCATCCATAAAGTACTTCAGAGGCTCAAATTGTAAAAATAATGTAGCTCGTCGGCTAAAATGTAAATAGCATTAAACAAGTACATTAACATCTACACTAAATATTAGTCTTAGGAAGAACATTGGAGTGGCAGGATGAAAAGAATGTGTGCCTGTGGGGGGGGGTGGGGAAAGAACGCAGCTCAGTCCTCATCTTTCAAGAAAGAAGACCACGCATTAGACAATGTCTAAAATGGAAGGACAAGAAAGTAGCATCAAAGGATGTTATTAGAAACAGATTTTGTTCCATTTGGGAAAGGTGCTGTTTTTTTGGACAGATGTCCTCAGTGTGGATCAGACAAAGCAGACAGAAACTTCCTATGATCACTCAGAGAAAAAACACCCAAAGGCCCAGGGCTTTTGTGGCAACTTAAGAAGTTGTCACCAATATAGGGAAGAACATTAACAGGAGCTAGCCAGAAACTAACTTTGTTTACAGTGCATATATCACACAAAAAATAATGATTTTCTCTTTTATCTGCAGTGGGAGTTAAAACCTTCATGGGATTGCAGGTGATCACATTAAGACAATATTCCATCTCTCGGCCTTCCAAACTGATTAAGATTTGTCTGAGGATTTCAAACTTCTTGGCTCTTTATTTGAACGACATGTGATGGGTACTGACATGTCCTCTGTGTTTGTTTTATTTTGCTTTTGATATCAGGAGCATAGAATTACTGAATAAAAAATTATAATCCTTGGTTTATGAACCAGTATTATCACCAGGTCATACATGCTCATACTTTTTATGGTCTCAGGTCCAATATTTAAGTATTTGATTCATGTTGAATTTACTCTTTTGCGTGGTGTAAGGAGGTTGTCTAGTTTCATCTTTCTACATGTACCTGTCCAGTTTTCCCAACACCACTTATTGAATAAACTACTTTTAGCCCATTGTGCTTGTTTTCTATGTTGAATGTTGATTGACTATAAAGTTATGTGTTTATTTCTAGGCTCTCTATTCTGTCCCAATGATCTGTGTGTCTGTTTTTATGCCAGTACCATGCTGTTTTGATTACTATGGCCTTTGAGTATAACTTGATATTAAGTAGGGTGATTCCTCCAACTTTGTTCTTTCTAAGGATTGCAGTTGCTATGCAGGGACTTTTGTGGTTCTATATAAATCTTTCAAATATTTGTTCTAGTTCTGTGAAATGGATCATTATAATCTTGATGGGAATTGCGTTGAATCTATACATTGCTTTGGGTAGTATGGACATTTTAGTGATGCTAATTCTCCCTATCCACGCACATGGTATGTGCTTTCACTTATTTGTATCTTCTTCAATTTCTTTCTTCAGCACTTTATAGTTTTCTAAGTACAGGTAATTTACATCCTTAGGTTTATTGTTAGGTAGTTTATTCTTTTTGAAGTGATTGCAAATGGCATTGTTTTCTTAATTTCCCTTTCTGTTAGTTGATTATTGGCATATAAAATGCATCTGATTTCTGGGTATTAATTTTGTATCTGCTATGTTGCTGAATTCATTGATCAGTTTTAGTAGTTTCTTGGTGGAATCTTTAGGGTTCTCTATCAGCAAATAAAGACAGTTTTACTTCCTCCTTTCTAATTTGGATGCCTTTTAATTCTTCTTCTTGTCTGATCACTGAGGCTAGGTCTTCCAGTGCTATGTTGAATAGGAGAGGTGAAGTTGGACATCCTGTCCTGTTCTCAATCTTAAGGGGAGCGCTTGTAGATTTTGCCCTTTGAGTATGATGCTGGCAGTGGGTTTGTCATATATGGCCTTTATTATGTTTGGGTATGTTCTCTCTATTCCATTTTGCTGTGAGTTTTGATAATAAATGGGTGCTTTTCTCCATCAATTTTTATGACCATGAGTTTTTTATCCTTATATGGTGATCACATTTATTGATTTGCAAGTGTTGATCATGGTGTATGATCTTTTTGATACATTGCTATATTCAGTTTACTAATATTTTGTGGAGGATTTTAGCATATATGTTCATCAGAAATATTGGCCTATAATTTTTTCTTTGTAATGTCTTTATCTGAAATAGTTTGAGAACATAAATTGTTAGTTTTCTCAGAATTTTGGTAAAACACACCTGTGAAGCCTTCTGGTCCAGGGCATTTATTTCTTGGGAGTGTTTTTTTAGTGCTTCAGTTTCATAAGTTGTAATCTGTCTATTCAGATTCTCTGATTCATCCTGATTTATTTTGTCCTGATTTATTTTGGAAGATTTTATGTTTCTAGGAATTTATCCATTTCTTGCAGGCTGTCTGGTTTGTTGACATATAATTGTTTATTATATTTTCCTACAATCCTTTGTACTTCTTTGGTGTCAGTTGTTACTTCTCTTCCTTCATTTCTGATTTTATTTATCTGGGTCCCTCCTCTTTTTTTCTTAAAGGTTTGTCAATTTTGTTTATCTTTTCAAAGAACTAGCTCTTGGATTCATTGATCTTTTGTATCATTTTTAAAGACTCCATTTCATCTATTTCTGCTCTGATCTTAATTATTTCCTTCCTTCTATTCACTTTGGGCTTTGTTCATTATTCCTTTTCAAGTTCCTTTAAGTGTGAACTCATAGTGCTTATTTGAGCTTCTTTCTTCTATATCATTTCACTCATATGTGGAATCTAATGGACAAACTAAGCTAACAAGCAAAATAGAGACAGACTCAAGATAGAGAGCTGGATGACAGTTAAGGGTGGTAGGCTAAGTGGTGGGGGAACTAAGCAAAATGGAAAGAGGACTCATGGACATAGACAACAGTGTGGGGATTACAGGCTGTGTATAAGGGGACTGAATGGTAATGGAAAAACACAATAAAATCATTTAAAAATAAAGAATAGTTCAATTATAACTTTAAAAATATTAAGGAAAAAATAGCACGTGAAAAGACATGTGCTCAACAACAACAATGCAAAGAAGCCAGAATTCAATATACTTACATTGATAAAGCAATGGTTCAGTATCTTACCTGGTGTGGTGATAATTTAGGTATTCAGTGAATTTGATTACATGACTAGTGTACTAGAACTGAGCTTTCAGGTAGACTTGATAGACCAGCCTCAGAGCCGTAGCTCCTCAGTGAAGGAAAACAGAGTTGCTTCCCCAGGTTTGCCTTTCAGCATATGGATTCTGATCTTGTTCTGGGGAAACAGAAGGATCAGAAAAAAACCCTCAGGCCTTTTTTTCTTTTTTTTAATAATTTATTTTTTTATTGATTATGCCATTACAGTTGTTCTATTCCCCCCTTCATTCCCCTCCACCCCACCCCCCATCCCCACCATTACCCCCCCTTTAGTTTATGACCATGTGTCTCAAGTTCTTTAGATTCTATATTTCCCATACTATTCCTGCCCCCCTATCTATTTTCTATCTACTGTCTATGCTACTTATTTTCTGTACCTTCTCCCCCCTTCTCCTCCTCCCACTCCCCTGTTGCTAACCCTCCTTGAGATCTTCATTTCTATGTTTCCACTCCTGATCTAGCTGTCCTTTTAGTTTGCTTTTGTTTTAGGTGTGGTTGTTAATAACTGTGAGTTTGTTGTCCTTTCACTGTTCATGTTTCTTTAACTTCTTTTTCTTAGATAAGTCCCTTTCACATTTTATACAATAAGGGCTTGGTGATGATGAACTCCTTGAATTTGATCTTATCTGAGAAGCACTTTATCTGTCCTTCCATTGGAGTCCCCATCAGACTGTCAGCGGATTTCTCAAAAGAGACCTTACAGGCAAGAAGGGGCTGGAAAGAGGTATTCCAAGTCATGAAATCCAAAGACCTACAACCAAGATTTCTCTATCCAGCAAAACTTTCATTTAGAATGGAAGGACAGATAAAGTGCTTCTCAGATTAGGCCTTTTTTTCTTAAGTAATTAGAATCCATTTAAATAAAACCAGCTCCGGGAGAAGCATTCACATAAAGATGCTGAGAAAAAAATTATTTACAAACATTTGCTTTGGAATTGTCGTGCAAATGGGGTTTTTTTTTTTGCATTCTGAAGCCTCAAACTGCAAAAGTTATTATTATTTTTATAGCTTCACAATGGAATATAAGCCTCAATTACCCAATACTGTTTGGCCTGTAATTTATCTTTCCATAATATTCAACCATATAATAGAATTTTTGCATTCTTTTCTGTTAATTTTAATTTTAGCTCAGATAAAGGAATTCAAAAGGTTAGAGAAAAATATCTTTTGCTTCCACAACTGACTATTATTATATCTAGTTAAGGAATAAATTTAAAAAACAATCTGGTATGCGTGATGGAAAAAATGGAAAATTGTCAGTGACATTGCTTGCAATAGATAATATTGTTCAAAATAAGAGAAGAATGTAGCCTGCTAAGCACAAGATGGCTAGATTTGTTTCCTGCTCTTAAATTAACATCACTGACACAACCTCAAAATGGGTTGCAGAACTCTGGGTCATCTGCAAACAGGAAGATCTCTGGATTCTAATAACCAAAATCCCATAGAAAGGATGATGTCAGGGAAGAAATAAATCAGATCATAAAAACTCACATCATAACTGAGCAATCCCCACAGAGCATGAGTTTAAAAGCCCTAACTATATCTGTGTTACAGAGAATGCCAACACTGTAAATGAGCAGACTGGGGCCCATCCACGTGGCACCTCGGTGAATGACATAACAGTTAACGCTGGAAGGGGCAGATCTTTATTTACAACATTCCAACCTTGTTGGGGCTTAGAGCACCTCAGCTTGGAACCCTCCTTTCCCACAAGACTGAGCCTTTCCCTTGCTTCCCCAAAACAGGGTATAGTGAGAAACCCAGGAAGTTCCCTCATGTTCTTATCTGTGCAGGATCTAGAATATGTTGTCATCAGCCTCCACATAATAGTCCAGAAAAGCATGTCCTGTGTTACTCTGGGTCATAGTGAAACTCAGGAAAGTCAACAGTCTTAATAGTTGAGGTGAAGTCTAAGTCTGAAAGGCAGCATCTCACAAAGAAGTCTTTAGCATCTCCAGAGTCAGCTAGAGCAGACAGGATCACAGCAGCAGCGCATGGCCTAAATCCTACTGCAGCCTATTGGCAGAAACTCTCCTTCTCCTTTCTAAGCCACATGGCCCAGTGGGAGAGGGGGTGGAGAGAGAGAGAGAGAGAGAGATTGAGAGACTGACCTTCATATAGCTCTTCTACTCCCTTTCAAGACACATAGTCAAAAGCCTGAGCATGGCTGCCATGTTTGAATGTAAATCCTCACCCTGCTGCCCCTCTGTGATCCCATTTCTGACTCCTCCCACAAAGGGTTACACCTGCCAGTACTCTGTTCTCTTCTGCCTTTCTCTGGCTGCCATGTTTAGTCCTGGAAGGCTCAGCCCCTTGACTAAAGGGAATGGCCTTCCTGCTTCTCCTGCAGGTACAACAACTGGGGAACTGCCTGCAGGCTATATCACTGGTTAAAGTCACACCCATCTCTCTGGCTGGGAGCATGTGCCACAGCTACCTTACATATCTATGAAGCTAGCCGGCTGTTATTGATATGCAAAGTTACTCTCACTGGCTGTCCTACATTTCTCCCTCACCCAAGCAATGGCTGTGGGGCGTTTTCCTATATTCCCAGGCACCCAAGTTCTGAACCTTGTTTCATAGTATTTCAATTATTTTTCACTTTATACCCTTAAAAGAATTTAAATGTAAGTCCCTGAAGAGTTCAGGTTTTGAGCATCAACTTCCATTCTCCTTTCAGTGTCCCCTTTGAAATACACATTTTTCTTCCTTTAACTGCAACCTGGTATCATTTTTTTCAGGGGGGCTTTTTAGGCAATGGGCAAATGACCTAACTTTGGGGTAAACAACACTGTATGGATGTACAGGCCTGTGCCCCCACTGCTCTTGGGACCAAGAACACTGCCTCAGGCCTTAGTCTGTGACAATGGAAAGGAAAAAGAGAAGTAAAAATAGCCTCTCAAAGCATGATAGGAGTTAAGGAGAGAGGGGAGTGAACTTAATGCCTTCCCAAACTCCTTGAGCTCCTCATAGAGGCAGACTACATACAACCTCATAGTCAGTGGCAACATCACACCAACCAGTGTTTTTTTCTTTCATTTTTCATATGAGATAAAAAGTTTTTATCTTCCATTGTAACAGGGTGCAGCCAAGAGGGGGGTCCCAGAAAGGGATTTGGAATGGGGTCCAAAACTCAAGGTGTCCAGGGAATATTAACATGCCCTTACCCCCACCCCCACAGGTGTCACTTGAGGGGAAGGGACAAATAGAGCAAGGCAAGAGTTGTTTTACATAACAACAGTTTTGCAGCTAACCTCTAGAATGGTCATTTAACATATCTATAACCTTTAACTGGTTTCATAAATATGTTAAATAGCTGTGGTCATGCTCTGAGCCAGGGAGAAGAGAGTGACTTCCACCCAGGATGTAATTAGAAGGCAACACCCCCTGGTTACAGTGCCTGCGTGAGAGCTTGGAGATGATTGGCTCCATGCCATGGGGCCACACCTGCCCAGACTCACTATGGCAGCCCAGTAAAGCTGGGAGGATATGGGAGTCCTGGCAGGTGTAACCGATTGGAGGAGGAGTCAGAAATGGGGCTGCAGAGGAGGACTGGTGCTGGGATTTAAACGCAGACGTGGCAGCCATTAGAGGAGAGACCTACATGGTTTTGGCAGAGTGAGGACCTCCTCTTGGCCATGTGAGAGGAAGAACCAAACGCTTTCAGCCAGAATGAGGACTCCTGTAGGCATGTGAGAGAGAATCACCATGTGGCTTTAGCAGAGAATTGCCACTCAGCTTTGGCAGAGTGACAACCCTACACTCTCCGCAGCTCTGGTGGAGAGAACCATGTGGTTTTGACCAAAGTGCAGACCCCCACAGCTCTGGGAGTAATCACTTTGGCCGCATGGCCTGGGAAGCAGGAGAGACTTTGCCTGGAAGAAGGGTGAAAGAACTCTTTGCCAATAGACCATGAGAAGGTGCCACATGACTTTCAAGTAATTAGAGATCCTGTCTGCACAGTGATATAGCTGATGGTGCCAGCGGCCTGAAACACGAACATGTGCTTCTTTTTCTGAGTTACAGGACCCCAAATTAGGGCAGGGGGAGAAGGAAGCGCTGTAGGCGTCTATGGTTATCCTAAAGGACATTGATATTTTAATGGGAGGCATTGGGTCACTACTTTAAGTCTGTATAGCTTTAAATAAACCTTTCCTTTCCTTTTCACAAATCTCTGGCATCAAGAGATGTTTTTCCTCTGGCAGTGAACAGACTAGCCCAGTAGGTATTAGTATACCATCCTTGGGAGGGGTCCCTATTGTTCTGCAGCAGTTTTTCGCACTCATGGGGGGGCCAAATATTACCCCCCCTTGGACCTCTATTTGGTAACACCATTAGCAACCAAGTTTCCAATGGCATGTCCTACAATTCAATTTAGTTCTGACACTAAGTACTCAGAATGTGTGCAGACCTCACAAGTTCAAGGCTAAGTAACACAAGACTACTGGTACTGCTGATGTTGATCACAAATGGGGTGTCCAGGCTACTCACCTTTCTGCCTAAGTGACTACAAACACAGGAATTTTTGTTGCCTCTTTTAGGTATTATAATTAGTTAGAACGTCTCACAGAACCGAGAAATGGTTTTATTTACTATTACTGGTTTATTATAAAAACATAATTTAGGAACAGCTACATAGAATAGACACACTGGGCTAGACACTGGGTGATAATAGTGGAGGTCAGAATCCTTCCTGTATGTCCACCCTCTCAGAACCTCTCTGAATCTTACACTTAGAATTTCTCGTTCGGTCATTTTTTTTAGAAGTTATGTCATATTGGTATGATTGATTACATATTTTCCCATCGTTAATTATCTCTAGCTTCTCTCTCCAGAATTTTGAAGGATTCGGTGTATAGATTTTAATAAGCCCCATACTACACCTCAAAAACCCAGTGGAGGCCTGCTTGGCAAACCTTATTAACCCTGCAACCTACAGTAACCACCTAGGGCGGTCTAAAATCAAAACTTAGCAACTAAACACCGATCATGACATGTATCATGTTCTAGGATTGTTCTTTTCTCAGAGATGCCAGTTTTTGTTTCATCTGAATGTGTCTAACATATTTCGCATCTATGATAACATACCTTTAAAATCTCAGGGTAGTATCCTTTTTTTCTGGAATCTCACTGCACCAGAGCAGAAACCAAAAACTTTTCATTGTTATGGTTTCCATATTAACTGTTAACCGCAAACTACCCTGTACCCACGAATGTAAAGAAGGTATGTGTCTACTTGTTTTATTTTGAATCCAGTCCCAGAGATTTCACCTGCTTTGCTTTCTTCTGACTCCCTAGTCTGCCCTCAATGGATTCCACATCACCCCCGATGCCTTTTCCACTGATTATCATGTATAAGGTGCAAATCTGACATTCTGTGAAGCATTTCTTCAGTTTGTTGAGTTATTCCTTCCTCACTCAAATTAACCTATAAATATTTTCAGCACCTTTAAACATTTCATACTTTGACATTTACTTGGCACAATGTGGCAATATTCCAGAGAAGCTCCCCTAGGATCACCTTGGTACGTACGAGAAGCACCATATTGTGCCCTGCCAGCTCCAACACTGCATCTAGTGAGCTTAGGTGAGTTTTTCTTAGAGTTCAAGACCTTTCTGTTTTAAGGTAAGGGGCCTGAATTTGTTGATGCTGGGATTTTTTTTAAATCATCGACATGTACCTAAAGGTTAAAAGTTGAGAGCAACTGGGCTAACAATAAGAGTTTAAAACTCACCCTGGCTGGTGTAGCTCAGTGGATTGAGCATGGGCTGTGAACTAAAGGGTCACTGGTTCATTTCCCAGTCAGAGCACATGCCTGGGTTGTAGGCCAGGTCCCCAGTGCAAGTCACATGAGAGGCAACCATGTTTCTCTTTCTTTCTTTCTCCTTTCCTTCCCCTCTCTCTAAATATAAATAAATAAAAGAAAAAAAGAAATATTCTAGAAGTATAGAATGGAGTTACCTTTTTAAAAAGACTTGAAAACTCAGGAAAAAGAAATATGAATGGCTGATTTTTAACCTCAGCTTTCTATTGAAATTGCTCTTTGAGAGTCCAAACAAAACATTTTGCTGGATAAATGAGAGACTGGACATGTTCATCTCTGAAGATAAAACGTCCAGTCCAGGTGTTCTTACATGACCAAGAATCTCTATGCAGGTTTCAGAGGAAATTCCTCAAAACATGCAGGACCTCACAGAGAACTTCAACCCAACTGTAATTAAATAATTGACTTGTACAAGGAAGCATCAATAAAGGTTTGTTACCTCACACCCTGGAAGAAAATCTGAGTCACATAAAAAGGGTTTTGTGCAAATCAGGAGCTCAATCCATAAATAGCCCCTCAAGTATAAACTTTCTAACTTTTTATACAAAAAGAAAATACTTTGTAAGTTTTAACTTCAAAACATAGAGGTCATCAAAGACCTGTAGGATATGAGAGTCAGCAATTAGACTTGGAAACCAAAAGTCTCCCTCCCTGCAGGACAGCCATCTGTGCTGTAGACACATCATGCAGATGGATGGAAAAAGAGTTATGGGTTCTCCCACCTTTATATTCTTCATTCTGTGAACCTTCTCATCATACCGCACACTTCCATCAGTTCCTTGCTTTCCACACCTAACGTTTTTAACTTGATGTAATAGTCTTAAACCAGCAAGTTTGCTTCTTTCTATGCAGAATAAAGACATCTGCAATTGCATTTTGACGACAGACCATCTTTTTGTCCCTAGGAATGGTTAACAGGAAACTCCTTGACTTAGTTTGGTTTACCCACGGACCTGTGAAAGATGAACAGGGACGGAACCAAGCTGGACGTGCAATAACTTCTGTGATGGATATAAGTGAAGGAATTTATTTACCTAAATAAAAAATGCCAAACAAGCTGAATTAATTGTACTAACTTGTGCTTGTCGATTGGCCAAATACCAAATAGCTAATATTGGCACTAATAGTAGCTATGCCCTTAGTGTTGCTCACAACTCTGGAATGTTTGTAGAGGCAGTGAGGCTTCGGAATTTTCTCAGGGCAGCACATTAAGAATAGAAAATAGGTTGCAGAATTATTAGATGTCATACAGATACTGAAACAATTGGCAATTGTCAGAATTCCAGGGTGTTCTGAGAATGCTTGTTACTTCCTATTAAATCATTAAAAGACTCTTTTCAACAGTTCGACTGGACACCTTCAGAAAAAGAAGAGGATATGGCAATGAAAAGGGAAGACCTTTGAACCAGACCAAGAGAGTTTCAATCAGAAACCAGTCTTACCTGTAGGGACTCAATTACTGGTACTTTAATATGTACATGAGCTAACACATTGGGTCTTTTAAAGTATGGTTTCAGAAAATAAACAATATTACTGAAAGGGGAAAGGGCAAGTCAAGGAACATGAATAGAAGACTCATGGGCACAGACAATGGGCTGGGGACTGACTGTCGGGTAGGAGGATTGGGGCAGGGGAGAGCAATGGAGAAAAGTTGGACAAGTGTAACTGAACAACAACAGTATTTTTAAAAAAGAATAAAAACACAATATTACTGGAACTCACCTCTTATAACTTGTAAAGAGTGAGGCCAATAATCTATCTGTGGAATATAACCCTGGAAAATTATTTAATGGGTCCCATAATTTCCCACTTTCTTTAGATTCACTTGAGGTATGGTAATTAAATTTTATTTAAATGCCACTATCTCAAGAATATGAATATGTGTTAGTTATACCATATTTTTTAGACTATAAGATGCATTCCTCACCCTCCCCCCAAATTTGGGAGGAGTAATGGTTGTTAATGCTGCTGTTGAGTTCTATTTACATTACATTGGTGAAATATTATGTTAGTTATGTTATTAAATATTTTACCCTGTTTCTTCTTCAAATATTTTTTCTATTTTCCTCTAAAACCTAGGTGTGTCTTATGGTCCAAAAATATGGTAACTAGTGTGTTTTCTTTCTCTGGGTTGAGGTGTTCACTTTCAGGAGAGCAACAGTTTAAACAAAGGTGAATTATTGTTGGGAAAAATTAACATCAATTGGGGAATTACCCCTGAGTCACAGTGTCTGAGGGACTCCTTTCACTGGGCAAATAGTGCAATGTGTTTCTAATATTTGGTCTATTTTACAGAAGTTTCACTGTGCCTATCACCCCAGTATTTTTGATTAGTGAAACATACAAAAGGTACAATGAAAATTCAACTAAACAAATTGCCCTGGCTGGTGTGGCTGAGTGGACTGAGCTCTGGCCTGCAAACCAAAGGTTCTCCAGCTTGATTCCCAGTCAGGGCACATGCCTGGGTTTGTGGCCAGGTCCCCAGCAGGGTGTGTGCTAGAGGCAACTACACATTGATGTTTCTCTCCCTCTCTTTCTCTCTCCCTTCTTCTCTGTCTAAAAATAAATAAATAAAATCTTTTAAAATATTAAAAACCTAAATAAATTTTCAAAAGCTTTTGATCTCCCTTTCAAAATATTTCTTGACCTGAAATCTACTTCTTTTGGTAAACACAAAGCTTTTCTCCTCATTCATTAGTCACTGGTCACCCTATACATCTAAACAGAGGGACAATAGATCAACCTTACTAAGAAGAAACATTCTTCATTATTATCAACAACTTATTAATCAGTTTATAAGGACTGACAACTTAGTCATGTTCCTTTCACAAGTGCACTCCTAGGTAATGACAACTTAGAGACCACTATCTATTTCATCTATTGGAAGAGACATCCATTAAAGACTCTCCAACATTGTAGGGGAAAAAAACCCTATCAGGTGCCCAACTGAGAATGAATGTCTGCCCCTGACACTTGCCTCCACTCGAGCAATCCCATCCGTTTCAACAATGAGAAGTTGCTGACATAAGAAATAGATAGGAATCCACAGAGTGTGACAAGACCTCTGTACCTAAAAATTGATGTTGAAATGTATAGGTTTGCTTGTCTTTACCTGTCTGCTAATATTAGTTGTAATAATAATTACACTTGTTTTGGGGCCTTTTCTCAAACATTGTATGTGTAGCTCAACTGTTAATAATTTCTAAGTGTGTATATGACAACTCTTGCATTATCAAACGTACCCTTTTTATGCTTTCCAGTTTTGAAGCATCTTAATAAGAAGCTAGACATATCACTTGGCAAGTGAAATGACAGAATTGAGACAGCTGAACAAACTGGGCTAACAATATATAGCCAGATACAAGATGCCCCCAGGGGTGAAAGGCCTTGGGTGCCTAGCAACAGATAAGTGCTAGCAACAGATAAAACACCAAGCTGGACTTTGCCTGCAGGGTGGTCTTTCCTTCTCTGGAATGTTGCTGGACGTGTAATTTGGACCTTCTGCTCCGACACCAACCAGTTTGTGGACACCACAACCCTGCAAGAGTGTACCTGTTAAAGCTGATGAATATTATATTGAGATCTTCCCTGAGGCCTCACGTAAAATCTTTACCTTTTAAAGGTAGATGAAACTCCTCAAGGCAAAGAGAGCCGAATGCACCCTTCTTCAAGCAAACCTACTCAAACTTCCTTTTCAAGTAAATTTTCTTTCTTTGAAACTCTCAGGGGTCTCCATAAGACTTACAACTAGGGGAGCAACAGGCCATAGCAGTTCATCTTGAACTTGTCCCCAAGGCCTGTTCTTTTCTGACTCTGCAACAAGCTGGGAACAGCCCCTCCTAGTCTCATATGTTTCCCATAATGTTGTAAGAGAATCAAAGCAGCCCCACCCAGTCTCTCTTCTGCTACTCTTTTTACTCTTGGCCCATCCATGTTTCACTGTCCCCAGCATAGTAAACATACCCTCAAAATCACCTGGGCTTATTTTATTATTTTTTTCCTGTAGAAAGTCAAGAACCCACACCCTACCCACTGGCTTTAGGCAAACCCCTCTGGGTCTAACCCCCTTTCTGGTAACATTCTGAAATTTAGAAGAGATGCTATTGCAACAAGGGGGAAAAAAGGGTTGTGTGTGTTCTTGAAAGTAAGTATTTTGTCTTAAAAATGTTTCTATTTGCCTTGCTTTTTACCCAATCTCAGAGATTTCTGCACTTTGCATACTCCTTCCTCCCTAAACTTCTGCCAGTGAATCTGAGGCAACCCCTGAGGCCTCTGGCCCTGGCTGCACTGTATGAAATGAGGCACAAAGCTGCCATCCTCTGGAGCACGTTCTCAGGTGATTAAGATTTTGTTTCCCAGCAACTGTGGTCTAGTTCAGTTCACATAGAATCATAAACATTCTCTACAGGTTTAGACAATTCTTATGTTGACAGATGAAAATTCCAAGATTCTGAACAAGACTTGGTGTTTCTGGTGACATAATCTCTGTCGGCAACCACCCAGAGGCCTGCCAGGAGTTGCCTCATCATGACAAAGGCCCTCTGATCACGCTCTTCACGAAGACCATTCCGAAGGTTTTGCTGCTCTTTTCTAAGAGCCAGGAAAAAATACCAATAATGTCTTTTTAGGATGTCACATGAGAAAACTGAGGCTTCTTGAGGTGTGACCACTGGCCAGAGTCACAGCCTGCAGGTGGACTCAGACGTGCCATGTGTTTTCTACTGACACTTGGCATCTGTGCTCCATTTCCTTCTAGGTTTTCTCATATTTTATAGGAACTGAAAGGTTAAAAACTACATTTCCCACTCCTAGTGGTTAAGAATTCAAATGTAAACCAGATTCAGGCTCTGAGGTGCACTTTTGTTTACTTCAGAAGCTGGAAGGGAGATGGGGCCACTATTTCTGCTGCTGAGGTGACTGATGGGTGGACTGTGGCAGATGCAGCTTTATGTGAAGAAGCAGGTGTTTTTGTACCTCTGGGTGGGGCTGTGGCCGTGTGACCTTGAGACCAGACTCCCGGGGTAACTCCCTCATTTCTGGCTATTCAGGTGCATACAAGCACTTCATACACTGGGTTAAAGATGTTTCTGCACATGTGGTCATGGCAGGTTTACGTGTAACAGCCCCAAATTGGAAACAGCACAAGTGTCCACAAAGGGGTGAATGGATGCACAAATTTAGTGCATCCCTGGAGTAAGTTATAAAGAAAGGATTTTAAAAAAAAGAACTATGTCAAAGTGATTGCATTGAGTCAAGGAGCCAAACTCCACCTAAAATTATATACTGTATGATTCAAATTTTGGAAATTCTAGAAAAATGAATCTATAATGAAAGAAAGCATGCAAGCTTTCTTCACACGTGGTTGGGGTGGAGAGGGACAGAGGAAAGAGATTACAAGAGGCTACGAAACGACTTGAAGAGTAAGGGACATTGTCATCCTCATTGTGACAGCTTCTCTGGTGCATACATCTGGAAAAACTTTATAAATTGTATTTTTCTATATATTGGGCCTATTATAGTCAACTTTAACTCAATAAATTTGTTAAAATTAGATGTACACATATGAAATATTGCTTAATTTGTATAAAATACACCCCCCCCAACCCTAACTGTATCATGATTTTTTCTTGCCCATTTTTCCATTTTTCCACCAGGGGCAGCAGAAGTACTCTGATGCCTGGAGCTTTACCTGAGGGCTGCTGACCCCACCTCAGCAGCACTCACAACCCAGCAGGGCCCTACCTCACCAGTATCAATCAGTACACAGCCTTTCTCCCTCTCCACATTCCCCACAATTAGCTGTAACTGCTCCATCCAGCCAAGCCTCAGCCTACCCAAAGTCAGTCCCTTGCAACCAGGTTTTTCATATACCCTCTGTTCTTCAAGGAGTAAATGGCCATGAACTCTTCATGTCTCAGCCAAGAGGTCACTTTGTCGGAGGGGCTCTTAGAGATCCTGTGAGCAGCTGAGACTCAAGTGCATGCTGGGTATGCACCAGAAGGTTTTATTTGTTTATGTCCTTCACTTGTTTAAAATTAATACCTTAAGTCATAATTTATCTGAGTCTGTCCCTGTTACAAGATAAATTCCATAAGCACAGGGATCACACATGTGTTTTTTTTGGAGTTTCCAGGGCCCAGTCAAGAGCCTGACACATCACAGATGCTCAGTAAACACTCATTAAGTTGACAAGGAACACCACACAATGGCAGCTTGTCACCCTTTGCGACATGTGAAGTCAAAGTAGGTTACTTATGCATCAAAGCCATTAGTGTCAGTATGAGAGGTTGCTACCTCATGCTTGGGGACATCTCAGGGTCAAGTCTTTACTTCTAGTACAGGAGGCAGTAAACAAACCTCCTAAAAGTGAGAAGTTAGGCCACTTTTTATTTCCAGAAAATCACAGCCCTCCACAGGCCTACCTTGTGGGTTTTGTCTCATCACCTCAGGCCTGAGTTCCTCCTGTTCTCACAGAAACCTGCCCTGATAGGAAACTCTGGATCCTCAACCCCTGGTAAAGTTACTGCCAGGGGAGGAAAGAGCACACCCTGACCTTAAAGGAATCAGGGAATGACCTTTTATGCCCAGAGACCCAGGTATGTGGGACATCTGACTGTTGCTTCTGAAGACATGTCACCAGTTCACGATGTCCTGAAGAACAAGGAAACTTCTTGTACAGGATGGGACAGGGGCCCCCCGAATCTGTGGTTGCTTCCATCTCATAGGGGCTGAGTGCCCCAGGAATTCCTCCTTTCCCCTAACAGAACCCACAGCACCCCCTGATTGAGTCTTTGTGTGGAACTGTTCCAGCTTCTGGGCCCTAGGAGGAGGCATAGAAGATATGGCAGACAGGGGCAGAGATGACTTATATGCAACACTCCAGTGCAGTGAGGGAGAAAGCACAGCACCGCATGTTTTGGGACTCAGCCCTCCTGGCCAACACCGTCTCCCAAAAGCCTTTGAGGAGTGCTCCCCAGGCCCTCTCTTTGAACTCTTGAAAGCAGACAGGTCTGTCTGAAGCAACACATCCCCCTGGTGAGACAGTTCTTCTGACAATGGATTCATAATGTTCTGTACAATTCCTATGCTCTCGCTGGGCTCACCCTGCACTGGTCAGCATCCTGGTGCTACACCTGACACTGGTTGCAGGTCTACTCCTGCCCTTTAGGGGGCAATATTAAGCAACACAGAACACACTGGAAACTCACACAACCTGGCTGTAGCTAAGACAATGAATAAGTAGACTGATTTTCACCCCCTGCTTTCATCCCCTGCTCAGAAGGCATTTCTGGGGCCCTCTCTCCTGCCTTCTCTGTCCCACCTGCTGCTTCTAGAGACTGTTAACAAGAAGGGGCTGCGCAGTAATCCTGACAAGCTCAGGGGGCCACAAGGCAGGCCTGAAAGATCAGTGACCAAATGTAACCTTACAAGCTATTCTGGTCAGAAATGTCTAACTGAGCAGGTGATGGCAAGTTGTCACACTCCAGGCCAATACCTTGCTTAGCAAAGGTCAGTCTTAATCTGACACGAAGTTATCAGAGTGATTTTCCGTGCTAGACATTTGGAAGGCACAGACCCTGGGACCAGTGCTAGACTGATTTCATACCAGTTTGTGGTATGAAACCTCAAACCCTTCATTTCACTGGGTTCCCTGCACCCCCTCTGTGCCCTGTAGATGTTAACTATTCTGTACTCACCAACGTAGAAAATAAGTATGTACATCTCCATGTAGACTGTTATCTAATTCTAGAGATTCCTCTACTATGCTTCCTTTTACCTCTTAATGGATTTCATGCAACTTTTCATTTTCCCCTTTGATGATAACATATAAAATAAGCTGCAAAACTGCCATTCTTTGCACATTTTGATGTTTTGAGGCATATGAGGTCAGTATCGCTCAGATAAACCCACTAAATTGCTTCACAGGTTTGAACATTTTCTTACTTTGACAGGGCCTGAGAGCACCTCCTCTCTCAGGGGTTTGTGTGTTGCTCTCTACTCCATGCCTGGCATCACCCATGGGCAAGGTGAGATGACCACAAGAAATCTGCCTAGGGATAACTCAGAGGTTGTTCTGACAGTCAGGGAGCACAAGGGCAGACTCAAGAAACAGAACTGGAAAAGAATGGTCTACCTGAACTAGTCACTCCAAGACCAGGAAGCCCACAGGCACCTGACCTTTCACCACAGTCATTTCTTTCTTCCTGGGACACGCAGGACATGCCCCACTTCACACTGCAGGTCCAACTGACACTAATGGTTTTTGGTCTTTGTCCCAGGAAGCAAAAGCCAAACAGTTGACAGCCTGAGATAAAAGAAGGGACTCCCTCCAATTATCACTATGCTTGCCCCTTTCTCTCCCTAAGAGTCATCTCTGTGACCTTCCTGCTGGGAGGAAATACAACCTTCTCAGAGCAGCTGAGAACATGAAGAAAACCCAGTGCCCAGCTGGGCTTCTGTGTCACAAACAAAAATAGTCATTCCTATTTGGGGACAAACCTGGGGCTCGCTGTGTGTTGCTGACAGACCCAAGCTAAAGACACAGCAGAGGCCAGTGCTGTGGTGAGTGGGTCATCTTCTGAGGGATACACGTGACCACATTGGCCTTGCTATTGCAAATGTACTTTACCAGCCAGTAAGACCAACCTCTCCTGAGAGCTTGTTAGTTACTGGGACTCAGGCCACTGCAGCCCTGCCAGGTCAGAACCTGCAGGTTAACAGGACCTGGAGACTTTCCATGTGCACAGGAGAGCAGAAGCAGTGGTTCTACCACAAGGGATCTCATTCTGAATGGACATCACCTTAGCTGGACAGCTGCTGAGGCAGTTGGTGAAGGTGTCACCAGGGCATTACAATGTTTACAGCTTTGCAGGTGATCTAAAGCAGTGCAGGGATGACATCCCTGTGACAGGTTTTATCTTGAGTTAGCCAAGAACTCTTGCTCTGGAGGGAAAAGCCAAATGTGTGTGTGTGTGTGTGTGTGTGTGTGTGTGTGTGTGTGTGTGTGTGTGTGTGAGAGAGAGAGAGAGAGAGAGAGAAAGAGAGAGAAAGAAAGAGAGCTGTGGGAAAGGCTACTGTGCACTTGAGAGGATACTATGGAGAATGAGTGAAACCCAGACACCACAGGCTACTGAGCACTTTACTAAACAGAGTTTGAGTGTGTGTTTCCATGTTTGTGTGTATGTGTATATGTGTGTGACTGCGTGTGTGGTGTTCAGAGGCTTCGACAGTTCCCAGGGAACTAAATCTGAGAATGAGAGTAAACCGGTAAGAAAGGACAGGAGTGGCAAAAATGAGGACAAGGAGTGGGCGGGTCCTAGGCACAGACTCCACCCCAAGTCACATGACAAAAAATAAAGCCCAGTGTACAGGTAGAACACACATCAGATCCCACCATTCTGAACAGCCGTGCCTGCGAGCCTTACAGAACCTCAAACTGTTCTCAGAGCAGCAGCCACAGAGCAGACATCAGACACCATGGGATCCCCTTCAGTCTCTACCCACAGAGGACTTGTCCACTGGCAAGGGCTCCTGCTGGTTGGTGAGTAGGAGACAATTCTTTGGGGTAGACTAGGGATCTGACACAGAGACTGGCTGGGATCTGCTGAAGAGACCAGTGCTCTGAGAAAACAGGGAAGGACCTGTTTGGACTTGTAGGGTAATACAAAATAACAGAGTAGGATGGGGAAAGGGGGCTCAGTGAGAGGAAAATCTCATATCTGGAAGTGATGAGAGGCAGGAAAACCACTAACCACAGAAATGGACAAATGTACCTCGGGAGGTACAGGACCCTGGGAAAACTCATTCATTCACCCGCAGGTATTTGCAGCCTCTTTCTGGCACTGAAGCTACAAGAGCAGGCAAGCCCTGCTCTCATCGAGCTCGTGTTCTATGCAAGAGAGAAAGAGAGACAAGGAAAGATCTAGATGAGATATCAGGTACCCCTAAATGCCATGAAAAAGAGAGCGAAGGTAGGTCAGAAAGTGAAGACAGAGAGTCTTTTCTCAAATAGGCAGCAGTGTTAAGATGTTGGTCAGCAAAGGTGTCTTTGAAAGACACTCTGAGTGTCAGCATGGCTCTGAGCACATAGGGCAAGCCAGAAAAACACCTGGAGAAGAGTACTTGAAACAGAAAATATAGCAGGTTGAGGGGTGCTGAAGTAATGGTAGCCATGGTATTGAACTTGACCATGGGAGACAGTCACATGCAGACTAAGGCTGGGACATTAAGAGACCTGCTCGGGATAGTCTCATGTTTCCATCCTGACACATAGATCCAAACATTGATCAATTTATTTCTTCTTTTCTAGTCTTACTGTTAACCATATGGGGCCTGCCCACCACCACCCAGTTGTCCATTGAGTCGACCAGTGCTGCTGAAGGGGAGGATGTGCTTCTACATCTCCGCAATAAGCCTTTCAATTTTATAGGCTTCAAGTGGTACAGGGGAAAGGGGGTAAACCTTTCTAATAAGATTGCATCCTATTCAATAACCCAAAGATATTTTAGTAAAGGGTTGGCGCACAGCACACGAGAGGAAATACACTACGATGGATCCCTGCTGTTAAGGAAGGTTACCAAAAGTGACACAGGATTCTACACCGCAGAGGTCTACATTCGAGGTTTTAAAAAAGAAATAGCATTCGGATGGCTTGAAGTGCATGGTGAGTGATTGCTCTCTGACCTCTGGGTGTCAAGTGGTATGAATTCTACTTCACACATGGGACCGACAGCCCAGGACTCTTCCACCACTTTCCTCTATGTTATGTCCCAGATTGTGTTGTGGTGATTAGTTTGCCTACACTCTGTGTTGATAGACACACAGTGTACACAAAATTCCTAAGATCTCAGTTCCCCTCCCAAGTGTCCAACCCTGCAGACAGTCATTGCAGCCAGGAGACAAGTCTGATGAGAGTCACTCAGCAGAAGGAGACCAGTCTCAGTGCAGCCCCAGATCAATTTTCTATGACTCTGAGAATGACCCCGCAGGCCTCTGTCAAAGCCTGACCTGGGAAGCCCCCTGCGGTTCTTAGACAGCTCAACATGAGAGTCCCTCCCCCATACCCTATTCCAGGGATCTTGAGGGACCTTGTGGAGCATGAGTCAGGTTGGTTTTACAAACTTGAAGGATAATTGGGTAGTAGTTTAACAGGTGCCAAAAGTCACAAGGTTCCTGAGCTGGTCACCAGTCAGCTGAGGCCCAAGAGCCACATCTTGGCAAAAATGGAGTCCAGTCTATTACCTGAGACTGTGTGTGGAGAGCACAGTTGGACAATGTCCTTGAGTATTAGCCAACTGTCCAGGAGGACTTAGCAAAGTTCAGGTTCAGAAAAAAATCCACATCCCCAGAAGAAAACTGAGAAAAAAATGCTCCTGGCAGCTCCTCACCAGGTGGGATCAGCCCAGGGGATCCTCTCTTGCAGTAAATCAACATCAGATGCCTCTGATTTGAGCAGCTCTTCTATTCCAAGATTTAGGTCAGATACTGTCAATATTTTATAGTTAACATACTGACAACCTGGCAGCCAGATATCCTCCTCCACTGAGAATAAACTGAGAAACAGGGACATATAGTCACTAAATCAGAGTCACACAGACCGTGAGCAGGTGATGAGAGCCACCTGAGGTCTGTCTGTAGCCATAGCTTTATCTTCTCCCTGACCCTGGGGCCTTAGGAGGAGTCTGTGGATTTTTCAACCTTTGGCTCAGATCCTTTTTTCTTAAGTGTCCTCAGCTCAGAGGAATACATTTTGTTCTGGGGAGTGAAAGGAACTGGAGAGATAATCTGTTTTTACTCTAGAACCAAATAACCTTCAGTGAAAATCAGAGTCAGCAGAGAATACCTGGGCCTCTAACACAGGGGGTTGATCAACACCTTCCTGCTCTGGACTTCAAATCACTTACCTATTTGTTTCTTGTTGTGGCAGAGCCACTTCCACCAGATACAGAGGAAAGGACTTTTCTTTCTCACTCCCTACTCTACCCCTGAAACCAGCTCAGGGACCAATAAGTAACAAACACTCAGTTGCTGTTGATGAATTAGGAAGAAATAAATGGTGGATGAATGAATGAATGAATGAGTGGATGGATGAATGAATGAATGAATGATCCAAAAATCACTTCAGAGCCTGGAGCCTGGATGCAGAGTCCTGGAAATGCTGGACACAGGAGACAGGCTCTCTGTCCCTCCAGGGACTGAGATCCACATCTCAGATCTCATTCTGCTCTCAAATGAAAAGCCCTTTTCTGCAATTGGTCTCAGGCCTTGGTTATTAATAGTAATTTTCACATATGGTAGAATTTTAAGTCATTTACCAATTTCTACCTCACAGGCACCTAACGCAAATGGCCCACAAGGGCTGGGATTTCAGCAATTCCATGCTGTTTACTTGCCCTCAGTCACACGTTTTGCATTTGCACATGTCCTCACCTGTCCTCAGCTGAGACAGAATGACTTGAATGACCAAGGGCAGAGTCCATGCTTCTGCTTCCAATAGTCAGTTTCTGCTTATTCCCCCTTTACTTTTATCTAAATAATTTCTCAGATTCTGCTCTATCATTTGCTGGCCCACTGGCTCATTTCAGTCACACTCACCTGGAAGGAACTGACATACCTTTTGGTTCAGGAGACTGAGTAGTCAACTTACCACCCACACACTCCTGGTCTCTATGTGTCATTTCTGCTCAAACTCCAGTCTCTGGTATGCCCTGGAAAATGGTGCCTCAGCGGGTGATGGAGGGCTGTGCAGCTGGAAGGAAAGGCTTCTAGTCAACCAGGCAGTCAGCTGGTCAGTGAAAAAGCAGAAGTGCAGTGGTATCTCTGACTCACAGTCTGTGTCTCTCCATAACCAAACCCTGAGACCTAACTGTCACCTGAGAGAGTCTGTACTTTCCCCCAGACACAGAGCTGGAGGCCATACATTCTCTGAGCACTCAGACCCCCATGCATTTGTCTTGTGATACACAGACCTGCCTTGTTCTTTTAAGAACTCAACCTGGCTGAGAAGTGAGAGGTCCCAACTCTGGTTGAAGAAGGTTTTGGAGAAATCAAAGGTACCACACAGGGCAATTTTCTTTTTCTTACTTGCAGAACAAAGTTAACCATGCCAAACATCAGAAGCAACAACTTCGACCTTGAGAGTTTTGATTTCCATTTTTTTAAATAATAGTGGGTTTGAGTGTCTTCTATTTATTGACCATTTATATATCTATTTTGATAGATAAATAAATATATATTTATATATCATTCATTTATCTTTCTATAAATGATATCATTTATAAATCTATTTCTCTATTATATATCTAAGTGTCTATTTTGTGTTTTTTACCTTTTAAAATCAGACTATTTGCTTTAGTTGTTGAGTTATAGGAGTTTTTTGTATATTTAGGATATTAACATTATATCCTATATATGATTTGTAAAATATTTTCTCCCATTTCACAGGTTACTGACCTTTCACTCTGTTAATTGTGTTCTCTGATGAACAGAAGTTTTTCATTTTGACAAAATTCAAGTTGTCTAACTTATTTTTGTGTGTGTTCTTACTTACATATTTAAAAAATTATTGCCAAGTCTAATGCAATAATCTTTGTTTCTATATTATTTATGAAATATTTAATAGTTTTAGTTCCAAACTTTAAAATTTGGCCCACTTAACTTATATTTTGTGTATAGTGTAAGGCAACGGCCCACGCCATTTGTGTGGGTGTGGTATTGCTGTGCATCAGCATTTGTGGGAGAGGCTGTCTTTTCTCCAATGAACATTCTAGGCCTTTTCATTGACACCATTTGATTATGTTGTTTGGTGAACAGAAGTTTTCATGACAGTGTCACACTATTTTTATTACTTTACCTCTGCAATAAACTCTGAAATTAGGAAATGCAAGATTTTCAATTCCATTATCTTTTCAGATTATTTTAACCACTTGAGGTTCATTGAAATTTATCATGAATTCTAGGATGGATTATTCAATTTTGGCAACAATGTCCTTAGGAGTGTGAAAGGGATTGAATCAAATGTGTAAATAGTTGGTGGTCTTCCCATCCATGAAAATGGATATGTTTGCATTGATTTGCTTCTATTTTACTTTCTTTCAGAAATAGTAGTTTTCAGTGTATGTTTATTGCCTTATTAATTAAGTTTATTGCTATGTATTCTAGTCTTTCAGATGTTATTGTAAGTGGAACTGCTTTCCTAATTCCATTATGAAGTTTTTCATTGTTGTTACAAGAAAAGGAATTGATGTTGAGTATTCATTGTTCTCCTGCAACTTTATCTTATTCATTGGTTCTAAGAGTTTGTGTGTATGTGGTGAAATCTTTAGGATTTTCTACATATAAGATTATATTTTCTTTTCCAAAGATAGTTTTATTCTTTCCAATTTGGATACAACTTATGTCATCTTCTTCCATAAATATCCTGGTCAAATTTCCAGTACTATGTTGAATAAGTGGGAAAAACAGCATATTTTATTGTTTGTAATCTTAGTGAACTTTTTTGAGATTTGCCATGACATATTTTATTAGCTGTGGGCATCACATATAGCTTTTATTATAGTGAGTAGTTTTTGTCTATTCGTACAGTGTCTATCTTTTGTTAAAACCATGACCACGTCCCTCTAGACATTTATTTCACTATGACATTAAATCAGCAGGCCAGAAAACAAAAACTTGTGCAGACTGAGAATTCTTTTAGATGAAAGTCCTTCAAGTCTAAGGTTATGAAGACTGGACTGGGCCATCTTTGCTGTCTAATAAATTGTTTAACAAAATTACACATACATGCTTTTCCACTTACTGTAAAATTCCCTTGGACCCAGAGATGGACAAAGATGGATAGCCTGCCTTCCCCGACATATAAAACTTTATATTAGGAGAAGGATCTGTTGTTTTTTGAAATCAAGAAAAGTTCTAGGTAAAGATTAATACAAGCTCATGAGAAAAAAAATTCTACCTAATTAGATTATAGAAAACATGTGCTAAAACAGATTTTGTGTGTTGCTACTACACAGATGTCTGAGGAAATGAGTATGGAATCACCCTGGTCTTATCTGGGGTCAGCAAGGAGGTGCAGCTCCCTCCTTACATAGTCACCTGAACTGAGACAATTGTTCTTCTGCAAATGTCAGGACCAACTCTGATGATCTTTATACAGCTCAGTGTGGGCTGTGAGTGACTGAGATCTCTGAGGAAGTGGTGTGGATCCATGTCTCAAGACCATTCTCAACCAGTCACATTCTCTGTTTCTCCACAGAGCCTGTGAGATTGCACATTCTCCTAGCCAGCAACATCACGTTCACACAGTTTAAGAATACCACAGTCTTGACCTGCTATACAAATGCGATGTCTACCCAGTGATTGTTCAGTGGCATGAATCTATAGCTCATGGAGAGAATGAAGCTGTCCCAGGACCAGAGAAGCTTCACGATAGATCCTGTCAAAAGGGAAGATGCTGGGAATTACTAGTGTGAAGCTTTTAACCCCATCAGTTCTGTTTGAGCAACACTTCTTTCCTCATTTATGTTATTAAACTGTAAATAAAGCTTTTTTTGCATTATCATAGTATATTTGTTCTGAATGTGAATATTTCTTAAAGGATTTGTATTAAGTCAATAAATACTCAAATTTTATCCTGAAATTTTTTCTTTAATTATATTACACACACATAACATTAAATTTACCACCATGAACCAATAGCCAGAGTACAATTGAGTAATGGTAAATATATTCTCATTCTTGTTAAGCAGAACTCTAGTCATTTTCATCAGTAAAACTAAAATTTTACACTTATTAAAATAGATACCCTATTTCCTCCTCCCCAGATTACCTTGTAATGACCAATCTTCTTTGTTTCTGTAAATGTGAATACTTGAGATACCTAATGTTATTTGAATATACCTATTTTGTCTTCTTGTGACCTGTGGTTTCATTTATTATAATATCCAGGATTATCTTTCTTTGAAAGCTGAATAATATTCTTTTGTATATGTACACACCACATTTTCTTTTTTTCATTCCTTTGTCTTCAAACAATTGGGTTGCTTCCACATCTTGGCTATTGTGAATCATGCCACATTGCAAATGGACGTGGTAATATCTCTTCAAAATCTTGCTTTATAGTCCCTTGAATATAAAAGCATAGGTAAAACTACTGGACCACATGGTAAGTCTATTTATTATTTCTAAAGGAACCCTCAAACTGTTTTCTAGAGCATTTTCAACCACAGTGGGCCCAGATCCTAATTTCCCTACATTGTGCCAACTCATGTTACTTTCTGTGTTTCTGACAGTGACCATTCTAACAGGAGTGAGAGGATATTCTACTGTTGTTTGGATTTGATTTCTCTAATGTTTAGTGATGTTGGACATTTTTTCATATGCTTATTGGCCATTTGTATGTTTTCTTTGAAGTAATATCTATTCGTGTGTTTTTACTATATTTTAATCATGTAATTTAGACTTTTTGTTGCTGTCCAATTGTAGGGTTTATTTATGTATGTACCCTAGAATTTGTAACACATATATATAATTTGCAAATACATTTTCTTATTCTGTAGGTTTTCTTTTTACCCACTTGATTGTTTCTTTTGATGATCAATAATTTTTAAGCTAGATATAGTTCCATTATTATTTTTGTTTTGTTCTTTGAGCTTTTAGTATCATTATCCAAGAAGCCATTGCCATTTTCCCTTTGTTTACTCATCTGAGTGTTTTAGTTTTGATTCTTACATTTAGACCTTTAATGCATTTTCAGTTATTTTTTGCATGTGGTATGAGATTCTTTTACAAGTATGTATCCAGTTTTCCCAACACATTTTATTTTTTTAAAGTCTGTTTTTTTTCCCAGAGTGTTCTCAGTACCCTTGTTGAAGATTATTTGACTGTATACAAGAATATTTACTTGCAGGTTCTCTATTTTGTTTCATTTGCCTATTTGTCTGTCTTTATGCCAATTCTGGTGTAAAGACAGACATTCTAATGTGTTCTAAAATCAAAACATGCTGACCTCCAACTTTGCTTTTTTTGAAGATTCTTCTGACTGTTGGCTCCCTTAAGATACCATATGACTTAAGACTGATATTTCTTATTTCCTTAAAAAAATGCTTTTCAGAGCATTATGCTGAGTGAAATAGGCCAGGTGCTGAAAGACAAATACCATATGATCTCACCTTTAACAGGAAGCTAAACAACAAAACAAACAAGCAAGCAGAAAAAAAAAAAACAAAGACACTGAAATAGAGAACAAGGGGATAGTGACCAGAGGGGAGAAGGAAGGGAAGTTAAGGGGAAAAACGGGGAGGGATTTGGAGGAACAAATAGGAAGGACACAGGGACGAGAACTAAGGGGGGTGGAAATGGGAGGGAGGTGGGGAGCAAGGGGCGGGGGAGGCTGGGATGGGAAAAATAGACAAAAAACTGTACTTGAAAAATAACTAAATAAAATTTTTAAAAAATGCTTTTCAGGTCATAATATATTATATTGACTCTATAGGTCACTTTGGGTAGTATGGGACTTTAACAATATTAATTTTCTAAGCTATGTTTATTTATTTATATTTCTGCTAATGAGAAAGCATTTTCAAAAAAGCAGTTTTTCAATCCTCTGATTGGGTTTGCACACCTCTCCCACCCCATTTGGTGGCTCCCTGAGGTGAGGACAGAACAGGGGTACCAAGGCTTCATATCCAGGGACTGGGTGAGCAGATTGAGCAAGCTGGACATTTTCCTGTTTTGTTTTGTTTTGTTTTTTCTCTGGCTTAACTACCTGTTAACCCCACCGATGACTTTATTCTGTAGTCTATCATCTTCTCTTTTGCCAATTCCAGCTGAACTGAAACAATTTTGTCCAGTACAATTAAAAACTTTATTCTGTAGAAAACTTGTCTGCACCAAAAAAAAAAAAGCTTTTTGGGACAATGATGTAGAGTGCAGATGATGTTTTATTGAGCTGTACACTTTAATGGTGTATTGTTTTGTGAACCAACATTACCCCATCATTTCAGATTAATAAATAAGTAGATAGATACAAATAGAACATTTCTTTAAAAAAAGATTTATTTATTTTTGTACAGAGGGGAAGGAAGGGAGAGAAACATTAATGTGTGGTTGCCTCCCACGTGATCCCTACTGGGAACCTGACTTGCAACCCAGGCAAGTGCTTTATCAGGGAATCAAATTGGCAACCCTTTGGTTCACAGGCCAGCACTCAATCCACTGAGCCATACCAGCCAGGGCAGAAAACTTCCTATTTAAGACTATCAATGACTGTTTTATTGGTGGCAGTTTCATCAACAATTTGTCAGAAATATTTGAAATTCACTTATTACAAATGTAGTCAAATTCTCAATTAGATATTCTAAAGTGTTTTATTTCATAAATAAAATAACTGAAAATGTGAAAGACCTAATGAGCGTGTCTGTGAGCTTCAGTCCTGGGAATGAATTCAGACTCAGAAGGTTGACTTGTCACAGAGGCACAGGTCTGTTTTGAGCAAACTTTAGAAACCAGGTGGATGCCAGGGTGATAAGGAGTAGAATACTAAAAAGAATTTGATGGAAAATTAAATCCTTTGAAAAGCATAGATGAGAGAAAAGGTATAATTTGTTACCTTAGTTTAGAGTGAAGAGAATGTACAAGGAATAAAGAAAAGAAGAAATGACCAGAAGAGGCTGAGAACCCCAAATGGGAGATGGGGTGGGGTTGAGAGCCATGTGCAGTCCATGGAGCTGGGGCAAAGGTTGGACAAGAATGTTACAGAACAGACCTGGAGTGGGGCTGAATGATATAAAAGACCCCCCTTTTCTCTGGGGGTTGCTTCCCTGTATTAGGTTTGCTTTGCCTGCTGCCAGAAGAAAGACATCTCTCAAAGCCAGACATCTGTGAAAATAAAAGGAATTATTTTTTATTTAAAAGTTACACAGACTAAAGTTCTTTAGAATGTCCATGAACACACAGTCCTTCCTTCTCCATCTTCCAGTTCAGGGGACTATATCTCAGGCAAGAAATAGTCTGTGATTGAGGCTCCCAGCACCATCCATGTGGCAAAAGGGAGCACTTCGAAAGTCATGTGGTCCTGACTCTCACCCAAGCCACGTGGTCCCCGAAACATGCAAAATAGCTGCCACACCTGGGTTTAAATCCTGGTGCCAATCTTCCTCTGCAGCCTCATTTCCTACTCCTCCCACAATTGGCCACAGCTGCCAGTATTCCAGGCATGTGTGGCCCTGTGGTGTAGAGCCAATCATCTCCAAGCTCTTCGGGACTCCATTTCAAATCCCTATTTGGGGGCCCCCTGTTGGCTGCACCCTGTTACAAGAAAAGGGAGCTACTTTTCCAAATGTGGGTGTAGTGTTGAGAGCCTGGATGACCCCTTGAGTGAAAGAATAAGATACTTGAAGACTCACATGAATGCCCTATACTGTAACCAAACACTTGACTGGGGACTACATGGTAGAGTGTACCCTTCTTTAAATGATGGAGGAAAAACACAAAAAAATATTTTTTGAAAGGAAAACAGAATACATGGTCAGAATGGGTGGATGGAGGGGATCAGAGAGAATGTGTCCCTAAAGAGAGGTAGAGAGAAACACTGGGGCTCTTATGACTGGAGGTTAGGAAGCCTGCAAATTATGACTTGCTGGCCCCAGGAGAAGGGGCCATGGGGAACTGGGTGAGGTGGGAGAAAGAGAACCAGGGTGACAGGGAAACAAGAAGCCACTGAGGGACCAGGAATTTAGAAAGCTAGGAGCAATGGGAAAGTGTGGAAATGTTTTAGTGTTCTGACCAAGGCTGAATTCATGGGTTAGTGAGCACCTGTTGTGGACCACTCTGTCTGGTTTTAGGAATTATAACTCTACCCCCTGTGGCTAAGGATGAGCTAGTGACCTCTGAAATGTGAGCCACAGTAGACAAGGCCTATCTCTGGTACCAAATGCTGCCTCAGTTTCCTCCCTGCCCCCAAAGCATGGTTGGAATTCCATGACCTGTAAGTCTCCTCACAGCAGGGAGCAACCTAAGCCAGACTCAACCACTTGGCAGGCCATTATGGCAGGACTCGGGGGCTGCAACAAAGAGAGAGCAATAGACCCATGTCTCCCAGCTATGTGACATAGCCTGAGTCCCCACGTCCTCTGGGAGAAGCTCTTCCTGGCTCTAATCCCCTTGATCCTGAATACCTGATGGGGAGGAATGGAGCTTCTTGCCTTGCCAGAGCAGATCCCAGGGAAAAATCTGGCATCACAAAGAATTCCTGAAAAACCTGTGAAATCTGCTCTGTTACAAGTGCTTTCATTGATATGTTAAGGATTAGAGAAGGAAACCCTTAAGTTTCTGCAAAACTCCCTCCTGACAGACTCTGACTCAGACTAAGCCCTCAGATTTTTTTGAAATGTTATCTAGAGGATGCTGGGAAGATGGCAACAGAGTAGGATGGAGCAGATTCTAGCTCCCGTATTTCCAGGGTGGAAATTCTGGCAGATCTATAGAGAAACAGCACAATAAATGATCGGTTACCCAGCATTTATGAAATTAAAAGACCAGAGATTGTGACCGATGCTGAAACACCAGACAGCGGCAGAGTCACTACAGGAGCTGGGACACACAGGGCCCCTGTGATGGACCTGGGCACCAGAGAAATCAGATACGGGAGCCAGCACACTAGCAGCCCCTGTGCTGCAGCCATAACGATGGGCTTGGTGTCCAGGGAGTCAGCTACGAGAGCCGGGTCACCCACAGCCCCTGTGCCCCTGCCGTAGCAATGGGCCTGGGTGTTGGAGGAGTCGGCTACAGGAGCCAGGACACTCACCAGTGTTAGGTGACCAGCTCGGGAACCAGCCCCAGAACCAGCGTGAGAGTAGGTGGAGACTGAGAACATCAAGATACCCAAAGCAGTCTGCACCACTGAACTTCACAGGTATCATACCACAGAAGTTCACACCATAAACCCAGGGAGTCAGAACAGATCAATTTCAGAAGCTGAGACTAACAAGAAGAGTCACAAACAATGGGAAGACAAAGAAACAATCCCCAAATGAAAGAAAAAGCAGAAAGTTCAGAAGGAATGTTAGATGAAATTGAGGCCAATCAACTATCAAATACTGAATTCAAAGCACTGGTTATTACGAAGTTCAAAGAACTCACAATGAGCTACCAGAAACTACAGGGGAACTACAATGATCTCTCTGAAAACTACATCAACATGAAAAAGGAAATAGAAATTATCAGCAATGGACAAGAGGAAATAAAGAAGACAATTTTCAAATTGAAGAACACAGTAGATAGTTTCAAAAGTAGGATAGATGAGGCAGAGGTTCAGATTAGAGAGTTGGAGGACAAAGTAGAAAGCATCTCACAGAAAGAGCAAGAAAATGAAAAGAGGCTCAGAAAGAATGAAGAGGGATTGAGAGATGCAAGATAATATGAAACATAATAATATCCAAATAATAGGAATACCAGAAGGAGAAGAAGAAGAACAAGGGATAGGAAACGTATTTGAAAGAGTAATGAGAGAAAATTTCCCTAATATGATGAGAGAAAAAGTCACACAAATCCAGAAATCACAGAGTCCCAATCAAGAGGAACCCAAGGAGGCCCACTTCAAGACATATCATCATCAAAATGGCAAAATTCCAACACAAAGAGAGAATCTTAAAGGCAGCAAGGGAGAAAAAAGAAGTAACATACAAGGGAGACCAAATAAGGTTAACTACTGACTTCTCAATGGAAACACTCCAAGCAAGAAGAGAATGGCAAGAAATATTCCAAGTAATGAGAACCAGAGGCCTACAACCAAGGCTACCTTACCCAGGAAGGCTCTCAATCAAGATACAAGGCCAAATAAAGAGCTTCCAAGACAAAAGAAGCCTAAAAGAATACGCCTCCACCAAACCAGCCCTACAAGAAATACTAAAAGGACTGCTTTAAGGGCAGGAAGGAAAAGGGAGGCAGAGAGGAACACAGGTACAAAAATGGCAATGAATAAGTACCTATCAATAATAACCTTAAACGTAAATAGATTAAATGCTCCAATCAAAAGACACAGAATAGCTTCATGGATAAGAAAGCATGACCCACACATATGTTGCCTACAAGAGACCCACCTCGGGACGAAAGACCATCACAGACTAAAAGTGAAAGGCTAGAAACAAGTTTTCCAGGCAAATGGACAAGAAAAAAAAAAGCTGGGGTAGCAATTCTCATATCAGACAAAATAGACTTAAAAAAAAGGGCCATAAAGAGAGACCCAGAAGGTCACTTCATTATACTCAAGGGAAAAATCCACCAAGAACACATTAACATTGTAAATATATATGCACTAAACATAGGGGCACCCAAATATATCAAGAAAATCTTAGAGAACTTCAAGAAAGATATCGACAGCAACACAATTTTAGTAGGGGATTTTAACACCTCACTATCAAAAATGGACAGATCTTCCAAACAAATTATCAACAAAGATATTGTGGCATTAAACAACACCCTAGATGAAATGGACTTAACAGACATATATAGA
Organism: Artibeus jamaicensis; assembly: GCF_021234435.1. Taxonomy (NCBI): domain Eukaryota; kingdom Metazoa; phylum Chordata; class Mammalia; order Chiroptera; family Phyllostomidae; genus Artibeus; species Artibeus jamaicensis. The sequence continues at coordinate 101,658 of NW_026521620.1, forward strand.
GCCCTTCATCCCAAAGAAGCTAAATACACATTCTTTTCAAATGCACATGGAACATTTTCAAAGATAGACCACATGATAGGACACAAAATGAGCCTCAACAAATTCAAGAAAAAGAAATTATGCCAACCATTTTCTCCAACTGCAAGGGACTGAAATTGGAAACCAACCCCATTGGAATTGGGTTGGACTGGGAATAAGCTTTTGATAAGGTAAAACACCCATTTATGATAAAAACACTCAGCAAAGTGGGAATAGAGGGAGCATTCCTCAATATAATAAAGGCCATATATGAGAGACCTACAGCCAACATCATACTCAATGGGCAAAAACTAAAAGCTTTCCCACTAAGATCAAGAACAAGACAAGGATGTCCACTTTCACCATTTCTATTCAATATAGTATTGGAAGTTTTAGCCACAGTGATCAGGCAAGAAAAGGAAATAAAAGGCATCCAAATAGAAAAAGAGAAAACAAAACTGTCAGTTTGCAGGTGACATGATAGTGTAAATGGAAAATCCTATAGACTCTACCCAAAAACTGCTCAAACTAATTAATGAATTTGGCATAACAGCGGGTTACAAAGTCAATATCCGGAAATCAAAGGCATTTTTGTATACCAACAATGAATCAGCAGAAGCAGAAATCAAGGAAAAAATCCCATTCGATATAGCAAAAACAAAAATAAAATATCTTGGAATAAACTTAACTAAGGAGGTAAAAAACCTGTATGCAGAAAACTACACAGCCCTGAAGAAACAAATCAAGGAAGACACAAACAAATGAAAACATATACCTTGTTCATGGATGGGAAGAATTAACATCATCAAAATGTCCATACTACCCAAAGCAATATACAGATTCAATGCAATACCTATTAAAGTACCAATAGCATATTTCATAGACATAGAACGAACACTTCAAAACTTTATATGGAACCATAAATGACCCTGAATAGCAGCTGCACTTTTGAGAAAGAAGAACAAAGTAGGAGGGATCACAATACCTAATATCACTGGCATAAAAACAGGCACATAGACCAATGGAAGAGAACAGAGAGCCCAGAAATCAACCCAACTCTCTACAGTCAATTAATATTTGACAAAGGGGGCAGTAACATAAAATGGAGTAAAGATAGCCTCTTCAACAAATGGTGTTGGGAGAACTGGACAGCTACATACAAAAAAATGAAACTTGAGCACCAACTTACACCATACACCAAAAGAAATTCAAGGTGGATAAAAGACTTAAATATAAGCCGTGACACCATTAAAGTCCTAGAGGAGAACATTGGCAAGAAAATCTCAGATATTTCACACAGCAACTTTTTTACTGATATGTCCCCTAGAGCAAGCAATATAAAGGAAAGAATAAACAAATGGGATCTCATCAAAATAAAAAGCTTCTGTGTGGCTAAAGAAAACAGTATTAAATTAGTAAGACAACCAACTGTATGGGAAAACATATTTGCCAGTGATACCTCAGACAAAGGTTTAATCTCCAAAATATACAAAGAACTCACATGACTCCACTCTAAGAAGACACCCAACCCAATTAAAAAATGGGAAAAGGACTTGAACAGACACTTCTCCAAAGAGGACATACAGAACATCCAGAGACACATGAAGAGATGCTCAATATCGTTAGCTATCAGAGATGCAAATTAAAACCACAATGAGATACCATTTTACACCAGTCAGGATGGCTATCATAAACAAAGCAACAAACAACAAATGTTGGAGAGGGTGTAGGGAAAAGGGGACCCTAGTTCACTGTTGGTGGGATTGCAGGCTGGTGCAACCATTATGGAAAACAGTATGGAATTTTCTCAGAAAAATAAAAATTGACCTGCCTTTTGACCCAGCAATTCCACTGCTAGGATTATATCCTAAGAATCCTAAAACCTCAATTTCAAAGAACCTATGCACCACAATGTTCATAGCAGCATAATTTACAATAGCCCAGAGTTGGAAGCAACCTAGGTGCCCGTCAGTAAATGAATGGGTCAAAAAATTGTGGTACATGTACACAATGGAATTCTATGCAGCAGAGAGAAAGAAGAAGCTCCTACCCTTTGCAACAACATGGATGGAACTGGAAAGCATTATGCTGAGTGAAATAGGCCAGGTGTTGAAAGAGAAATACCATATGATCTCACCTTTAACAGGAGCTAAACAACAAAACAGACAAGCAAGCAGAATAAAAACAAAGACCCTGAAATAGAGAACAAGGGGACAGTGACCAGAGGGGAGAGGGAAGAGAATTTAAGGAGAAAAAAGGGGAAGGAATTGGAGAAACAAATAGGAAGGACACAGGGAGGAGAAGTACTGGGGGTGAAAATGGGAGGGAGGTGGGGAGCACGGGGCGGGGGGGGCTGGGATGGGAGAAATAGACAAAAAAACTGTACTTGAAAAATAACTAAATAAAATTTAAAAATATGAAAAAATAAATGAATAAGCTTAAGAGACATGGAGAATAATCAGAGAAATGGAAATTTTATAAAAAGAAAAAAGTTATTGTCATGGATATCACTGGACCATATATGTCAAGACTTTTCCAGAAGAGATAAAATAAAATAATTTACATGTCAAAAAGTGTTATCTATTGTTTAATCTTTGCCACCCTGTATTCCTGTGTATTACAAACATAGTAAAATCCCCTGGAGGAAGGGGCTCCAGGCCCTTCCCTTTTGAGGGATCAGCCACCTCTCCTTCCCAAGCAGATCATGGCTTGTTTACTTTCATCCGTGGCAGATGGGGGGGGGGATTTTGGGAAAAGCCGCCCCCACAAGCACCTACATTTGTACAGGAACAAACCCAGCACAAGCTCATGTTAGTTGTAAAAGAGGCTGCGTACACACATGGAACTGGCTGCCAACTGGACTTGGGCATGATGTGGTCTAAGCAAGTTTCCAACAGTCCCCTGACATCTGCAGATGGTGGGAGAGGTGGTGGTTCCCAGTTTTAAAAAGTCAGCGTTGGGAATCGGTAGTGAAGAGCAGAGAGGAGTAACATGCAGCACATTTTGACTTTGGACTCTCCAGACTTCATCGTTTTCTTTCTGTTCCCTGCTGTTTTCTCAGTGCTGCGTGCACTTCAGCCTATGAACATTGGCGTTGATATTAGATGGCTGAGGCCTGTGCTTAACATTTGAGAACACAGTGGCCTTCGGAGATATGACCCTAAATGTGGCTCCTGGACCCTTCTCAGACAAGCCTGAACAGAGATGCAATGATGGAGAAAAAAATGCAGACACCTTCTCTGAGCAGGTGAGGGAAACGTTCCACATTCTCACACAGCCCCTCATGAGGGGGACAGAGAGTTAATGTAGGACCAGGTCAAGGATGAGGACTGAGGGGCCTTAGCCAAAAGAACTGAGATGGGAAGATCTTGAATGTATGCAGGGAAAGGCTGGGTTCTCCAGAGGAAAAGCGCTGGGCCCTGACTCAGCTGCAGCTGATCAGCCGGCTGTGGGCCTCCTGTCTGCCCATCACCTTCCAGCTCCCACCCCCAGGAATGAAGGTCTCTCCTCACGTTCACCTGTGATGCCCCACCTGTGCTCATTTGGGGTCAAACTCTCCATGAAGGGGATCTGGGTCCCTTTCCTGCACTGCAGGGAGGACTAGGGGAGACGGAGTCCCCACACACATCCCAGCAACGGAGTCCTGAGAGGTGGGGTCAGGCAGGACCTCACACTCCCATGTCCTGGGTTTGTATCTTGACTTAATGGCAAAGCCCGGACACCACCTGCTCCCTCGGGCCCGGAGAGAACCTCCCTCGTCACCCCAAGCAGACCTTTATATTGAGTGCCATTGTTATTACCAGCTGCATTTGGACAGTTTTCTTTTTTCTTTAAGATTTTATTTATTTATTTTCAGAGAGAGGGGAAGGGAGGGAGGAAGAGAAACATCAATCTGAGGTTGCCTCTCACATGCCCCCTACTGGAGACCTGACCTGCATGCAACTCAGGCATGTACCCTGAATGAGAATTGAACCAGCGACCCCTTGGTTTGCAGACCAACATTCAATACACTGAGCCACACCAGCCAGGGCAACATTTCTTTTTTCATATTAGTCAGTGCTTATCAGCTGTGGGAGGAAATGGGACTCTCTGTGTATGGGGATAATAGGAATGGACAGGGATAAATCACAGTATTATTCAGAAAAAAAGTTCTGTATAAACTTATGAAAGCCTAAAGTCATAGGAGAGTCTACATGAGGTCAGTATTGAGCTAAAACATGAGTTGTAGGCAGCTTTCATCATTTCCTTAAGAGCAGAATTACCAAGAGTGATATTAATAATGAACTAAAGGCATGTACATCAACTAGTAACATCAACTACAGCTTTCATCATTTCCTTAAGAGCAGAATTACCAAGAGTGATATTAATAATGAACTAAAGGCATGTACAATCAACTAGTAAAGGTGATTTACTAGTAACATCACAGGTACTAGTAAAACTATTTTTTTTATTTTTAAGAGAGTTGTAGTAGACTATTGTCATTTTTCAATGACTTAAAATGTTTGACATTTATTTCAGAGAGAGAGGACTGGAGAGAGAGGTAGAAAGAAACATCAGTCAGCCGCTCCCAATATGTGCCTCAACTAGAAACCAAACTGCAACCTAGGAATGTGCCCTGAGCATGAATCTCACCTGCAGTTTCTCAACTTACAGGACAACACTGCAACCAACTAAGCCACAGCAGCCAGGGCAGAGTATTTCATTTTTGTTATGTAAAAACAGAATGCCTTTCAGTCACTGCATCTTCCTGCCCTCCTGATGTCACTAGCTGTCTGTAATTTTGTGGCCAAACAGAAGTGATCCTTTCCCCTTTAAATATCAAGCACAAGACTAGAAGCAGTTCTGCTTCCTCTCCCAGAGACAACCACCTGTGACCTGCTATTGTGCTGCCCTGGGCCCTGCTGTCTCCGTGTCCACGAGGGCACAGCCCAGTGTGTCCTAAGCACCTCGCCACCTGTGGGATGTCAACCATCAGTGGAACTCAGCAGGCCTCACTCCAGCTTCATCCATGTACTTGGGACCTTCTGGGAGCCTAATCCCCACTCCAAGTCACCCACCCTCCTTCCTGCTTCTCCAGGGGGAACTGCAGAAACACAGGACCCAGCACAGGGACCACGCTGAATCCAGTGCAGTGTGACACCGAGGTGTGGCCCCACCCCATCCCTGCAACCTGCTGCCAAGATGCAGCAGTCTTACCACTGCCATTCTACCTGGGCCTGGAAGCACTTTCCCACACATGACTCCCAACCTCTCACTGGTGCTTCTCTCTGATGCCTGGAGGGTTATGTGAAGTACAGGGTTTGGTGTTCTCTACACCAAAGCAGAGTGTGGATCCAGGACCTCAAGATCGCTCTTCTGAGAACCCAGGGGCCTGTCACTATCATCGAGGCAGGCACCCAAGTCTGCAGGCCCCCACCATTGGAGCAGCGCCCAGACCTCAGTGCCATGGAAGCCATGCTGAGCCCCCAGGCAATGAGAAAGGAGCCCCAGGTTTATGGAAGACCCCTCTGCTTCCAGAGCCCCATAGTGAGGGCAGGAGGGGAAGGCAAGGTCTGGGAAATTTCCTACAAAACCCCAGATGAAAAATGGTCACTCTTTTCTTTATGCCTCTGAACAGAAGTCTTGGCTCCTACCTGTGAAATGAGACACAAGCTGATATTTTCTTCTTTGTCTGCTGAAAACCTGCTGTGGAGACCATAGTAATCCATGGCCAAGATCCTCAGCCAAGTGAGGACTCCACTCCAGGGCTCAGGCCTGACCTGAGGCTACAGCAGAGGAAACTTCAGGTGGGGGACATTTTCCACTGAAGACACCCACCTGCTGGGTTTCCCCCCCCCCAGGAACCATTGAACACTCAGATCCCAGCTGCTTTCACCCTGCTGGGCCCTCATCTCACTGCCCTGGGTCACAGACCACCAGGGGCCACCTCCACCAGCTCCCACTGACAGGGCTGCTAGGGTCCCAGACCCCAGTCCTTCCCTGTGGAGCCCACCAAGCAGAGGCATTTGTTTGGAATCAGGAGATTTCAGCTCCCCAGAATCCGGCTCTGCACTTCCTGTGGACACTCTGCCCCTCCCATTTGGAATCCACTTGGGGCCCTTGACAGAAGATTAAGGACCCCTTGTCATCCCACCCAGTCACAGCCACAGCACCCCCAATCCTGCCCTCCCACCCCTCTCAACACCTCAGTCCCCACCTTTGCCAACCCCAAGGGTACCACACCCAGAAGTGGCCTGTGTCCCCTCACCCCCACCCCAGCTCAGACCTCAGCTGCCCCAGCCTTCCTCACTCCTGTGAAGCGAGCACTCCCAGGCTCCTGCCCCAGCCATCAGTGAGGTGGTGGTCGCCATGGGGGCTCCTGGCCCATCTGCTCGGAAGCTGGGGGCCCAAGGCCTCTGTGTGACCCAGGGGGAGGAAGGCAGGTCCCTTTGCACATAAACTATCCTCCTGTCCACACTGGGGAGACGTTGCTCCTATCAAACCCTCCCCCTTCCCCACCAGCCCACTCCTCCCTGCCTTCTCCCCGGGGTGCACACTTGCCAGGAGGGCTCGCCTTCCCCAAAAGTCCCATGTGCCCAGGTTGAACATGTGTATTTGTTCTCAGCAAATATTAATTGGCTGTTGCTTTATTATCTTAAAGCTTGTCACATTCCTTTTGCTTAAAACTCCTAGAGTAAGACTTCAATCTACAGATGGATTTTCAGCTCTGGAACTACTCACATTTTGAACCACATCAGTATTTGTCACGGGAGCTTGTTCTGTGCATTGCAGAACTTTCAATGACATCCCTGGGCCCTATCCAGCAGGCACCAATAGTCCACCCACAGACCCGACAACCAAAAATACCTCCAGACTTTGCCAAATATCTCTGAAAGAAAAAAAATCAATGCAGCTGATAACCACTGAACTGGGCCTCAATATTTTGTAAGGTGAAATTGAAAAGAAGATAATGATGAATGAGAACCTTTGATGTAGACCTTATATGTAAGACAATGCTATTTAAATAAATACAAAATAATATGGCATGCAGAATATGGCATATCAGAGACCAAGTAAAAGGTCTTCTGGACACTTGCATGTTCTACTCTTTCTAGTCAAAGCATCTTTAAATACTGTTCAGACATTAGTCTTGTGTTAATTTTCTAGTTATATGTTTAGAAAATATAGCTGTAAACACAGTAGTAGCTCCTCTTATGGAGCTCGCATTCTAAAAGTTGTGAAGACAGAAGAAAAACAAGTAAACAAATATATCCTATGTCAGTTGAGGATATGGGTTATAAAGAAAAAATAATTGATCTGTTCTTTCTGAATATTTGACATTGGCATTTTGTGTACAAAGTTCCTTGTTAGGTGGGACGGTCCTGAGCATTTACCACATCTATTTTCTCTCACTTAACATTAAGTTATGCAAAGCCTCTTGAGTCACTGATGGAGTAAAAATAACCTTCCCCAAACATAGACATATAAGACAGAGAGAGAGAGAGAGAGGGAGGAAGAGAGAGATGGTGGCGGTACTATCCCTAGTGGAGAAAAAATCATCTGAATATATAACATTATTTACAGGTTCTGTGGCCTTTTTCTTAAGAAGTAGGGGACTTTCAGGAAAAATGAAAAGGTCTGTGGTCCTCCTGTGATCACCAGGCAAAGATCTGAGTAAAGAGAATTGTTCTCTCATTTGTTTATTGCCTGCTCATGAAATTTTCCTCTTAGCAGACACTCACCTAAAACACCAGTGTCACTCTTTCCTGAGGTCACCAGGGAAAATCTCATGTCTAAGTTATTTCAACCCCCACCCATGTTCTTGGAAAATAGAGACCACAGTGGGGACAATACTAACAGGAAAGGATGAGATTTACAAGAGCTTCTGTCCAGCCAGGAAAGCTCCGGACAGTCCTCACTCTGCCCCTCGACTAAGGGACCTTGGACAGCTCCTTCACCAATGCAGTTAGGGACACAGCAAAAGAGCAAGTGGGGCCAGCTGCTGTCCACAGAAACATGAGCAAGAAAGAAGCCACGCTGGGTGATGGACACATGGTGAGACTGACTTCTCAGCTGCTCCCCGGTGTCCTGAGTCCTTCTGCCTTCTGCAGTCCAAGCTCTACAGGAAAGTCATGCACAAATCACATTGACTCTCAGAAAAGCCACCGCCTGTTTCATTTCACCTCCCCATGACTTTCCTCTCATTTCTCACCTGCTTCCTCTCATTCCTAGTCCACATTTACTGCAACTCCACGACCCTTGGTCCATCAAGACTGGCCCTTGCCTTCCTGTATCTGCAGGCATGGACTTGACTTGGGATGCCCTCTCTCTTCTTCATAATAATTCTTGTTTTTCTTTTTTGCCTCTAACCTCATTAACCACACTTCACCAAAATATTGTTCTAACCTCCACAGGGAGAAACAGTGGGCCCCCACTGAACTCCCACCTCCAACTCTTCTCCTTTGTGCTGTGATATGTCCAGGAGCACTTTCCTGTGCTCATGTCATGTGCCCTGTGGGTTCTTGAGTTTCCAAGAGATGAGCAGGATCAGACTCATTGTGCTTGTAACTGGTCCCATCCCTACTACACAAGAGCAGCCACAACAAAGGTTGTAAGTGTTCAGAGAATAAGTAAGAAAGGAAAATCTGATCATGGTATCTCCCTTACCATGTGGATAAATGGATGGGCTCTGCTTCTGCTCCAAGAAAATTATTCTGAACGTGCTGAGGTCATGAAAAAGTAGGGTTTCACAAACACTCCCTGTGGCACATAGGTATGAACTTCATAAAGGGTAATGTGTAGGCTTCTCTCTTAAATGTATTAACACAAAATCCACGTAATGTAAAATTCAGTGTTTTAGACATTTTAAAATGTGGTGCCAGGGGAAGGAATACATCCAGAGCCCTGACCTAAGAGATAGACCCAGGGTTGCCAAGTCTTGCACTTACCCAGGGACTTGACAGTGAGTGCTCACTCATTGTCTCCAGAATCAGAGTTTCTGTTCTAGACACCAGGCTCTGGAAGGGAGAGGGACATCAGCTTGCCCTGTGCCCCTAGTAAGGGAAGTAGCCATGGCATGATGGTGGTACTGGCCTCACAAGCATGGGCTCTACTGAGGGAACCTGAACTGGAGGGCTATCTGCTTAGCAGCCTTGTGCTCTGAAGGACAGAGAGGAATGGACATGGTTTGGGGTTTTTTCTTTTCCTTTTTTAATTTTTTTCATTTAATTATTTTTCAAGCACAGTTTTCTGTCTATTGCTCCCATACCAGCCTACCCCGCCCCGTGCTCCCCACCTCCCTCCCATTTACACCCCCCTTAGTTCTTGTCCCCGTGTCCTTCATACTTGTTCCTCCAAATCCTTCCCCTTTTCCCCTTAAATATTCTCCCCTCTCCCCTCTGGTCGCTGTCCCCTGTTCTCTATTTCAGTGTCTTTGCTTTTATTTTGCTTGCTTGTTTGTTTTGTTGTTTAGCTTCCTGTTAAAGGTGAGATCATATGGTATTTGTCTTTTAACACCTGGATTATTTCACTCAGCATAATGCTTTCCACTTCCATCCATGATGTTGGAAAGGGTAGTAGCTCTTTCTTTCTCTCTGCTGCATAGAATTCCATCAAGGAATATAAAGGAAAAAATAAACAAATGGGATCTCATCAAAATAAAAAAAGCTTATGCATGGCTAAAGAAAACAGTATTAAATTAAAAAGATAACCAACTGTATGGGAGAACATATTTGCCAATGATACCTCACACAAAGGTTTAATGTCCAAAATATACAAAGAACTCACATGACTGCACTCTAAGAAGACAACTAACCCAATTAAAAAATGGGAAAAGGACTTGAACATACACTTCCCCAAGGAGGACATACAGAAGATCCAGGGACACATGAAGAGATGCTCAATATCGCTAGCCATCAGAGAGATGCAAATTAAAACCACAATGAGATACTACTTTACACCAGTCAGGATGGGTTTTTTTCTTTTGGGCAACAAAAGTCTTTTTTGTGTATTTGTGAAAAAATAAGACTGGAGACAGTGATTCCACTGCTGGGAATATACCCTAAGAATCCTGAAACACCAATGCAAAGAACCTATGCACCCCTATGTTCATAGCATCACCATGTACAATAGCTAAGTGCTGGAGACAGCCTAAGTGCACACCAGTAAATGAATGGATCAAAAAACTGTGGTATACAGGTCTGCGAACCAGAGGATCGCGGTTCAATTCCCAGTCAGGGCACATGCCTGGGTTGCAAGCCAGTTCCCTGCAGGCCAGTTCCCAGCAGGGGGTGCACCAGAAGCAACCACACATTGATATTTCTCTCCCTCTCTCCTTCCCTTCCCCTCTAAAGATAAATAAATAAATAAAAATTTTTAAAAACCTGTGGTATATTTCTGCGATGGAGCACTACAACACAGAACAAAGAAGGAACTCCTACCATTTTGGACAGCATGGATGGACCTAGAAAATATCATGCTAAGTGAAATAAGCCAGTTGGGGAAAGACAAATACCATATGATTTCACCTATAGGAGGAATCTAATGATCGAAGTAAACTAATGAGCAAAATAGAACCATAGGCATGGAGACATAGAACATATGGACAGTGACCAGAGGGGAGGTGGGAGGGGGATAATTGTGGAAAGAAGGGGAAGGGACAAGTTAAAGAACACGTATGAATGACCCATGGACATGAACAACAGTGTGGGGTTGTCTGTGGGAGTGTGTGTTGGGCTGGGCAGACTAGTGCAAAGGGAGAAAATTGGGACAACTGTAATAAAATAGCACACAGATTTAGAAATGACCTCACCCTTCATGGAACTAATTTTGACCTGATAGTTACTTTGATGTCACTTGGAAAAGAGAGCACCACTCAAAGCTAGAGAGACTGCAGGTGAGGTGTGAGGGTGAGGCTTCCTAACCTCAAGAGGCTTTTAACCTCCCATCTTAGGTTTACAGAAAAGCCGGCATCAGAGCAAACTGTGAGTACCTCTGCACTCAGGTAACTTACTCAGACCAAACCGAGTGACACCAGATATGCTGTAGTATCAAGAATACTCTTCTAGATCTCGCTAGTGTGGCTCAGTGAATTGAGCATGGGCCTGCGGAGCAAAGGGTCGCCAGTTTGATTCCCAGTCAGGGCCCAGTCCCCGGCATGGGGTGCTAATGAGGCAACCAACATTGATGTTTCTCTCTCTTTCTTTCTCCCTCTGTAGAAATAAATAAATAAAATTTAAAAGAATACTCTTCTTGCCCTGGCTGGTGTAGCTCAGTGGACTGAATGCAGGCTGCGAACCAGAGGGTCACCAGTTGGATTTTCAGTCAGGGCACATGCCTGGGCGGCAGGCCAGGTCCCCAGTGGGGGCATATGAGAGGCAACCACACATTGTTGTTTCTCTCCCTCCCTTCCTCTCTCTCTAAAAAATAAATGAATAAAATCTTCAAAAAATAATACTCCTTTTTTGTAAATGACATTTGATCTAAGACAAGGTGATTATAGAGAGAAATGTAATGTCTCTTGAGAAATTCCAGAAACGCAGACTTCTGTGAGATTAGATCCTGGATCTAGTCAGCTATTCTGCAATTGTGTATACATTGCTGAGAACTGACATTGTAGTGGGGTTCAGATCTTGGGGTGCCCAAGGATCTAGGAAAACCTCCCAGTAACCTGGCTTGGGGGATGAAGAAACAGAGGACAGCCCTTAAGAGTTATTTTGCATTATTATGGCATCTTGGCTAGCCTCATAGTTATGTTAAAAAGTTATGGCCTCTGCTCAAGGCAAGGGAGAGGAATGTGGTTTTCTGAATACACCCTGAGTTGTGACTGAGCCTGGGAGCTCACAGCACATGTGTTAAATTGGAAAGTGGTTCCCTAGTAACAGCGCCAGTGCGAGAAGCAGAGGGCGGTGCCCTGCATCACAGGTAGATGCTTGACTGGCCTGGGAATGGCAGCTCAATGAATGTAAGATATCAGAGACTTGGAAAAATGTAACCAATCATGGGAAGGGTCAGAAATGGGGTTACAAAGGATGCACAGTGTGAGGATTTAAACTCAGGCAGCACAGCCATTCAGCTCTCTGTCATGCAGCTGGGAAGGAGAAAGGGAGTTGACCATGCAGTTTGAAAGGGAGCAGTGAGAAGGCAGAAGTAAGCGAGCAGCTATGTAGTTTAGAGTGAGGAAGGAGGCCATGCAGTCTGGACTAGTAAGAAAGGAGAGGCTGCTGCTGTGGTCATGCTAGCTCTAACTGACTTCAGAGCTGCAAAGGACTTCCTTGCAAGATCCTGTCCTGTTGCTTCTGGATTTTACCTGGACTGTTAAGGCCTGTGTCTTTCCTGAATTTCACCAGGATCCAGTGTAACACAGCACATGCTTTTTTGGACTGTTACACGGAGGCTCATGACAACGTACCCCAGATCCTGAAGAAAAGAGCTGCTGTGAGAGGATGGTGACTCTGATGCACAGTGAATGGCAAACTGTTTATGCAGCCGGCTTAGGGTAAGGAAATGGGGAACTTTGGGGGATGCTTTTGGCTTGTAGCCTGGTAGAGAGCATGAGAAGTGCTGGGTCTCATGGGAGAACGGGGCCCAGAGCAGTAGTTCTCCTAGAGGCTGGCGTGTTGTAAATAAATAACTGTTCCTTTCAGCATTAATTATTGGGTCATACACCAAGGCATCATGTGAACAGCCCTAGTCTGCTTGGTAACAACACCTTTTTTTATAAATTGCAGAAACCAATACAGGTGCAAACTGGTGTTTGGCTGAAAGAGATTTAGTTGTGGTTCCCTTGACAGTGAAAAAAATGTAGTTTTTTTATTACCAAGAAGCATTAATGTTTTCTCAAAGTCACTAAGCTTTAGAAAGAGTCCTTCTGATAAAAAGGCCTCTGACCTCTATTTTTAAAACATTTTCTTTAGCAATGCAATTGCAATTTGGTAATGGTGGATTCATTCTCTACCCTTTTGAAATATACATGAGTCTCCTCAAAAGCTTCTCTCCAGTGTGAAGACCCAGAGAATATCCGTCTCAATAGTCCATACCCATAACTTTGAATTTTGATCTGTTTGGTGTTTCTGGGTCCCAGTCTCTGGGGGAGGGTTGAAGGTTACTTAGGAAGGGACCTTTACAGCCCAGATGTTAAAAAGACCTTCTGTCAGGATTTTATGAGAACTTTAACTTTTCTTTTCTGTAAAGCCAACTAGCAAACACAGATGCCTGTGATTCTTTCTCTTGTTCTTAGAATCTCCAGGGCTTTTGTTTCAGGGGTGTTGAATTCCATATCACTGTATTATTGCATGGTCTTTAAAAAGGCTTTCTTTTCTTTTCTTTATTTATTTTAACATAATCTTTATTATATTTCCCCTTAGACTCCCCTACCTCCAGCAATCACCACACTGCTGTCCATGCCCAAGAGTCCTTTTCCCTTTTTGCTCTGTCCCTCCTGGCCCTAACTTCCCCACTGCCCACTCAAGCTGTCATCTGTTCCCATCTATGAGTCTGTCTCTGTTTCACTTATTAGCTAAGTTTGTTCTTTAGATTCCCCATTTGAGTTAAATCATATGGTATTTGTATTCCTCTGACTAGCTTATGTCACTGAGCATAATATTCTCAAGTCCATCCATACTGTTGCAAAGGGTAAAATTTTCTTCTTTGTTATGGCCAAGTAGTATTTCCATTGTGTAAATGTCCCCTAATTGTTTTATCCATTCAACTACTGATGGACACTTGGGCTGCTTGCATATGTTGGCGATTGTAAATAATGCTGCAATGAACATAGGGGTGCTTATGTTCTTTCGAATTAGTGTTTTGGGTTCCTTCAGATATATTCCAAGAAGTTAGATTGCTGGGTCAAAAAGCAGAGCCAGTTTTAATTTTTTGAGGTATCTTCATACTGCTTTCCCCAATGGGTGCACCAATCTGCATTCCCGCCAACAGTGCAAAGGAGTTCCCCTTTCTCCACATCCTCACCAACACTTGTTGTTTGTTGATTTATTGATGATAGACATTCTGACAGGTGTGAGATGGTATCTATTGTGGTTTTAATTTTTATTTCTTTGATGATTAGTGATATTGATCATCTTTTCATATATCTATTGGCCATCTGTATGTCCTCTTTGAAGAAGTGTCTATTTAGATCCTTTGCCCATTTTTAATTTGGTTGTTTGTTTTTTCAGTGTTGAGTTTTGTAAGTACTTTATAAATTTTGGATATTAGCTCCTTTTCAGATGTATCAGCAAATATGTTTCCCCATTCTGTGGGTTGTCTTTTCATTTTGCTGATGTTTTTCTTTGCTGTGCAAAACCTTTTTAGTTTAATGTAGTCCTGTGTGTTTTTATTTGTTTGTTTTATTTTATTTCCCAGATATATATCCAATGAAATTTTTCTATGAGCAACATCTGAAATTTTGTTGCTTATGTTTTCTTCTAGGATTTTTATTGTTTCAGGTCTAACATTTAAGTCTTTGATCCATTTTGAATTTGTTCTTATCTGTGGTGTTAGAAGATAGTCTAGTTTTATTTTTCTGCATGTGTCTGTCCAATTTTCCCAATGCCATTTATTGAATAGACTACCTTTAGCCCATTGTATGTGCTTGCTCCCTCTGTCAAATATTAATTTATTATAAAGGTGCAGGTTTAATTGTTGGCTTTCTATTTTGTTCCTACGTGTTCCTACGTGTTCCTATTCAGATCTATGTGTCTGTTTTTATGACAGTACCATGCTGTTTTGATTACTGGCCTTGCACCTTTTGGCCTTGTAGTATAGTTTGATATTAGGTAGCAGGAAAATTCCCCCATCTATTTTGCACCTACCAATCTGTACTTCTTTTTCTTTCTATTTGTTATCATTATTTTTTTATTATTGTTCAAGTACATTTATCTCCATTTTCCTGCCACCACTTTCACCCACCCCAGCCCACCCCCACCCTCAATTCTATGCCCCTTTGGCTTTGTCCATGGGTCTTTTATACATGTTCCTTGATGACTTTTCCCCTTCTTCCCCGATTATCTTCCTCCCCACTCCCCTCTGGTTAGTGTCAGTTTGCTCTTATTTCAATGTTTCTGGTCATATTGTGCTTGCTTGTTTGTTTTGTTTTTTATGGTTTCTGTGCCTTTTTTCTTGCTGTTGAGTATCCTTATAATTACTGTCAACTGTCTGAGAAATTGCTTAATTCCATTTCATCTATTTCTTCTGGAAAATTCTCCTGTTCTTTAATTTGAGGTCTATTTCTTTGTTTTCCCATTTTGGCTGCTTCTTTGAATTTTCCGACTTAGATGTTAAACTAATCAGCTGCCAATGATTGGTTGTTAATCTAATCAATCTGTAATTCTTCCTCAGGCTTACGCATCACGGGGTGGGACACAGTAGTTCCTGCAGGTGGGGCTACTGCTTCCCATCAGGCTGATGCCATTTAGAGAGGAGTGGTCTGCCTGAGGGACATGGCTCCTGCAGTCTGGGGAATGACTCAGCACAGGGATCCTGGTGGCCATTCCCTCAGTTCTCTCCCTAGAGCCACCTACCCCAGATTTTTCTCAAGCATCTCCAGTTCACTCTGCCCTCCCTTTGCCGACACCCAGGGTAAATGTTTTTAAAAAACCCCACAAAGTCTGTGGTTTGGCTCTTTAAAAGGCTTTTTGCATCTCTGGCTGTCTCTCCCTGCCTGACAGAACCCCAGCTGCTTTTCACAGCCAGATGTTGTCTGGGTTTCTTTCTGGCTCTGGTTCTGTAGGCTGGAGAGCCCAGTTTGAGGTTTAGACCCCACACTTCTCACAGGGAACTCTCCTGCCACTGAAATGTCCCTCCAACACTTCAGCTGCCACCTTTGGGAGCCCGGCCAGCCCTCTCATGTCTGCTTCACACTCCGTACCAGTCATGTTGTGCTAAAGTGTTTTCCTCTGTCTGTTGGTGGTTGTAAGGCCTCTTAGTGTACAGTGTTCAGCTGGCTTTTCAAGATGATTTGTTTGTTTCAAATTTCATGCGTGTTTTATTTTGGCATCCCATCCCTGTAATTACCAACCCTGTCATCTTACTCACAGTGTCCTGACCGTGTTTTCAAATGGTCCTATTTCTTTCTGTACCTGGCTACAATCCCTATATTTCCAATGTCCCTGCCTTTCTTCTGACTTGGTGTCAATAGCAGGAGATGACCTGACTGACCAGATCCTTTTGGGACTCCAGGTTTCCTCAAAATGCCTTTTGTCTTAAAATCTGATATTATGTGCAGGTGTTAGATGGGCATTCCTTTCTATATCTTATCAATGATTTTGTTGCTAGCAAGGATGGGTTTTCAAAGAAGCAGTTACTCTGGTTCCCTCTCTGTGATTTCTTTGTACTCAACCCTCACAGGGAGACACACACCTCAGCCATTGCACTTGGTGACTCTCCAGTGTGAGGTTTGGACAAGGATTCCAAGGCTACTGATCCAGGCACTGTATGAGGAAATGAAACAAGCCAGACTCTTTCTTTGCTCTTTACATTTTTTCCTCTGATTTTGTGCCCTGATCATGCCATGGGTGATCCTATTCTTTAAAACATTGTCATTTTTCCTTCCAGCTACAGCTCAGCTGGAAATTTTTATCCAGTGAAAATAAGAACCTTATTTAGTAGAAAACATTTGATTTAAGAATGTTCTTTACTGGTTCATTGGACTCCTCACTAATTTGTCAGGAATATTTGTAAGTCACGCACAAGAACTGCAGTCATTTTGTTTGTTTGTTTGTGTTTTTTTTTTCATTAAAGAATCCAAACCATTCTCTTTCTTAAATGAAATAACTGAATCCTGGGATGACATAGTAGCACGTCTGCTGGCTGTGGTCCCAGGAATGACTACAGACCTGAAGAACCACATTCTCACAGAGTCACAGATCAGACGTGAGCAAACCCTACACCCTAAGGAAGTGCTCAAGGCCAAAGAACTGGGAAGCAATTCCAGGCCTCATTTTCATTCCACTGTCACTATCCTGGAACCAGATTTCCTGGAAGAATGTCTGGCAACACGAAGTCCCAAAGCAGTGGGAGGCGATGAAGTCATCCTCCATGGCTGGGACCACGCAGACCTATGACTGTGGGGACAACTCTTACCTCAGTTAGCTGCACAGGACAAAAACTGGGTAGTTCTTAAATTTTTCAGTATGTGAAGTAAGTCCTTTTGAAGTGTTTTGAATACTGCGGTAGGAATTGTCATTGCTCTCTACTCATAGGCTGAGTTTTATCCATGAAACCTGTGACTGTTAAATTCTCTGGTTGCAACACTTTATAGGTACAATGAAATTGTAATTGGTGATATGGAAAGACTAGTTTGGATTTCCTGGCTGTCACCTTCATTTAATCTCAAGTGTCTTGTATAAAAGAAAAAGATAGAGGGAGATTAAGCAACAGGAAAAAAAGAGCAGGTGTGACCATGGGAGCAAAAGAGAGTAAGGACAGGTGACTAGGAAATGAGCCAAGGATGAGAATAGCCTCTAAAAGCTGGAAAAGGCAAAAAGATTTCCCCAGAGGGTCTGAGGAGGGATCAGGCTCTTGCAGACACACACGATGATTCCAACACAGTAATTTCCGTTTCAGTCTTCTGACATCCAGGACAGTCAGAAAATGTGTAAATAGACTGAATGAATGCCTTATTCATGTAGATGCATTTAGGATACACCTAGCTGACCACCTGCTTTCTCTTTCATCTCTTGTCTAAAATTATTTTCACAGCCATGAAAGAACGGGGCATCAGGACAAAGAAACTATTTCAGATCTTCTCACTAACATTAGTGAGATCACTGAGAATATTACATGTGTGTTAAATGACCAATGACTTGCTAGAGATCTGACATAACCCTAAACACCAATATTTTTCCAATTCCACGTATATTTTACCTCATATGTATGGGAGGAGATTCACAAATCTTTCATAGAACCTTGAAGGACTGTGGGCTGTAGGACTCTTTAGAGAAAAATGGGTGAACCCCCAGCTCTTGGCATGCATGCCCAGTGCCTTCCCTGCCCTGTGATCACCCAGAGACCTTCAGGGTGAACCAAAAACACAGGAGACATTCTTGGAACTTGTGGTCATATTCCTAAATTTTATGTGCCTGTTTCAGAAACAGTCCATGAAGAAAAAACATGGTATAGGAAAATAGACACTATCCTTTGTATTCTCTTGGACTTTGTTGGCTCTGGTTGGCTTCTGAACATGGAGCAAAATGCTTATAAGACCTGCAAGCTAGATGACCTTTAGAAATAAGAGGGTCAGTGAAAAAGGACAAGAAGAAGCTAGATCCTGGGATGAACAGGAGGAAAACTGTAATAATTTCAGAAGCATGTAGGCTAGTAAGGGTAAATGTTGTTATCTTGATTTAGAATGAAGAGAATGTAAAGGGAGAAGGGAAGGGCTGCAGGTGTTCGTGAAAGGGCTGATATCTCAAAATTGAGGACAAGGTGAGGGACCCAACTATGGATTAGAGAGTCACCAGAACTGGTGCAGGGGGTTAAGAAAAATATAAAACTATTCTTCTAGACCTGGGTATTGCAGAAAGTCCAGGTGGCTCTTCATAAGAATGAATAGGATATGAAAGACATATTGTTCGCCACTGATACTGGGACCAAACACTTGATTTGGGAAATGCATAAGGGAGCATGTGCATTTCTATACATAAGAAAAGCCCACAAGAAAGTGTCAAAAAAAAAAAAACCCAGAGTGAAAGTGTAAGAGTGGGTGTTTATGGGGAAGGAAAGGGAGACAGAATGTGACATTACACAGAGCTATCCAGAGAAACATGCTAGAATTCATCCAGAGGAACACAGTAGCTCACAGTTTAGGACTTAATGGCCCAAGAGGAAAGAAGGATGAGTTACTGGAAGGGGGTAGAGAAAGACCAGGGGTAAGAAAATGACTAACAAACACTAAGAGCAGAGAATCTAGGGAGCCAGGGGAGATGGAACGGTGTGGGGACCACTCAGGCAAGCCTATGGCTGGAGAGCAGTGGGAAAGCAACTCGAAGATGAGAGGAAGGTGGAAGGGGTTGGGGGTAGTGTCACAGAGGCAGATACCATGATAGTGACACACCTCCAACCAGGTGAATAATCGTGACCCCCTTGCTGGTGGAGATGTACTCAGGCTAGAGCCCAGGGATCATGGGTTCCAGGGTGAAGGTCAATATTTGCAGTGTCCATCTCTGGCCAGGGTGACACTGATGCCAATCTTAGGTGCCTCTGAGACCAGCAGTTTAAACTTTTCCAAGTAGTGACTTAGAAATGCAAAATATTGTGGCTCCAGTACCCCAAGTCCTTTGATCTATAGCACAGGTGGCAAACACAAGGCCCACAGGCTGAATCTGGCCCTCCACCTTGTTTTATCTGGCCTGGCATCTTCTTTCTGCCTGGCAGCAGCACCCAGCTCCTTGCCCCTGGTGAAGGAGAAGTTACATTTACACAGTCCTAAATTTACAACTGGCCTTTTGAAGGCAATCATGAGGCTGATGTGGCCCCCGGTGAAAATGAGTTTGACACCCCTGATCTACAGGAAGCAATCAGAAGTAAGTGCCCATTAAAGGAGCACTGAGTAGAGACTGAGGAGCATCCCAGTGATGGGTGTCAGGGTGGCTGATGAGGTACAAGCAGGGTGTCTTTGGAGCCTTCTGAGCACAAAAAGTCAGAAAGAGGGTGAGTGAAGAATGGGGACCCAGGACCCTAGCTGTCTCCCACAAATGAAGGTATGGTCCTGTCTAAACTTCACAGCTATTTGCACTGTTTTATTTCTTCTTAACTAAAACACCTCTGTTCTATAATGTGCTCCTCCCTTGTCCTCTAAGCATACCTGCTATTGCATAGGTTCCCCAGAAGGACTGGCTGGATGCTAAAACCAACTAGGATCGAAAAGTGTTGTGTTCTACAAAACATGCACTTATTCGTCCACTTTTCCATACTTTTCACAATCAGGAGGCTATACTATTGTGCATTCATGGGTCTTTTAGCCACCTGAGGAGGTGCTGGCAGTACCTTAAGAACAGGTCATTTCAGGCTCCCTGGGTGCCAGGGACCTTTCAGATGATGTCTGCAAGTCTTTGAGGGGTTTCTCTGTGCCCTTTGCACTCCATCACTGTATCCTATAGGCTCTCATTTACTTTGATCTCTTTTCATTTTCCCCTCAGTTCAAATATTGCTCCTTACACCATCCAAAGTGTAAAGTCAGCGACATTGGAGGTTCTCCTAAGAGGAGAGTGGTTGGTAAAGCAACTCAAAACTCTTAACTTTATAATTTTGGGATTTAGACCTGCTCACCCTTCACCCCAATTCTTACCTCTTGTCTTGTCCTCATCCAGCCTCAAGTGCCTGTGCAGGCAACTCTACTCCACCAGACAAATCTTCCCTCTACCATCTTGGAATCTGGTGGGTTCTCTCCTGTCAGCCCAGTGTTCTCTTGGGTTCAGGACAACACATCACACAGGCCTCAAAGAAACTGCAATTGATTGCAATAAATGTATTAATTTTTTATGTTCTCATTTCTTTCTCCATCTACTGCATCAGCTGTTATGTAAACAGATCAGTGCAAAGGTACTTTTAACATTACAGTTATTTCCAGTGTATGATTATATTTCCATTAAACACTATAGACAAAGGTATTATAATGTATCAATTATACATATTTAATTTTCTTAAACCAAATTTGCACAAATTGGGTTATGAAGCTCTATTATCTTAAAAAATATGTGATATTTTTACGGCATTAACAATAAAGCATTTTTCCATGGCAGCAACAGTAATTGTCATTAGAAACATAAGAACACCTTCAATCATATTGGTACACATTCATTTTATGTATGTCATCAACTCATCATTTAAATGTTATTAGCAAAATTAGCATCATCTTACCCATGAGAAATGTTGCTAAGATATGCACTAAAAATAGCATGGTAGAAGCTTTTATAAATGACATTATCAAATTCTGAATAAAACATCATGAATATCTGTTTGTCCCAGATTCAGCCAACTTCAGAAGCAGTAACAATTTGCTCAGCCTGTATGTTAATTTATAAAGGTAATTGAATAGCAATATAGAGAGATTAGTGCCAGAAAAAAAGTCTAGTTCTTCTTAAAACTGTATATTTTCTCTGAAAGCATTTGCACTGCATGACTTGCAAAGACCTAAGAGACGTGGAAGATTCTTGTAGAGTTGTGTGGAAACAAGTACAAGGGAAGTGGCTAATCAGGACAGTTGTTGAGTGTTGAGTTGTTGAGAGAGAGAGAAAGAGAGAAAGACAAAAAGAGAAAGGAGGGAAAGAGGGAGAAAAAAACACCTGGTAAGTGTGGAGCTGCAGGGCTGGTTTCTAGTCACCTGGGACTTGGCACAGGCATGACTCAAAGCAGGAAAAATAGTAGAATCATGTGTGAGGCTTAGAAAAAAGAAAGTTAGATTTCAATAAAGCTGGAAACATAATAACATTAGATTTATTATCTTTAAAATAAATACATGTGAATTTTAGAAAATTGCCTCAATGCAGATTTTTAAAAGGTAAAAGAAAGTCAACTGGTGTAACCCCTAATACATTTAAACAAACAGGGTGCTTGGGTTCTTTTTGCCCCTTTTCAACCAGCAGGGACATGTGAAACAGTTCAAAAAGTTTAAGACCAATACAAACAAAGGTTTCTTTATGTCTGCAATACTACAAGACAGGTTGGTTGCTTTGTTAATCTGGATGTGATAGAGAGAACACAGCAACATATCTGTGGCATTTCTGCCCAAAATATGTAAATGTCAATTCATGAGGAAATAATAGCAAACACAAAACAAAGCATCTTCAACAGAATTTCAGCTGAAAGCTTTTTTAAAATGTCAGTGTCATAAAACAGAAGCATACTAAAATCGAGAAATCTGGCACCTAAATGCATCACACTCTGCTATACTGGGTCCTGAGACAGTGAGGGAAGAGGGAAAAAAAGATAATTTCTTCTTCTTCCTGTTCTTCTTGTTACTTTTCTTGTTGTAGCTCTTGCTCTTCTTGTTTTTGTTTTCGTTCTTGCTCTTGTACTTCTTTTTCTTCTTGTTCTTCTTTCTAGGCTTTTTTTCCCCTCCTCCTTCTCCTCTCCACCCCCCTCTATCTCCCTTTCTGTCTGATGTGTGATTTCTTTCATTTTATTTTTTGGTTATAAAAATATTTTGGGGTGATTGACACAATTGGAAGAGGGTCTTTGGTTTAAATTTTTATGTTATTTCAATGATGATTTTCTTTTTAATTGATATTGGAGAGTTTTTTAAGAGAATGCCCAGTTTTTACAAAATGCACACAAGAAAATTTAACCTGTAAACACGGTATTGGTTCACACAATTACTTTAATCCAGGAGACACTGATCAGGTTATTTTCCCCCTGACATTGGAAAGTAACACAGACCTTATTCTTTTCATTCAAAACACTTATGAAATATAATTGTTGAAGCCTTTATTTAATAAGAAAATATGAAAACATTTTCCTACTTGTTCTCCAACAGGAAGACATTTTGGTGTTTCTCCACGGAGCATGTGTCAGCTGTGGAATTTTATGGATGACTTTAACCATACGAAGAAGCTTCCTTCTATTTCTGCAATTTCTGTCTTTCATTAAAACCATAACCACTTTTATCTAAAGATTGATTTTACTATGATATTCAACCTGCAGTCCAAAAAATAAAATCCAGTTCAGATGGAGAAATCGTTTATATGAAAATTCTCTAAGTACAAGATCATAAAGTCTGGTTTAGGCAATTTTTATTAGCTAATGAATTACTTAACAAGAGGCATATTCCCTTTATAAAACAGGATAGAGGTGGAAAACTGTCTTCCTCGATGTACATGGAAGTTTACATGAGGAGTGGGGCCGAAATTTTCTTAAAGTCAAAAAATTTTTCAGGGAAGGGTCAATAAAAGCTTATGGGAAGGTTTTTATTTTGATGATGAGGTCATAGAACACATGGGCTGGGAGAAGTTTCCTTTGCAGTTTCACCAAAGATGTTTGTGGGAACAGGTCAGGGGTCACCCTGGGGTGATCTGGGGTCAGAGAGAAAGTGCAGCCCACTTCTTACACACTGTCACCTGGATGAAGACAACCACCCTTATGCAGGGGTCAGGACCATCCTCTGCTGAACTTTACAAAGCTCACTGTCGACTGTAAGTGGCTGAGATGTCTGAGAAGGCAGTGTGGTCTTAGGCTTATAGCCCACTCTCAAACAGTCACATCCTCTGCTTTCCCACAGAGCCCATGAAAGTGCCCACTGTCATACTAGAAACACCACAGTCACCTTTTACACAAGTGGGATCTGCACCCAGTGATTCCTTAATGGCAGGAGTCTTTGGCATTGCCCGAAGGTGTAGCTGTCCCAGAACCACAGGGTCCTCCCCATAGACCACATTAGAAGGGAGGATGCTGGTGTGAAGTCAGCAACCCCATCAGTCCCCATAAAAGTGACCCCCTTGGTCCCAATATGAGTTAAAAGTGATCCCCTCAAGTAAAATATGAGTTACCCTCCCCTCCATGAATAAACCACATAATTTTTTTTGCACTTGCTAAATAGATTTGTTGTTTAGGTAGGAAGCCCTTAGAAGACTTGCATTGAGTCAATAAATGCTAAAAAATGTGAGCTAACAATGTCATTATTGTTCACTTAAGGTCACATTCCTCACCAGATACCACCTCTGGTTGGTCTCAGTTGCACCACAGACATTTCATCCCTCTGGGGATGAGCAATAGCTTTGTAATGACCACAGGGTATACATGATGAGCCTGCAAGAATCCAAGCTCTGTCCCTTCTCCAGGACATTGTTGTGGACAATGGGACTAGACAAGAGGACCCCCATGTGGGTAGTAAACTCATCTTTTTCTCATTATTTCATTTTCACCAGTGTATTCTTAAACCTTCTTTTTAAAATTTTTTTAAATTTTTATTTAGTTATTTTTAAAGTACAGTTTTTTGTCTATTTCTCCCATCCCAGCCCACCCCTCCACCATGCACCCCACCTCCCTCCCATTTCCACCCCTCTTAGTTATTGTCCCTGTGTCCTTTATACTTGTCCCTCAAAATCCCTCCCCTTTTCCCCTTAAATTACCTCCCCTTTCCCCTCTGGTCGCTGTCCCCCTATTCTCTATTTCAGTGTCTTTGTTTTTCTTTTGCTTGCTTGTCTGTTTGGTTGTTTAGCTTCCTGTTAAAGGTGAGATCATATGGTATTTCTCTCTCAACACCTGGCCTATCTCACTCAGCATAATGCCTTCCACTTCCATCCATGGTGTTGCAAAGGGTAGTAGCTCCTTCTTTCTCTCTGCTGCATAGAATTCCATTGTATATATGTACCACAATTTCTTGATCCATTCATTTACTGATGAGCACCTAGGTTGCTTCCAACTCTTGGCTATTGTAAATTGTGCTGCTATGAACATTGTGGTGCATAGGTTCTTTGAAATTGATGTTTTAGGATTCTTGGAGTATAATCCTAGCAGTGGAATTGCTGGGTCAAAAGGCAGGTCAATTTTTATTTTTCTGAGAAAATTCCACTGTTTTCCATAATGCTTGCACCAGCCTGCAATCCCACCAACAATGAACTAGGGTCCCCTTTTCCCCACACCCTCTCCAACATTTGTTGTTTGTTGCTTTGTCTATGATAGCCATCCTGATTGGTGTAAAGTGGTATCTCATTGTGGTTTTAATTTGCATCTCTCTGATAGCTAACGATATTGAGCATCTCTTCATGTGTCTCTGGATATTCTGTATGTCCTCCTTAGAGAAGTGTCTGTTCAAGTCCTTTTCCCATTTTTTAATTGGGTTCGGTTGTCTTCCTAGAGTGGAGTCGTGTAAGTTCTTTGTATATTTTGGAGATTAAACCTTTGTCTGAGGTATCCTTGGCAAATATGTTTTCCCATACAGTTGTTTGTCTTTTTAATTTAATACGGTTTTCTTTAGCCATGCATAAGCTTTTTTTATTTTGATGAGATCCCATTTGTTTATTCTTTCCTTTATATTGCTTGCTCTAGGGGACATATCAGTAAAAATGTTGCTGAGTGAAATATCTGAGATTTTCCTGCCAATGTTCTCCTCCAGGACTTTAGTGGTTTCAAGGCTTATATTTAAGTCTTTTATCCACCTTGAATTTATTTTGGTGTACAGTGTAAGTTGGTGCTCAAGTTTCATTTTTTTTGCATGTAGCTGTCAAGTTCTCACAACACCATTTGTTGAAGAGGCTATCTTTACTCCATTTTGTGTTATTGCCCCCTTTGTCAAATATTAATTGACTGTAGAGAGTTGGGTTGATGTCTGGGCTCTCCGTTCTGTTCCATTGGTCTATGTGCCTGTTTTTATACCAGTACCAGGCTGTTTTGATTACAGTGGCCTTGTAATACAATTTGATAACAGGTGTTGTGATTCCTCCTACTTTGTTCTTCTTTCTCAAAAGTGTAGCTGCTATTCGGGGTCATTTATGGTTCCATATAAATTTTTGAAGTGTTTGTTCTATGTCTACGAAATATGCCATTGGTACTTTAATAGGTATTGCATTGAATCTGTATATTGTTTTTGGTAGTATGGACATTTTGATGATGTTCATTCTTCCCATCCATGAACAAGGTATATGTTTCCATTTGTTTGTGTCATCCTTGATTTCTTTCTTCAGAGCTGTGTGGTTTTATGCACACAGGTCTTTTACCTCCTTAGTTAGGTTTATTCCCAGATATTTTATTTTTGTTTTTGCTACATCGAATGGGATTTTTTTCTTGATTTCTGCTTCTGCTGATTCATTGTTGGTATACAAAAATGCCTTTGATTTCCGGATATTGACTTTGTAACCCGCTGTTATGCCAAATTCATTAATTAGTTCGAGCAGTTTTTGGGTAGAGTCTATCGGATTTTCCATGTACACTATCATGTCATCTGGAAACAGTGACAGTTTTGTTTCCTCCTTTCCTATTTGGATGCCTTTTGTTTCCTTTTCTTGCCTGATCACTGTGGCCAAAACTTCTAAAACTATATTGAATAGAAGTGGTGAGAGAGGACATCCTTGTCTTGTTCCTGATCTTAGTGGAAAAGATTTTAGTTTTTGCCCATTGAGTATGATGTTGGCTGTAGGTCTCTCATATATGGCCTTTATTATATTGAGGAATGCTCCCTCTATTCCCACTTTGCTAAGTGTTTTTATCATAAATGGGTGTTGTACCTTAGCAAAAGCTTTTTCCGCACCTATTGATATGATCATGTGGTTTTCGTCTTTGTTTTTGTTTATGTGCTGTATTACATTTACTGATTTGCGAATATTGAACCATCCTTGCATCCCTGGGATGAATCCCACTTGGTCATGGTGTATGATCTTTTTGATATATTGTTGGATGCAATTTGCCAATATTTTGTTGAGGATTTTAGCATCTATGTTCATCAGCGATATTGGCCTGAAGTTTTCTTTCTTTGTTGTGTCTCTATCTGGTTTTGGAATTAGGATGATGCTGGCTTCATAAAAAGAATTTGGGAGTTTTCCATCCTTCTGGATTTTATTGAATAGTGTGTGGAGAGTAGGGGTTAGCTCTTCCTTAAATGCTTTGTAGAATTCTCTTGTGAACCCATCTGGTCCAGGGCTTTTGTGTTAAGGGGGTTTTTTGATTACTGCTTCAATTTCTTTTGCTGTTATTGGTGTGTTCAGATTTTCTGCTTCTTTTCAATGAGTTTTGGAAGATTGTATTTTTCTAGAAATGTGTCCATTTCCCCTAGGTTTTCAAATTTCTTGGCATACAGTTCATAGTAATTTCTTATAATCCCTTCTATTTCTGGCGTATCAGTTGTAATCTCTCCTCTTTCATTTCTGATTGTGTTTATTTGTGTCCTCTCTCTTCTTTTCTTGATGAGCCTACTTAAAGGCTTGTCTATTTTGCTTATCTTTTCAAAGAATCAACTCCTGGATTCATTGATCCTTAGAATTTTGGTGTTAGTCTCTATGTCATTTAATTCTGCTCTGATCTTGGTTATTTCCTTCCTTCTGCTTGCTCTGAGCTGTCTTTGTTGTTGTTCCTCGAGTTCTTGCAGGCGTAGGGTTAGTTTGTTTGAAACATTTCTATCTTCTTTAGATAGGCCTGTATTGCTATAAACTTCCCTCTCAGGACTGCCATGGCTGTGTCCCATAAGTTTTGGGTTATTGTGAGATCGTTTTCATTTGTTTCCAGAAACGTTTTGATTTCTTCCCTAATTTCATTCTTGACCCATTCATTGTTTAATGGCATATCATTCAGTCTCCATGATTTGGGGTGCTTTGGGTTTTTTCCTTTGGGGTTGGTTTCCAATTTCAGTCCCTTGTGGTCAGAGAAGATGCTTGGTATGATTTCTTTTTCTTGAATTTTTTGAGGCTCGTTTTGTGTCCTATCATGTGGTCTATCTTTGAAAATGTTCCATGTGCATTTGAAAAGAATGTGTATTTACCTTCTTTGGGATGAAGGGCTCTATATATATCAGTTAGGTCTATTTCATCTAGGGTATTGATTAATGCCGCAAAATCTTTGTTGATATGTTGTTTGGAAGATCTGTCCATTTTTGACAGTGGGCTATTAAAATCCCCTACTGTAATTGTGTTGCTGTCAATATCTTTCTTGAATTCCTCTAAAATTTTCTTGATATATTTGGGTGCCTCTATGTTTGGTGCATATATATTTACAATGTTAATGTCGTCTTGGTGGATTCTTCCCTTGAGTATTATGAAGCGACCTTCTGAGTCTCTCTTTATGGCCCTTTTCTTGAAGTCTACTTTGTCTGATATGAGAATTGCTGCCCCAGATTTTTTTTCTTGTCTGTTTGCTTGGAAAACTTGTTTCCAGCCTTTCACTTTTAGTCTGTGATGGTCTTCCGTCCTGAGGTGGGTCTCTTGTAGGCAGCATATGTGTGGGTCATGCTTTCTTATCCATTCAGCTATTCTCTGTCTTTTGATTGGAGCATTTAATCCATTTACATTTAAGGTTATTATTGATAGGTACTTATTCATTGCCATTTTTGTACCTGTGTTCCTTTCTGTCTCCCTCTTATCCTTCCTGCCCTTAAAGCAGTCCTTTTAGCATTCACTGCAGAGCTGGTTTGGTGTAGGCATAATCTTTTAGACTTCTTTTGTCTTGGAAACTCTTTATTTGGCCTTGTATCTTGACTGAGAGCCTTGCTGGGTAAAGTAGCCTTGGGTGTAGGCCTCTGGTTCTCATTACTTGGAATATTTCTTGCCATTCTCTTCTTGCTTGGAGCATTTCCATTGAGAAGTCAGTAGTTAACCTTATTGGGGCTCCCTTGTATGTTACTTCTTTTTTCTCCCTTGCTGCCTTTAAGATTCTCTCTTTGTCTTGGAATTTTGCCATTTTGATGATGATGTGTCTTGAAGTGGGCCTTCTTGGGTTCCTCTTGATTGGGACTCTGTGTGATTCCTGGATTTGTGTGACTTTTTCTCTCATCAAATTAGGGAAATTTTCTCTCATTACTCTTTCAAATACACTTCCTATCCCTTGTTCTTCTTCTTCTCCTTCTGGTATTCCTATTATTCGGATATTATTAAGTTTCATATTGTCTTGCATCTCTCTTAATCCCTCTTCATCCTTTCTGAGCCTCTTTTCATTTTCTTGCTCTTTCTGTGAGATACTTTCTACTTTGTCCTCCAACTTGGTAATCCAATCCCCTACCTCATCTATTCTACTTTTGAAACTTTCTTCTATGTTCTTCAATTTGGAAATTGTATTCTTCATTTCCTCTTGTCCCTTGCTGATATTTTCTATTTCCTTTTTCATGTTGATGTATTTTGCAGAGAGATCATTGTAGTTCCCCTGTAGTTTCTGGTAGTTCATTGTGAGCTCTTCGAACTCCATAATAACCAGTGCTTTGAATTCAATATTTGATAGTTGATTCACCTCTATTTCATCTAACATTCTTTCTGAAGTTTCTGCTTTTTTTTTTCTTTGCGGATTGTTTCTTTATCTTCCCATTGTTTGTGACTCTTCTTGTTAGTCTCAGCTTCTAAAATTGATCTGTTCTGACTCCCTGGTTTTATGGTGTGAACTTCTGTGGTATAAAACCTGTGAATTTCAGTGGTACAGACTCCTCCAGGTATCTTGATGTTCTCCATCTCCACCTACTCTCGCGCTGGTCCTTGCGCTGGTTGCCTACCACTGGCGAGTGTCCCAGCTCCAGTAGCTGACTCTGCCACTGTCTGGTGTTTCAGCATCGGTCACAATCTCTGGTCTTTTAATTTCATAAATGCTGGGTAACCGATGGTGTATTGCACTGTTTCTCTATAGATCTGCCAGGATTTTCACCCGCGAGTACAGGAGCTAGAATCCCCTCTGTCCTACTCCGTCGCCATCTTCCCAGCATCCTCTTAAACCTTCTTGAGTAGTATTATCCTCATGGCAATGGGCTTATTCAAATAAATTTAGTACGATCCTGTTTATGTGTTAATAGGATATACATTGAAACCCTGGGAATACAACCAAGGCTTTGGCTTTATGTTCTAATTAGACTGATGTTCACATAGAACAAAAAATGACCTCACTCATTGTGGACCTGAGTTTGGCCTGATGAATGCTGTGGTAACTGTTGAAGAAAAAGGCATCACCCAATATGATAGAGATAGCAGGTGAAAGGTGAGGATGTTGCTTTTGAATCTAAAGACACTGTTAAAACTTTTATCTTAGGTGTCACAGAGAGATTCGCATTAGAGCAAACTATGTGGTGAATGTCAGTTCCTCTGATTTACATAATTACTCAGGCCAAATCAAGTCACACCAGCCATGTTGTAGTATCAAGACACTCTTCTTCCTTGGAGATGACACGTGATCTAAGAAAAGATGGCTAAAGAGAAATGTAATATTTCCCTGGAAAATTCTAGAAGCATAGCCTTCTGTAAGATCAGATCCTGGCCCTGTTCGGGTACTCTCAGTTATTATGTACTTGTTTATAAATTTCTGAGAACTGATGGAGATGCACACAGGGTCTTGGCTGAAAGATACTCCTTTGTGGTTTCCTTTATTGTGCAGAAACCAGTTTCATTATGACCTGGAGACTTTAATCAGACAGGTTTTTCCTCACTGAGTCCTCTGACCTCAACTTTTTAGAGAATTTTTAATATATATGTATAATTGCAATTTGTAATTGAGGATGCTTTCTCTGTCCTTTTAAAATGTACATAAGTCTTCTTAAAAACTTCTTGTTAGTGTTATAATCCATAGAAAATCTGTCTCAAATGCCTAGATCCATTTCCTTGAAATTCAAGCTCCTGGTGTGGGGTGGCCCAGTGTCTGAGGAAGGGAAGGCATGACGGGTGGAGACCTTTACAACCAACCTGTGAGAGGACCTCCTTTCAGGATTTCATGAGAAGCTTTACTTTTCTCTTCTGCACAGTCAGTTAGCAAACACAGCCACCTGTGATCCTTCTACTGTTTTTACAATCTCAGGATGCTTTAGTTCCAGGGGTGTCGAGTTCTGTCTCACTGCCCTGTTGCATGGCCTTGAATAAATCCTCTCTTGCATCTTTAAATTTGTCTAATTTATGTGTTACTTTCACATCACCCACGTCACCTACCTGTAATTATTGATCCTATCATCTTGCTCAGTGTCAGTCTTTACCATATATTTAACTTGTAATCTTTTCCTCCTCTAGCTACCATCCTACAAATAAATGTCCCAATTATTCTCACTCTTTTCTGACTTGGCTTCCACAGCAAAAGATTCTTCTTTTTGCTGCACAGATTCTTCTAGGACCACATGTTGCCTCACATAGGCCTTTGTCCCAGAATCTGAGAAGATGTGTCGACATGAACAAGCACCCTTCTACAGTGGTCTAATTATCAGCTGTGGTCTTATTCCACATCCATTTTTATTGCAAAATTAAGGGACAAGATCTCAGAAATATTTTTAAAATATTTGGTCAATAACTCAACAACTCTAGTAAACATGCAGAATCCTTTCATATCAGCCACCAGCAGATCCGTCCTGAATGACCCTATTTTGGGTCCTCTGAGACCTGCAGCTCAGGCCCTTCATCAGTGTCCTCAGTCTTTGTTGTTTTCACAAACTCTATGGGCCCGTCCTTAGCAAGTTCATGCCCAGAACCTGGGAAGTGAGAACTAAATCTCTCCTCTTGTTCTTTCCTTCTCTGCTCCTTGTGTCCTCTAAGGTATTTGGCTGAAATCTTTGGTAACCTAGCTCAAGGAGGGTTGTGGGTAAGCAGAGGGGGGGCATAGAGCAGAAGGTTGGAGGAATGGGATCTGCTTAGAGTCATAATGAGAAACCATGAAGCCCAAGTATTTGAGGGTGTTAAGGGCTATAGGGGTTCAAGGTGATTTAGGGGTGTAAGTCAGCAAGGCTTTTGGGGGTCAAAATAAATGGAGAAATATGAGTGAGGGGCCGGCCTACCTGCTGAGGTTGTGCTGTGAAATGGAGTTGCCATTGTCTCAGACTTGGACAGATGTGGGGATTAAAACACAAGTTTGTGAGAAAAAATAAAGCTGTAAAGACATATTACTGCTCTAACATTAAGACAAGTGTGAGCATCAGATGCACAGGCATGCAGGGTACATAGGACGGGAACCATAAGACACTGGACACAGAAAGAAACAGATGGAGTTCATGTTTGCAGTTTCCAGGGTTTGGGGAAAGGGAAGTGGGGAGTCTCCTCCCAAGGTGCACAGGGATCTGACTGGGGTGAAAAAGTGTGTTAGTACCAGGTGATGTGGTAACTGCACAACACTGTGACTACACTAAATGCCACTGAGCTGTTCACTTTAAAATGATTAATTTTATGTTGTATAAATTTCACCTCATAAAATATGAATGCTAAAATAAAGAAGTTAAACCAAAAACATACTGTGTAATTACAGCTATATTAGCTTTTTAAAAGTGCAATCTCTCCCCCAAAACAGAAGATGACCCACTTGCCTGCCGACTGTGAGGGTGGGCTGTGGTGCAGAGGGATTGATGACAAAGGCGTGTGATTAGTTTGGGTGAAATGGACACATGTGGAGTGTGTATGCGTGCCAACACATCAGATTTTAAACTCTACATATGTTTGGTTTGTTGTCTGTCACTTATACCTCAGTCAAGCTCCAATCAATGTTTGATGTCATACATTGCTTGTGTGGTCTTGAGGGGGACAATATTATTCCTCCATGACTGCTTTCACAAGTGGGAGCACTCTGGATATGTGCCCACAGGAGTGCAGTAAGGACCACAGCTAGTCTTACTAGCTCATTTAATCAACCAAGTGAGTCAGGTATGCTCAGTTACTTCACTCCACTTTCCCACCCCCAGGCCTTTGCACCTGCTGAGTCCTCTGCCTGGACCTCTTATTTCTTCTTCCTTGTGAGCTCTAGGTCAGCCCAGATTCACCCTCTATTTGATGCCCCTCTTCAGAAACTTGTTCCTGGTCCTTCATTGCAGGTGAGAATCCAAGTCATGTGAGGTCCTAATGCTCCATATTTTACCCTTTAAACTATTACCACAAGTATAAATTCTTTACTCACTTATTAGAAGATGCTAACCAAGCCCTCACCATCTGCCTGACTCTGTTCTAAGCACTGGGGACATGGCTGTGACACAGAACAGACAGAATCCCAGTCCTCATAGACCTTCCATGCTGTCTGGGGAATCACTCCATAAACCTAACAGCAAGAACAGTAATAAAATGTTACAGTATGTTACAATAAAACAAAGCATGTTGGGGTGGTTTGGGGTTATTTCAATGTAAAAATATTGGAGCAGTGAGAAAGAGGCAAAGTGTTTGGATCAGACAGAGAAGAACATGAGAGGAGAGAGGTCTGAAAGAGAGAGACCCTGGGTCAGGACTTGGCTTTACTCTGAGTGACCCGGGGGAGCCACGAGGGGTGGGATTGGGAGCAGAAGTGAAATGTACAGGATCTGTGACTACTGAGGGGAACCAAAGTTCTCTCACACCGACCTTTTTTGGAGGGCTATTAATTTTAAGATGCCCATAAAAAATTCAGAACAAGTTTACACCCTCCCCATATTTTTGACAAAAGATCCAGGCAGAAAATTTGCTTCAGGGAGGAATCATATGTTTACCTCAGCCTAATTTAATTAATTATTGTAAGTAGGAGAACTTCAGGCAGACACTAGTTGACTAGAAACCTGGGTAGCACTCTTTCTACTGTCCTAGAAAAAAAAAAATTCCTGCCCTACAGGCTCTATTTTTTTTCACTACCTGTAAATCACCCCATTCCAACTTCAGAAATCTACAATTCTATTCTCCCCTCCTTTTTTTCTTTTGTCCAATATGTCATATATACTCAATGTCCCCTCATTGTCTTTGACATTTTTATGCTTATATGATTTCCCAATGCTCATATATTGTGGGTGCAGATTTGGCTTTCTCCTTCTAATCTGTTTCTGTTAATTTCAGGATTAGCCTGGCCAGAACATTTCATAGGTGAGAGAACCCATTTAATCTACTTTTAGCCCACATGTTGGTAAGGATCTGTGTGGCAAATCTATGTGGTTGAGGGCAAGGAGACCAGTGAAAAGACATGTGCTGTCATCCCAGTGACATGGGGGGTGGTTGTACCAGCCTGGGTGCAAAGGTCAGTTTCTGGATTTGCTCTGAGTGCAGACTTAAGAGGATTTGGTGAATACTTGGATGGGGGGGAATAAGGAAAAAAGAGAAGTTAGGAACATGCAAAAGGATTCAGGAAAATTCTGGAGAAGCACAGTGAAGTCAATAATTTGTCTGGGATTAAAAATCTTAAGGCACATTAAAGTGCCTTTTATTATTTTTTTAATTTTATTTATTTATCTTCAGAGGGGAAAGGAAGGAGAGAGGGAGAGAGATATCAGTGTATGGTTGCCTCTTGTGTGTCCCCTGCTGGGAACTGGCCTGCAACCTAGGTATGTGCCCTGACTGGGAATTGAACCATGGTTGCTTGATTCCCAGGCCCGCGCTCAATCCACTGAGCTACACCAGCCAGGGCCTTAAAGTGCCTTTTAGATACAAGTTGCCAGGTACAACTAGCTGGACATCAGCATGTATGTGCAATTTGTCTCATCCACTACCATGTCCCCAGGGTCCAGGACAGAGCCTGGTAAGTACATAGCACAAGTCCATCACACACATACAGAATCAAGAAATGGACAAGAAATGAACAATCAGGATGTCTCCTGCACACTCACACAAAACATATTTATTGGCTAAGAAAATGCAGAGATCCCACAAAGTCACCCTGACTGAAGTGTCTCTAATAAACCCATTTGTTGTTGCAAGTCAGGTCAGGACTTCCCTGCATGCATTCTAGGAGCTACATTCATTTGAACATAAAAGTGCTTATGTGATATTGTGACCTAGCAAGCACCCCTTTGCAAGAATCCCTCCCTAAATCTTCAACAAGAGAGGTATGACTTAAGAATCTCAGACAGGAACTAGGTAGGCAAGTACTGATTAAAATAAGGACGTGTAAAAACACAACAACAAAAAAAACCACTAAGCAGTATGTAACGATGGTGTGAACACTAGTCTGAGACACGAGTCAGGGTCACAGGGCCCTTCGTTGTTGCTGAGCAGCTGTGGGTTAGATCACGGCACACGGAGAGTTCCTTTCCAGGAACTAAGACAGACACCAGAGGGAAGCTGTGGACAACGAAGCACAACACATTCTTACTAGAAGATTCAAATGCACCTTTTGTTACTTTTGTACCAAGAAATGGGAAGTTGATACATTTACATTGATAAATGACATTTCAGTATTTTATGTTGTTTGGCAACATCTTAGGGACTCAGTGACTTTCATTAAATGACTAGCTGTGCTGGAACTGAGCTGCCAGTGAGACTTCTTAACCCAGCTCAGAGCCATGGCTCTGCTGTGAAGGGCAGCAGAGTTTTCACCCCAGATATGTTTTTATGATCTCCTCGTTGAAAACAAAAGACTTAGAAAACTACTCCTTTGGTCTTCTCCCTTAAAAGTCTAGATTGCATTTACAAGGATCAGCTCACGGAGGGGCGCTGAAATGAAGATGTCTGACAAACATTGATTTACCAAACATTTGCTCTGGCGTCTCCACATGAATAACTTTCTTATCTTTTTTTTAAAAAAATATTTTATTTATTTCTAGAGAGAGAAGTAAGAAGAAAGGGAGAGAGAGAAACATCAATGTGTGGTTGCCTCTTGCACGCCCCCTACTGGGGACCTGGCCCACAACCCAGGCATGTGCCCTGACTGGGAATTGAACCAGTGACCCTTTGGTTCACAGGTTGATACTCAATCTACTGAGCCACACCAGCCAGGGCTAACTTTCTTATCTCTTGAAGCCTCAAACCACACCCCATTTTTGTCCTTACCTTCATGATGACATACAATAATCCTGAACTACCCAACGCCTTTTTGGGTTTCTATGATAATAAGAAGCTAGGGCAAGCAGAGTGGGGAAACAGATAACACGAGGCCAAATTTACAGCCAGCTGGTGACTCTCAAGAACTCACCTCTGCTGACAAAGTCCACTTGAGGACAAATGGTTCCTACCTCTCCTCCATGTCCAAAGAATACGTAGCTTAAATATTCTTTGGGAAATAGAGAACAGAGGCCCAATTAATGTCATTTGTAGCAGCTAAACCCAGAACAGATGAAGTCAGTAACAAATAAAAGCCCCAAGAAAAGTCAGAGACACTCAACATAAAAGTCAAACACTGTAGTGGGCCAAAAAATATTTCTAAAGATCCTGCCCCCTATGTGCTTATTGTTGACACATTGGCATATTAAAAATGTACCTGGAAAGCTGATATATGTTCTGCTGAAAACCTCCCCTGAGACATTACATAAGATTGCTGCCTGCAAGAAAGAGATAAAAACCTCGAGACAACATATCCAGTTTGCAATTCCTCCATCTAAGGAGCAGCCTGCTCCATTTCCTTTTTCTTTTTCTTCCCACAATTCTTTCTTCACATTCTCATGTCTCCTAAAATCTCACACATTGGGCAGCTGGCAGCTTGTCCCAGGCTGATCCCTTGAACTGCCCCTAAAACCTTTTTTTCTCTGACTTTCCAGTGAGCTACGTCAGCCAAGTCTAGGCTCTCCTATTGCATCTTTTATGCTAAGCCCTTCCTTGCTATGATAGTAAGAAGTTATCTTACTATCATAGAGACCCCAAAATGTGATAGGTAGTTTAAGATTATTGTATGTTCATCATGAAGGTAAGGACAAAAATGGGGTGTGGTTTGAGGCTTCTAGAGATAAGATTTAATAAGTATATCCTCAATGTAACCTGTGTTAAAGTTGCCGGTGATGCAGGTTGTGGAAAAACACACAAAGAGAAGAAAGTGCAGAGAGTACAGTTTTTATCCACTCTCCATGAGAGGAGCTGGGGCTTGGTGTGGAGAGACACACCAGAAGCAAAATGCAGGGGCTTTGAGCTTTTGTTGGGTAGTTAGGGTGGTTGTAGTGCAGGCTGTTTCAGCTGGTCTTACACAGGCTACAGCTTGTTCTGATGTTATCTTTGGCTGCAGGGTCCAGGCATTGCAGTCTGGCACATCTGGTTTTGTAAGTTCTCAGGACCTCTGTGCCTTCAGAATGCTTCCAGTAACTTTCTAGTCCTGAGAACTGAGCCCCATAAAACAAGAGTCAGTCAAGCCAGCACTGGCAAAGAGAGCCTGAAAAGGGGATTATTGTTCTACTCCTTCTGGCTCTTGAGATGGATTTATTCTTAATGACCTTGTATCAGGCTGGTTCTTGGGAGTAGAGGCAAAGGTCTCTTCTTCTGCAATTGCTTCCTGAAGGTTATCAGTGTAGAACTACCCCTGCCTGTGGATCTAGGTATACATTGTCAAGAGGGAGAAGATGAAACCAGATATCCCAAAAGGCAAAACCTGTGGCCAGAGGCCATTTTGTGGAGGGAATCTCCCAGAGCCTGGGTGCCTCACTGAATGAAGGATATGAGATATTTGAGGAGATGTGGTCCAAAAATGAAAATAAAAATGGCTGCTATAGGTTCTAGGAAAGGAGTTAGACAGGAAAAGCCAGGGCTAGATATTGACCTTAAAATCCCCAACACAGGCAAACTAGCTGAAACTGCATCAGTACTTCTCAATAATTCCAACACTAGTGATGAAAGAAGAGAAATGAAAAATTAGCTTAAAAAGAACTAGAAAAATTAGGACTTAATTCAATTTTGTGGGTGATAACTGGACATTGTGATTTCCACTGAAACCTGATTTCTCTCCCTAAAATCACCATTATTTTACAAAGAGACTGCACTAAGTTCAGTTCAAATTGGTGTGATAATTTTTATGAGCATAAAAAGAATAGTAGTTCATCATGTAATGCTCTTTCAAATCTTCTTTTCTGGGATTTTACAAGGAACCTGCAGACTGAATTTTAGTCAGCCCTTCATGGCACAGAAGACAAGCCACACAGTTGCCATCTGGCTTTGCCTGTAATGCCTACAGGTTTGGGTGGATTCCTCAAGTTCTTGAGGTCTCCAACATGTCTGGAGGTTCCTTCCTTGCTATCTACAGGAAAAGAACTTCTGTTTTTACCTGAAAAGACTGCAATAAACCATGTGACCAAGCAAGGTACCAGGCCATTTCTCCAAGGGGCTCTTATTGGCTTCAAATTCAATTTTAATTTCTTAAGGCTTGTTCATGACATCCAGAGTCCAGGCATGACTCTTTCCATCATCACATTCCAGACAAAGACCTGGTTAATGAAACCACATTTGGAAACTGGTGCTGTATAAACAGAATAGATTCTTATTGATTTATGCAAATAAACATATTGACATGAAAATCATACTCATTCATTAGAAATTTCTGAATGCTGGAGGAATTAGGTAGGGAGAAAAATATAAAGGCTTCAATATTGCTTAGGAGGGTGTGCTTTACAAATTGCTCTAGAGGGGAAAAAAACAAGTTTCCTTATATCTGGAAGACAAAAAGATTTAAAATTAGCAATACTTTGAATCAATTTTCATTTTCCTTGATTATTTGGATTTTTATGAATCCATTTATTTCTTAAGGTTCCAGTAAATGAAGCTATCTTTGAAATCTTCATTTACTTCAAAGATATGACTTGCTTAAATACATGTAATTTATTTTTTTAAGATTTTATTTATTTTCATGGAGAGAGGAAGGGAGGGAGAAAGAAAAAGAGAAACATCAATGTGTGGTTGCCTCTCAACTGCCCACACAAGCCAGACAAGTGCCCTGACTGGGAATCAAACCAGCAACTTTTTGGTTAACAGGTAGGCACTCAGTCAGTCCACTGAGCCACACCAACCAGACCTAGATACATATAAAGTCAGAGTTCTTTACATGAACCTTTCCAAAGATACATTTGCAAATGGGCTAGAGTAAAACAATGACTATAAATGACAAAATTTACAATGACATGATTATAGATTTGCTCAAAATGCAATTGACAAAGAACTTTGCACTTTGTAAGATGTAACCTTCCAAGATAGTAATATCTTGGTAAGTAATAATTACTATGAAGTTACATAAAAGAATAATAGGAAGCCCATATGTTTACATTAATACACACTGTCAATGCAAATAAAGACCTAACAGTATGAAAGTCCTGAAGTGCGGCACAGCACTTATTGTAAGTGTGCACTGAGCATTGTGGGGCCACCCTCCCAGAGTCACACTGTCCAAAAGTGGACTCAGAAATGCCTTGTATTGTCTGGTGGGGCTTGGCATCTGTGTTCCATTTTCTTCTATGTTCCCTCTCATATCAAAGGGACTAAAACATTACAAACTACCTTTCCCCAATTCCTCATTATTAAAAATCCAGATGTAAATTAAATTCAGCCTCTGAGGTGCACTTGTGTTTAATTCAGAAGGTGGAAGGAAGATGGGACCATTATTTCTGCTGCTGTGGTGACTGATGAATGGGCTGTGGCAGACACAGGTTCATGTGAAGAAACAGGTGTTTGTTTACCTCTAGGTGGGGCTATAGCCATGCAACGTTGAAACCAGACTCCCAGTGGCAGCTCCCTAACTTTCATTTCTGTAGATATTCACTAATTTCACAAGCACCTAATTCTTTGTGTTAAAGATGTTTCTGCAAAATGTTCATGGCAGGTTTACTTGTAACAGCCCCAAATTGGAAAAAACACAAATGTCCACAAAGGGGTGAATGAATACACAAATTTAATGCATCCCTAGATCAAGACAGAAAGAAAAGATCGAAAAAAAAAAGAACTATGTCAGAATTGTGTTATGTCAAGGAGCCAAACTCCACCTAAAATTGCATACTGTATGATTCAAATTTTGGAAATTCTAGAAAGTAAAAATGAATCTATAATGACAGAATGCATGTGAGTGTTTTCTTCACACATGGTTGGGGTAAAGAGGGGCAGAATGAAGAGATTATAAGAGGTCATGAAGAGACTTTAAGGGTAAGGGACATTTTCATCATCCTCATTGTGACAACTTCTCTGGAATATGCATCTGGAAAAACTTTAAAAATTGTATACTATCTATATTTTAGGCTTATGGCATCCAACAATAAGTAAATAAATAGGTTCAAAGTATATATACATATCTAAAATATTGCAAAAGTATAAGTTGAAAAGAAAATACAAAACTCAAAATAATGCCTAATATGATTTTTCTTCCCCATTTTTTCTGCTTTCCACCAGGGGGCGGCAGAAGTACAGTGGTACTTAGAGTCTTTCTGGGGCACCACCCACTCCAACTCAGCAGCACCCACAGCTCCTCAGGGTCCACCTTCACCAGATGGATCATTACACAGTCTTCCTAAATCTTCAAGCTCCTCACGGTGGACTCCATCTGCTGCTCAATACAGCACATCGTCAGCCTACCAACGGGCAGTGCTCTGTAGGAAGCTTTTTTTTTTTTTTTTAACACCGTCTGTTTTTCAAGGGGAAAATGGCCACTAACTCTTCATGTCTTGGCCAAGAGGTCATTTTGTTGGGAGGGCTCTTAGCGATGCTGAGAGCAGCAGAGACTCGAGTGCATACTGTGTACAGAAGGGTTTTTTTATGTCCCCTCACTTGTTTACAATTAATTCCTTAAGTCATAATTTATCAGAGAGCCCCTGTCACAAGGTAAACTCAATGAGTACAGGGTCCACATATGTCTTATTCTCTTTGGAGTTTCCAGGAACCTGACACATCACAGATGCTCAGTAGACACTCATTAAATTGATACAGAAGACCACACAATGGAAGGGTGTCACCCTTTGTGACATTTGAAGTCAAATTAGGGTTCTTATACAAACAAAGGCACTGGTGTTGACATGAGAGTACAGCAGCATACGCTTGGGGACATCCCGTGGTCAGGTCTTTACTTCCTATACAATCAGGAGGTAAGAAAAACCTCCCAACTGTGAAAGATTGGACTACCCTGTATTTCCAGAAAATCACAGTCCTCCACGGGCCCACCTTGTGGGTTCTGTCACATCGTCTCAGGCCTGTGCTATTTCTGTTCTTACAAATGCCTGACCCGACAGAAACTCAGGATCCTCAACCCCTGGAAGAGTTACTGCCAGGGGAGGAAGGAGCATAACCTGACCTTATAGGAATCAGGGGATGACTTTCTACTCTTAGAGTCCCCAGACTTTGGGACATGTGCCTGAACTTTCTGAAGACGTGTCACCAGTTCATGAGGTCCTCAGGAACAAAGGAAACTTCTTGTACAGGATAGGACAAGAAAACCCAGAATCTGCAGTCACTTCCACCTCAGAGGGGCTCAGGGTCCCATGGGAACCTCCCTACTCCTAACAGAACAACACAGAGCACTCTTGGCTGAGTTGTTACATGGAGCTGCTCCAGCTCCTGGGCCCTGGGAAGAGGCCCAGAGCAGATGACAGACAGGGGCACAGATAACTTATATACAATGCCCCAATGCTGTGGTGGAAGACACACAGCATATTTTGGGGATCAAGCCTCCTTGAAAACACTCTCTCCCAAATACCTCAGGAGAATGACCCTCAGATCCTCCATCTGAACCTTTGAAAGCATAAAGCTCTGTCTGAAACAACACATGCCCCTGATGGGACAGTTCTCCTGGCACTGGACTCATAGTACTCTGGACAATGCCTGACCTGTCTCTGGGCTCACCCTGCACTGGTCAGCATCCCTGTGCAGGACCTGACATTGGCTGCAGTTCGACTCCTGCCCTTTAGGGGGCAACATTGAGCCACACAGAAAACGCACAGGAAATTCACACCTGAATCTGGCTATGGCTAAGATGAATCAAGAGCCTGTTTTACCTCTCTCTCTTCAATAGACATTTTTTGGTCCTTCCTCATGCCTGCTGTGTCCCGCCTGCTACTTTTGGAGACTGTTAACAGAAAGGGGTTGTGCAGTAACCCTGACACACTCAGGGGGTCACGTGGCATGACTGGCTCAGTGACCAAAACTAACAGGACAAAAGCCACTCTCTCAGGCCCTCTCTCCCAGAGCTGGCTGGACCCCATAGAGGATGCTGACCCTAATTGTTTTATGATCCTTCATCCTCAGGACTGGAAAGTTACTGGAAGTGCCCTGAAGATGCAGAGGCTCCAGGAACTTATGAAACAGGACAAACTAGACCACGATGACCACCGGGCCCTGCACCCAAAGATGACATTGAAACAAGCTACAGCCCAAGACATCCAGCTCTGCAACCACTCCCATCACCCGATAGAAACTCTCAGTCCTGACCCCTCAGTGCTGGTGCTGGTTCAAGTGCACCTCTCTGCACCCAGCCCTTTTCCACTGGGAGAGTAAAATAAAACTTTTACTCTCTGCACTTTCTTCTCTTTGTGATTTTTTCTCAGCCCACATCACTGACTGTTACAGAACGGACCCATGGCTGGTGTGGGGGGGGTGTGAGGACAAGATACTGTTACCAAATAACATTCTCTCCTGGGGCCCCCTGTTACAAGGTTTGCCTTGCCTGCCACCCTGAGAAATTATAGCCCTCAGTGCCAGAGTTTGAGGAAAAGGAAAGGAACTATTTATCAAAAAGTTATACAGACTTAGAGTAATGACTTAACATCTTCGTTAAAATGCCAAAGTTCCTTGAAACTCCCCGAAACAGACACTATCCTTTCTTTCCCTCCTTTGCCTGGTTTTGGATACCATATCTCAGG
Source organism: Artibeus jamaicensis (assembly GCF_021234435.1). NCBI lineage: Eukaryota > Metazoa > Chordata > Mammalia > Chiroptera > Phyllostomidae > Artibeus > Artibeus jamaicensis. The sequence goes on from NW_026521620.1 coordinate 143,698, forward strand.
AAAAGAATAGAAGTCTGTGTCTCTGGCAGCCATTAGTCCTTCCCAGTAATCCGTGCTCCGCTGGGTGGCCTCCTGATGGTTCCTGGCACCATCAGCTGTGCTGCCAGGATCTCCAGTCCTTAATCCAAAACAACATGGCACCTCCTCATGGCCCACCAGCAATATACCCCTTTCCTTCCCACAACCTCTCTCCTGCACTCTTCCAAACTGCTAAGAGAGAACTCTGCATGATTGCTACATCTTGCTTTCCTGCTTCCAATAATACCGTGGTTAAGGGAGCCCCCAAAACTGCATGGTTTCCCCCCAAAACCATGTGGTCCACAGGCTTGGTTGCCTCGCCTGGGTTTAAATCCTGGTGTGAATCTTCCTCTGCATTCCGGTTTCCGACTCTTCTCACAATCAGCCACACCTGCCAGCACTGGTATTTTTCAGCTTTTCTGGGCTGCCATAGTAAGTGTGGGCAGATGTAGTCCCGTGATGTGTAGCAACCACATCCAAGCTTTCACGCAGGCGGTGTAACCAGGGGCAGCTGCCTCCCAGTTATGAAGTCACTCCCATCTCCCTGGCTCAAAGCAGCAGTTATAGATATATAAAATAACCATTTTTGCATATCAGGTATGAAGCTGGCCCACTGTTGAAAATTAAGTCTCAGTGGTCCTGCTCCATGTGTCCCAACCCCAGTTCAGACTTGTGGGGGTGAGGACATCCTATATTTTTAATATTTCCTGGACACCCCGAGTTGTAGACCCCATTACAAACCCCTCTTCGGGGGTGCTGCCTGCACCCTGCTACATGACCACTCTAACATTTACGACCTTCACAAATCTTTCTGCAACTTCGGCAAACTTACTTATCCCTTTAGAAATAATTATCTTTAGAACAACTCACTTTCAATCTGTTCTTCCAAACTTCATCTCCATCCCCTATGCTTTCTATTATTAAAACCATATGATTTCTTTCCAATTTCATTTGAACTTTTAACTTTAGAAACCTCAATTTCCAGTAATAGAATGTGATCAGCCAGCATTCCTTAGACTGACTTTCGAGAACATATTTTACGACCTTTAGAAACACAGTCTCCTCTGCTGGCAAACACACTCTCACTGTCGAGAAACACAGCTCCCACAAAGCCCAGGCATTTGTCGACAGCTGCTAATCAGTCCTATAGCCAAAATCAAGTAAACTTAAACTAAATCGATTTGCTCAGATATAGCAAAGGTTTTTCCCCTTTTAAATAATAATTTTCTCCTCAAAATCTGTCTGAACAAAAACTGCTGAATCCGACCTCAAATTTGTGACAAGCCAGACATTGAAAAGGAAGCCTGGATCTGAATGATGCTCTCCCATCCAGCAAACTCAGGGAGAGAGAGCTGGGTGTCAGGCTTCGCGGGTCCTGAAGGGAACAGCCAGCTGGAACAGGGAGCGGCTGGGAGAAAGCCAGTCTTAGGTGAGACAGGAAGGAGAAGCCTGAGGAGGAGAAGCAGGGAATACGTGTGGAGCGGGTGATAAAGAATTAGGCAGAGGAGCAGAAAATCATCTTGGGTTTTAAAATGCCATTCTTTCCCCTCTGCATTGAGAAGCAAACACCCTGCTGCTTTTGCAACCAGTAGTGAGGTTGATTAGTATTAATTGCCCAATTTTCCCCAGGATTTTGCACCTCCCAGGTCTCTGGGAGGAGAATTTAGAGCGTTTTACAGCCTTGGAGGGGGTGGTAAAATTTTCTCCCTTTTTTAACCTAGATGTTATTTAACATGGGCACAGTGGCACCAAGCCCAGCACGAAACAGGAGTTGTAGGCAGTACTTGGGAAGTTGTGTGCAGGTCAGGAAGAGCATCACTCCCTTGGCCGGGGGGTGGGGGCGATGAAAGGATCATGGTCTGAAAAACAAATACAGCAGTTATTCTGAAGCAGGAAAGATATGAGTGTGTGTGTGTGGGGGGTGGTAGCAATGTAAGTTGAATGGCCAGAGAAAGGAGGGAAAATGTATGAGTGAGGCAAATTTAAATCCCTGCTGAAAGTTAAAATCCTGTCTCCTCTCCAGAACTAAACCTGAGGAGGGGATGGAGATGGTGACAGTGAAGGTTGATTTGGAAGAGAGTATTATAGTTAAGAGATCTGTCCATGGGCCAACCCCCCTGGTCACCCAGTTTGTATTGGATCCAGGCCATAGTGCAATAGAAAGCGAAGCACTTGGGCTGGAGGTCGATAAATACCAGAACTTTCAGGTTCGTAAGAAGGCGTCCCAATGGAGAGTCCTTGGGTGGGGTCGATTAAGTGTTACCCATGAAGAGGATTATACAAAAGAAAGGGAAAGGCACCTCAGGGATGGGGATGTGCAGAGGGAAGGGAGGGTCTGAGATGGGCATCACTTTCTCAAACAACCTGGAGATCTGTTGCCTGAGCTGAGCACCTGTAATCCAAGGGCAGACCAACCGAGAAGGTCTGTCCCAAAGCTGGGCATACCTGAGCCACAGGATGAGACAAAAGCTAGAAAGGAAAATGGTCAGGAGGAATCCCACCCGAGGCTGAGTCCCTGCAAAGCCGACATGGGGGGTTGAAACCAGAAGATGACTACAGAACTATCACTTCCATTTCAGTGGATGTTAACACCCTGAGATTCAGAAAGACTTCCTGATTGATAACTGGCTGTGACCTTGAGTGGGGAGGAGGCTGTCTACAGAGCACAGAGAGGTGGGAAAGCATTAGAATGATCTCTGCAAAACTCATGGAGACAGGGTCAGGAGGTAAGCCTGGGTGGAGATTCCCCTGCCCACTGCTCCCCTAGCTACAAGTCTTAGGACACAGAGATGAAGGAGAAATAGAGAATTTCCCCATACAGTTCACCAAAATGTTAGAATAGGTAGTGACGCAGGCTGTGAAAGAATTCACGAAGAAAATGCAGAGAGTAAAGTTTTTATCCACTCTCCAACATAGGAGATGGGCTTGGTGTGCAGAAATACACCAGCAATGAATGTAAGGGCTTTGAGCTTTTGTTAGGCAATTGGGGTGATTGTAGTGCAGGGTGTTTCATGTGGTGTTGCTCAGGCTGCAGCTCGTTCTCATGTTATCTTTGACTGCAGGGTCCAGGCATTGCAGTCTGGCACATCTGGTTTTGTAAGTTCTCAGAACCTCTGTGCCTTCAGGATGCTTTCAGGAATTTTCTAGTCCTGAGAATAGAGGTGCATAAAACAAGAATCAGTCAAGCCAGCTCTGGCAAAGAGGGCCTGAAAAGAGTGATTTGTCCTATTACAATAGTATGCTGTTTATATTGTCTTCTGTTAATTTGATTATGGGTCTGGATACAGGAGTTTTAAAAAATGAGAGAAAATTATTATTTTCTTTTAGAGGTAGGTGTCATGACTTCTAGTTAAAAAGTGACTGAGAAGATGATACACAGAGACTGATAAGAGGGTGTGAAATGCAGTCTGTGAGAGCCCCCATGCACCAGCTGAGGAGCCAGAGAGAAAGGGTGCCCGAAGAGCTCTCCACCCCTAAGAGCCAGGGGCCTTAACCACGGGCAGGGATCCTGGTGGTACAGTAACAGAGATGGGAGAGGGGACAGTGTGCTTTCTGGCACTGGGAATCAGTGAGGATCTTTGCACCTGCGGGACTCTGAGAGCACACGTTCAGCACGGAGTTCTTTCATCATTCCAGTGCCAGCAGGGAAAGTGCCTGATGTGAGCCCAGACTGCGGGAAAGGCCAGACCTGGGTCCCACCGAAGCACCTGCAGGCTACAGCCAGCACTGTCTCTGAGGGGCCTTCTGTCTTCTTGGGAGGCTGTGGGTAGAGACTCAGACAGTGATTTAAATTAGTGGCTTCAGAAAGAGGACCGGGCCCTCCCCTGTTCAGCTCAGCTGGTTGGGTACCATCCCACAAGGGAAGTGCTGCTGGTTCTGGTCAGGGCGATGCTTCCATTGTGGGTTTGGTCCCAGGTCTGGGCAAGTACAAGAGGTAACTGAAAGATGTTTCTCTCTCACATTGATGTTTCTCTCCTTCTCTTTCTCCCTCCCTCCCCTTCTCTCTAAAATGAACAAAAGAGAGAGCCAGTGTCCCCTTTCTGGAGAGCCCTGGCAGAGCCCCACCACCAAGCTTCCTGCTGCTCCTGCTGCTCCTGCTGCTGGTGTTGGAAGCACAGAGGAGCCAGGCAGAGCTGGGCATTTGGAGCCTCCCCTGCAGTTTCTGCAGTCACACCATGACCAGCTGGGTCTTTGATCCTCCCTTGCTGAGATCAGCTGCATCGATATTGGGTTGCTGAGAAAGACATAGGCTTTAGGCCCTGCCCTGTGTGGTCTGGAAGACATCCGGTGTTTCACTGAGCTGAGAATTTTGGATCTTGTCTCCAGGGTAAAATACGGTCTAGGAGTTAAATGAGTGAGGGCAGAACTGCCCTGACACTGAGCAGGGAGGCAAAACCACTATTAGCCCATATCAGCCTATCAGCCCTCAAGTACAAACTCTGGATGCACCAGAAAGTTTTATTCACTGTCCTTCTTTGGTTTATAATTACATTTTTACTGCTGTGGTTTACCTAAAAGTCTGTCCCACTGTTACAAAATAAACTTCATAAGCACAAATATATGTATATTGTGTGTGTGTGGAGATCCCTGGGCCCAGCCCAATGTCTGACACATCACAGATGCTTGGGTAACACTCATTAAATGGATAAGAGAAAGCACACAATGGGGGCCTGTCACCCTGTGTGACACTGAGGTGAGTACATGTTCATCACAGACATTAAGAAAATGGGGTCCATATGGGAGGAGGTCACCAAGGACTCAAGATGTTTTAGGTTTGGGCCTTTACCCCTTGTATCATCAGGAGAAAGAACAGGGACCTCCTAAGTCTGATAGGTTAGATCCCCCTTTATTCTTAGAAAACCACAGCCCTCCCTGTCCCCAACTTGTAAGTGACCTTGAGAAGTTACATCCAGCTACAAAAAGTGACTGGAACAGCAGCCTGTTCCTTCCTTTTTTCATAGAGACCTGACCTGGCAGATTCTCTGGAGCCCTCTTCACCCCAGGTAGTGTTATTACCAAAGATGGACTGAGCACACCCTGACTTCAAAAACTTAGGGAATGACTCCCCATCCCCAAGGTCTTTGGTTTATTGTCAGACATCTGCCTGTGGTCCCTGGAGACATCTCTCCACCCAAGCTTGTCCTGTGGGTCCCGGGGGTACTTCCCATGCAGCATGGACAGAAGAACCCAGGATCCATGGGCTGAGGGTCCCATGGGCCCTGAACTCCTGTAACAGAAGAACACACAGGGTCCCCTGGTTGAGTCTCCACTCAACTGCTCCAGCTCCTGGGCCCTTCGGGAAGGCCCAGAGCAGATGACAGACAGGGGCACAGATGACTTGAATGCAATACTCCAATGTTGTGATGAGGGACACACAGTGTATTGTGGGGATTAACACTTCAGACTAGAATCCTCTCCCAGAAGTCTCAGGAGAGGTCTCACAAGACCCATTTGTTTGGACCTTGGGGACTGAGATCTTTTGAAAGAGCCCATTTTCCTAAGGAGAAGGTTCCCCTGACAATGGACTCAGAACACTCTGCACAGTGTCTGTCTGTCTACTCACTGGGCTCACCCTGCCCTGGGATGGAGTCAGGGGGCCAGGGACCCACAGAGACAGAGCCCTGATTGACTGTTCTCTCATCCTGGAAGTCAGAGTCCACCTCTTTCCTGGGCTCAGGGTCAACTCCCACCCTCTGGATCCTGATCAGCATCCTTGGTGCAGCCCTGACACTGGCTGCAAGTCTTCACCTTCCCTCCAAAGAGTGACACTGAACCTCACAGACAACACACAGCAAATTTACACATAAATGTGGTTTTGGCTAAGGAGGTGGAGATGACATCTTCTTTTTATCACTTGATATAAAAGGCCCTTTTAGGCCCCTCCCTCAAGCCCATTCTCTCCCACTGCTCCTTCCAGTGACTGTGAACACAAAAGGGGCCGTGCAATAAATATGACAAGCTCAGTGAACAAAAGTAACCACACAGGATGCTCTGACCAGAAGTTCCTAACTGGGCAGGTGATGGCAGATAGCTACATCCCTGGCATAGAGCTTTCTCAGCAAAGGCCAGACCACCCTAAGTGAGCCCTGTCTCCTGTTCTTATGCATCTTGGATGACATATCTCTGACACAAAGAGTAGTTTTCTTTGTTAAACCATTGAAAGGCAGAGCTCTGGCACCAGAACAGGGAACACAGAGCTTCTCATGTGATCTGGCTTCCTACCTACCCTGTCCATGTGCTGTGAAAATTAATTACCTTGTTCCCACCATTGTAAAAACAAAAAAGTATGTATTTCTCCATTTTGCTTTTTATCCAGTTCTAGAGATTCCCCTGCTATGCTTTCTCTTACCTCCTAATTAATTTCAGGCAGCTCTTTTCATCTTTTACTTTGATTTTAATGTATATAATAAGCTGCAAAACTGACATTATTAGAGGGATTTGAGATCTTGCTTCCAGGCATATGATGTAAGATTGGCTCACAAACACTCGATAAATATGTGTGTTTCTGACTTTGACAGGATCCAGCAGCCCTGCTCCCTCAGGGATCTCTCTGCTGCTCCCTACAGTGTGGACACGCATGGGCAAGGCAAGGTGACCACAAGAAAGCCTCGCAGGCAGCAACCAGAGGTTGTCCCAACACTCAGGGAGCACAAGGACAGGCTCCATCAGCAGATGTGGAAAAGAATAGTCTCCCTGAAACTGTCCCTCCGTGACCACGAAGCCCCCAGACACCTGGCCTTTCACCAAAGTCCCATTTTCAAAGATAAACAGGACACGTCCCTAGTCACTGCAGGTCCAGTTGAGACTTCTGGTTTTGTCTTTGTCCCTGGAAGCAAAAGCAGTCTGGTGACAAGTTGAGATAAAAGAAGGGTTCCCTCTGCAATTATCATGAAGCTTGACCCCTTCTCAGCCAGAGTCATCTCTGTGACCTTTCTGTTGGGAGGAAACAGAACCTTCTCAGAGCATCTGAGAACATGGGGAGACCCAGTGCCCAGTTGGGTTTCTGTGTCACAAACAGACATAGTCCCCATTTTGGGGTCACTTGGGGCTCTCTGTGTGTTGCTGACAGACTCAAGACCAAGACACAGCAGAGGCCAGTGCTGGGGTGATGAGGCCATCATCTCAGGACACATGTGACCCCATCAGCCTTGCTATTGCCAGTAATATTTATGCGCCAGTAAAAGCAATCTCTCTTCTGATGCACAGCAGGGTTGACATCCCTGTGACAGGTTTCTCTGAAGCAGCCCAAGAACTCCTGCTCTGAAGGAAAAAGTCAAATGTCAAAGGGAGAGGGCTGAGGGAGAGGCTACTGTGCACCTGACAGGGAGTTGTGAGGAATACCTGAAACTCAGTCACTCCAGGCCTATGCTTTTCCAACACAGCATGTGAGTGTGTACCTCTGTGTGTATCTGTGTGTGAGTTTGAGTGTATCCTGTGTGTGGTGTTCAGAGGCTTTAACAGTTCCCCAAAACCAAAATGTAGGGGGCCAGTAAGATGCTAGGAAAGGACAGAGTGGCAAAAATGAGGTCAGGGAGTGGGAGGGTCCTGGGCAAAGACCCCACCCCCAGTCATATGACAAGAACCATAATCTTCCTCAGAATAAACTCAGTGCGCAGGTATAAAACACAGCAGATTGCACCAGTCAGGACAGAGGTGCCTGTGAGCTTTACTGGACCTCAAGGTTTTCTCAAGGAGGGAGCCACAGAGAAGACAACGTATACCATGGGATCCCCTTCAGTCTCTACCCACAGAGGACTTGTCCACTGGCAAGGGCTCCTGCTGGTTGGTAAGTAGGAGACAATTCCTTGGGGTAAACTGAGGATCTGACAGAGAGGCTGCCTGGTATCTGCTGAAGAGACCAGTGCTCTGAGAAAAGAGGGAAGGCTTCTGTTTGGACCTGAGGGTAAAGTAAAAAGGAGCAGAGTAGGATGAGGAAGGGGGCTCAGCAAGAGGAAAATCTCATAATCTGGAAATGGTGAGAGGCAGGAAAACCTCAATTGCTGTTCATTTCTTAAGTTATTCATCATATTGAATTATAAAAATTGATAATAATAATAATGATTTATGGCAGGAAATACAAAAAAATTAACCAGGTGCTCTGGACATTGCCTTTACTACCAACTACAGTAATAAGCAAGTACACCCCAGAAGGAGCAGGACCCTGGGATCAGTCATTCACTCACCCACAGGCATTTGCAGCTTGTTGCAGTCACTAAAGGTACAAAAAAAATCAGACAAGCCTCTGCTCACATGGAGCTCATGACCTGTGGGGAGAGTGAGGGACAAGGAATGACCTAGATGTTATGTCAGGCACCCACAAGCACCATGAGTGAAGCAGAGCAGAGGCAGGTCAGAAAGTGAAGACAGAATCTTAGAGAAGGTTGTCAGCACAGGTGTTTCTTCAAGATGCCCCTGACTGTCAGCAGGGGTCTGGAAGCAGTGGGGGGGTGAGCCATGCCAACACCTGGAGGAAATTATCTGAAACAGAAAAAAGTAGAAGTTTCAGAAGATCTGAAGTAATGGTGGCCTGCCATTGACGTTTACCATTGGGTACCCACACATCAAGGCTGAGATAAAAGAGACCTGTTGGGGATCCAGGACTTTATCTTTCCCTCCCAATACATAGATCTAAAAATTGCTCAATGTCTTTCTTTTTTCCTAGTCTCACTCTTAAACTTCTGGAGCCTGCCAACCACTGCCCAGCTTGCTATTGTGTCGACCAATGTTGCTGAGGGGAAAGATGTGCGTCTGCGTCTCCGCAATGTACCTTCTGATTATATAGGCATTGTGTGGTACAGGGGAGACAGGGTGAAAAGCCAGCAGGCTATCGCATCTCTTTTCATAAACCTAAGAATGTACATAATTGAGGCTGCAAACAGCGGTCGAGAAAATATCGTCTATGATGGGTCCTTGCTGATAAAGAAGGTCACCATGAAGGACGCAGGAGTCTATACTGTAGTAGTCAACCTTCCAGGTTCAAAAAAAGAAATAGGATTTGGACGACTTAATGTATACCGTGAGTGATTGCTCTCTGACTTCTGGGTGTTGGGTGGGGTGAATTCTATTTCACACACAGGACTGACACTCTGGTTTCTGCCTCCACATCCCTCTGCATCACATCCCAGGTTGGGATTTGGCCTTTAGTGCAGGACACACCCAGTGGAGACAAACTCCCCAAGATCTCTGTTCCCTTCCCAGATTCCAGCCCTGTGGTTAGTCACTGCAGACAGAAGGACCAGTCTAATGAAAGTAACTCAGCAGAGAGAGACCAGTCTCAGTTCAGCCCCAGAAGCACCTTCCCATGACAATGGCCATGAGGAATGGCTTCAGGGCTTGATCAACTTCTGGCTGAGGAGTCCTTGAAATTCTCACAGAGCTGAGATCAGAAGCCCTTTTCTAGAAACCTGTCCCTGGAATCTTGACTCCTTATACCCTGGGGAGCCTGTGTCTGGTGGTGCTTTAACTCCTAAGAAGGGCTCAATGGGTAACAGTTTAATGGGTGCCTGAGTCACAGGGCTCCTGAGCCAATCACCAACTATTCCTCAGCCCCAAGAATCACATCTTGGCAGAAGTGGAGTGTGGGCTTTCACTTGAGACTGTGTGTGGAGAGAGCAGTTCAACAATTATTTGGATATTGGCTGATGGTCCTGGGGGACTTAGAAGAGGTCAGTAAGCATCCCCAGAAAGCAAATGAGGATACAAGGTGCTTCTTGAAGCTCTTCATTCACTAGGTATTAACCCGGGGTGATATCTCTTGGATTGGAGTCGATCAATAACAGATGCCCCTGATTTGAGCAGCTCTTCTGTCCTATGATTTAGATCAGATACCGTGAATATTTCATGGCAAATACAATGAAACATGGCAGCCAAGAACTCATTCTCCTTCACTGAGAATAAACTGAGAAACATGGAGATACAGTCCCTAAAGCAGAGTCCCACAGACCTTACATGTTGTTACCTGAACAATTGACCTTCTGCAAATGTCAGGACCACATGTTGGTGACCTGTGGACTGTGAGTGGCTGAGATCTCTGAGGAAGCAGCATGACTCCATGTCCCAAGCCCACTCTCAATCAGTCATATTCTGTTTCTCCACAGAGCCCGTGAGAAAGCCCACCCTCCTTGTCAGCAACCCCATAGTCACAGAGAATAAGGATGCTGTGGTCCTGACCTGCGACACAAATGCGGCATCCACCCAGTGGTTGTTCAATGGCATGAATCTTCAGCTCTCAGAAAGAAGGAAGCTGTCCCAGGACCACAGAAACCTCACCATAGACCCTGTCCAGAGGGAAGACGCCGGGATTTACCAGTGTAAAGTCTCCAACCCCATCAGTTCTGCTGAAAGTTGGGTCCTTAGGCTGCATGTGCTATCTCAGTGACCCTCCTTCCCTCTCTATGTTATTAAACTCTAAATAAAGTTCTTTACATTATCATAATAGATTTGTTCTCAAGATGAATATTTCTTAAAAGATTTGCATTGAGTCAATAAACACTTAAAAATGTGACTTGACCTTGTTATTAATGTTGACTTAAAGTCATATTTCAGGCCAAATTCAACCTCTGTTTGGTTTCATTTGTACCATGTCCACAATGGAGGTGACACCAAGTCCTCCAAAGAAGAAGCATTTGTCCAGCAATGACAATGGGAGCAGGTGATGAACTCGTAGTATCTGAGCTTTGTCTCATCTGCAGGCAAACATGCAAGCATCATCTGGACACGGTTGTAGATGGTGGGGATGGACAACACCTGGGTATCAACACTGCTCTTTGTCTTTCACTTTGACATCTTTCAAAAGATTTCTAAACTCTCAACTATTCTTATTTATATAGTAATAAAAGTATTTGCATACATTGAGTACATCTGTTGTCTTTGTTCACAAGATATAATTAGAAACTTTTGTAATAAAACCAAGGCTTCAGCTCCAATACCCCACTTCAAACTGATACCTATGGAATTAGAAATGACCTCACCCTTTCTGAAGCTAAATTAGACCTGGTGGGCCTTTTGGTATCTCTTGGAGAAGAGGGCATCACCCAAACCTGGAGAGACTGCAGGTGAAGGGTGAGGTTGAAGCTTCCTAACTTCAAGTGGCCATTTAAACTTTCATTTTAGTTCTCATAGAAAACATGCATCAGAAAAAAACTATGTGGTCAATGTCAATTACCCTTCATTGGGTAACTAATCAATCAAATCAGGTGACTCCAGCCATGTTGCAGCATCAAGAAATATATATATATATATATATATATATATATATATATATATATAGAGAGAGAGAGAGAGAGAGAGAGAGAGAGAGAGAGAGAGAAGACATTTGATCAAAGGAAAGGCGGCTGTGGGGGAAAAACATAAGATTGTAATGGAAAGCTCCAGAGGCATGGCAGTTTGAGAGGTCAGATGCTGGCTCTCTTCAGGGACTCTCAGCTATTTTGTACCTACTTATAATTTGCTGGAAACTTCCACCTCTTCATAAATTGCAATAACTTATAGATATGAAAACTTTGTCTTGGATGAAAGAAATTTGGTTGTGTTTCCCTCTACTGTGCAGAAAGCCATTTTGCTACGAGCTAGAGAACTAAATATTCCCTCGGAGTGACTTGCCTTCAGACAAGTTCTTTCTGATTGCAGGCCTCTGGTCATCTCCATTTTCTCAGAGCAGTTTCTTCAGAAATGTATTTGCAATTTTTAATTGCAGATTCTTTCTTTGCCCTTTTGAAATACATGTGAGTCTCAATCTTCTTGCCAGTGTTATGAGTCAGAGAGCATCTGTCACAAGGGTCTGGTCCCATCCCTTAAAACTTAATCTTTCACATCACAGTTTGTCAGTCTCTGTGGGAAGATAGAAACCCAACTTACATGACAAACTTTAAACTTTAAACATAAAATACCTTTTTAAAAAGATTTTATGAAATGTTTTACTTTCCTTTTCTGTAAAGCCAATTAGCAAACGGAGATGCCTATAGGCATCTATCATGTAATGGATCTATAAACAGTCCTTTCTCCTGTTTCTAAGGTCTCCCAGCCTTTAGTTTCAGGGGTGTTGAGTTCTGAGTTGCTGCACTATCTCATGGTCTCTGATAGTGTTTCTTGCCTCTTTAAGTTTGTGTGATGCATGTTTTGCTCTGACATCACCTACCTGTAATTAGCTAATGCTGTCATCTTGTCTAAGGTGTCAATCAGTACCATATTTTCAAATCTTAAATTTTTAATAAAAATCTGTCTAAAATTTCCCAAATAAAATTTCCAGTATTTCTGCTTCCCTTCTGAATCACCATTCATGACAAAGAATGACCTGACTGCCCAGGTTTTTCTGGGGACCAGGTTGCTTCAAAGTGGCCTTTGTCTTAGAATCTGATAGAAAGGGCAGGTATGAAACTGTGAACCTCTGCAGCAACCTAACCATCCACCGTGTTCTTATTACACATACTTTTTCACTCACCTTCAAGTAACAAGTTCATACAGATTTTAAAAAATACTCTGTCATGAAACTCAGAGTCTCTAGGAAACATCAGCCCCCTCAGGCCTGTAGTGGGAGACCCTGTCTCATGCCTTTAGTGACCTGGAACTCAGGTCAGATATAAATGTCCTCATTCTTTGATTTCTCTTGTTGTATTTAAAAACTCATGTGCCCCATTCCTAGAGTCTGCAATCAGAACCTGGGAAATGGGAAATAAGTCTTTTTTATGGTTCTGTTTTGTGTTCAATGCTCCTTGTATCCCTGTAGTACTTGGCTGAAATCCTTGAAGAATTGGTCAGAGGTGGATTGTGGGTAAGCAAAGGAGTGCATAGAGAGGGGTCAAAAATAAATGCGGTCTTCTCACAGTCACGGTGAGAAATGACAAAACTTTGGTTTGGTGATGTTAGACATTGTATGGATTAAAGGCCATTCAATACAGGAGGATTTTGTTGGGGAAGCTCAGGATGCAGCTGAGCCATACAAGTAAGGGGCTGAACTAACTCTTGAGGGAGGAGCCACTGGAGCTGGTACAGGTAAGAGAGGGTAGCCATTCTCCCAGCCTTGGAGGGGCATGCAGGGAGAGACCCAGGGTGGGCAAAAAAGCTGAGGTCTTGAAAACACAGATCAGTGTTCTAAGATTGGGACAAGAGGGTAAACCATATATACTAAGCAGCCAAAGTTATTAAACAAGAAGCAGATAAGAGACAAAGGAAAGAACAAAAGAAACATTCCATAAGGACCTAGGAGTTTGAAGAGTGATGAGACTTTGTAAGATTGGGAACACCAAGAATACAGAAGAGGAGTAAAGGGAGCTTGGAAATTTGAGTCAGGAAGATCATTTGAGTGCACAGTAGTCAGACCAACAAGGGAACTAGGATGAGGCCTGGAGAAGGTGAGATATGCAGGACAGGCTTGGAAGTGAAGACAAAACTAGGGGCTAGATGTTACCAGTCCAGTTCCAGTAAATATACATGCCACTGGCTCTGACTGCATATTCTGGGGCACAGCAGTGTTCACCTGGCCTGGGAGAGCTGTGAAAAGCCAAATTTCAGTCCCATATTTCCAGACATGCCTTGGCTTCATCAGCAAGTTAGCTTTGTCTTGTGGTATTTTTGTGTTGATGGGTAAGGCCAACTAGAAGCCAGGGAACCAGCAAGGGAGTGACTGATTTTGTGTGTGTGTGTGTGTGTGTGTGTGTGTGTGTGTGTGTGTGTGTGTGTGTGTGAGAAAGAGGGAATTCAGGGCTGGGATAAACTGAAAGTTAGTGGACCATATCTGTTTTCTATTAACTATCAGGAGTAAAGTTTCTGTGATTTCACAGATGCAGCTATGTGACAGGTCACGGTGCTGACGGGGTAGGTGTGAATAGTCTGGACACCTGTCCTTGTCTAATCCCAGATGTATCACTTCCATCCGTGGTGGATGCTGCTCGGCCCACCTGTCCATGTGTCAGGGGGTGTGACAGAACCCAGGTTATGGTGAGGAGGCCTGACTTTCTGCTCACACAAAAACCCATGTAAAGACTCTCCAAACATCCTAAGGCCTAGCAGCCTACCAGGAGCTGTTGTTCTAGTGCTGCAGAGGACATGGCTGTGCTCTAATATTTGGGAGTTTGCATGTAATTTTTTCTAGTTTTTAAAGACTTGTAAACAGAGGGGAAGGGAGGGAGGAAGAGAAAGGGAGAAAAACATCAATGTGTGGTTGCCTCTCATGCTCTCCTTTCTGGGGACCTGGCCTGCAACCCAGGCATGTGCCCCAGACTGGGAATCAAACTCACAATCCTTTGGTTCACAGGCCTGAGTTTAATCCCCTTGACCCACACCAACCATGACAGAATGGGTCTCCTTCTTGATATCTATTTCTACATAACGAAAGACCCCAAACTTAAAATTGCTAAATGTCTTAAATAATAAAGAACCTGGAAAAATAAAACTTCATTTATGATAATAAATTATTTTTTTCACAAGGTAATAAGACACAAAAACCTGGTGAAGTTCTCTGGAGAAGGGACACTGGGATGCTTTTGAGGGTCTGCCCTCCTGGGTTTTTATGTTTTTCTTGACTCAATCTCTGGAATGACCCTGAGAAATCTGCACTGTTTTCATGCTGTGTTTCAGAATAATTTAAAAAAACAGGGTCATGCTGGAATTGTCACTTAAAAAGGCACGAAACACAATTGAACTATTCTGTTGTCCTCCACATTCTACAATGGATTAGACACATGGAAGAGTATTTCTTCTTCTTACTAAGCATTGTCTCTCTGAGATATTGCTGGCATGTGTGGACTTATTCTTCTTGCTGCCATCACTACAAGATTTTCATAGTTTCTCAAGAAGAATCAGATTTATTAAAGACAGGATCATTCACATGTGTACATATATGATCTAAATATTTTGCACAAAAGTCATTACATGTTTAAAAGCATATTATACCTTTCGAAGGGCACTTTCTTTACAATAAATAAGAAGACATAGTCATTTAATTTACCTGTAAGGATAATCTCATTTCTCTTAAAAAATTGAGTACTGTATTTTCAAATAAAATTTTCTTGTATATTGAAAAAATTAACTCCTTATCTGATGTATCACTGGTGAATATGTTCTCCCAAACAGTTCTCCCTTATCATTTTGTTGATGGTTTCTTTTGCTGTGAGGAAGCTTTATAATCTGATGTAGTTTCATTTGTTTATTTTTTATTTCTTCTCCTTACCCTAGAAGACATTCTGGAAAAAGTATTGCTGCAGGAGATGTCTGAGATTTTGCTACCTATGTTTTCTTCTAGGAGTTTTATGTTTTTGCAACTTTCACTTGTCTTCTTTCATTTTAAGTTTATTCTTCTAGATCTAATGAATTTTCAAGGTTTTCTACGTACAATAGCATGTAATCTGTGAATAGTGATAGTTTTATTTCCTGTTTCTAATTTGGATGCCTTGTATTATTTCCTCTGGTTGTTCTGGTAAGTATCCAGTGCTATGTTGAATGAGAGTGGTGAAAGAAGGCATTCCTGTCTTGTACCTGAGTTTAACGGAAACACAATCAGTTTTTGCCTATTGTGTCAGATGTTGGTTGTGGGTTTGTCATATATGGTCTTCACTTTCTCTACTTTCACTTTGCAGAAAGTTTTTGTGACAAATGGATACTGAATTTTATCAAATACTTTTCTAGCATTTATTAATTTTTGGAAGTATTTTGATATACTGCTTTAATTTTTCTAGTTCTAATCTGTCTATTCAGATTATCCATTTTTCCTGATATTTTTGGAAGATATTTCATTTCTAGAAAACTTCCCATTTCTTAGAGGTAGTCCAATTTGCTGGCATATTGTTTGAAATAGTTTTGTACAATCCTGTGCATTTCTGTGGCGTCAGTTGTTACTTCTCCTTTTTTATTTCTGACTTTATCTATTTGGGTCTTCTCTCTTTTACTCTTGCTGAATCTGGTTAAAGGCTTATTAATCTTGTTTATCTTCTTAAAGAACCAACTCTTAGTTTCATTGATCTTTTATATTATTTTTTAGACTTTATTTTGTTAATTTCTGCTTTGATCATTTTTATTTCTTCCCTTCTACTTACTTTGGGCTTTGTCTGTTAATTTTGTCCCAGTTCATTTAAGTATAAAATTAGGTTGCTTATTAGAGTTTCTTCTCATTTCCCGAGATAGGCCTGTAATGTGCTATATTTCCCTCTTAGGACTGCTCTTGCCATGTCCCATAGATTTGGGTTGTTGTGATCTCATTTTTATTTGTCTCAGTGTAACTTTTATTTCTTTCCTGATGTCATTGTTAATATATTTATTGTTTAGTAACATGATATTTAGCCTCCACGATTACATGTGTTTTTCAGTTTTTTATTATGGTTGACTTCTAGTTTCATACCATTATCATCAGAGAAGATGCTTGATATGATTTCAATCTCCTCAAATTTATTGAGACTTGTTTTGTGTCCTAACATGTAGTCTGTATTAGAAAATGTTCCATGTGCACCTAAAAAAATGTGTATATTTTGCTGAATTGGGATGAAATTTCCTGGATATATCAATTAAATCCATATGATCTAGTGTGTCATTTAAAGCCGTTTCATCTTTGCTGACTTCCTGTCTTAAAGATCTCTCCAATAATTTCAATGGGCATTAAAATTATTTACTATGACTGTATTATTGTAAATCTCTCCTTGATGTCCATCAATATTTGGTTTACAAATTTAGGTACTCCTATGTTAGGTGCATAAATGTTTGCAAACATTACATTTTCTTGTTGAATTGCTCATTTTATCAGTATGTGGTGTTTTCTTTGTCTCTTACTATAGACACAATTTAAAGTTTGCAGATTGAACAATACAGTGATTGTAGGTGGGGAGAAGAGTACAAGGAGACTACATGGTAATGGAAAACACACTATAGAAATCATTAATAAAAAAATTAAGTTTGCAAATTGACTGTGGACCCAGAAGCCATGGAAAAATAGCCTGAGCACTGGAGGGGTAGACAGGGGACGGAGGTTGAAGGCCTCAAGACCCAAGAGTTCATGTGGCTCCAAAAACAGAAAAACGGGAAACACCAACAAAGGGCTGGTGTCGAATTGGTGAGAACCTAGCTTTCTAAGCCTCAGAGCTATTTTCACAGTTTCCCTTCTTCAGACATTAAAAGGCCTCCTTATACTGTAACATGCTATTCCAGACAATAATCCAAGATGACCCATACTTCTTCCACCACAGGAAGTTTTACGTTAAACCAACTAAGATTCAGAATTTTTGGGTGAAGTCGTCACGTCCCCACTTGCCCAGTTTTGATTGCTATTCTCCATCAGGAGCATGTAGTGTTCTCCTTCTACAGCCACAACAAGATGTTGACAACACTGGATCAGAGGCCCCAAGACAAGGAAAAGACATTAGGACAGGTTCCCTCTGTTTTATTTTATTTATAAATTCCAGGACTTTTAAAAAAGATTTTGTTGATTCGTTTTTAGAGAGAGGGGGGAACGGTGGGAGAAAGAGAGGAAGAGAAATGTCAATGTGTGGTTGCCTCATGCACACCCCCCACTGGGGACCTGGCCCACAACCCAGGCATGTGCCTTGCTCTGGGAATCAAACAGGTGACCCTCCTGGTTCTCAGACCGGCACTCAAGCCACTGAGCCACACCAGCCAGAGCTCCCTGTGCTTTATTTTAAATTGACGGGGATTTTATTGTTGCTGTAGAGGTTGATGCTTACATTCTTTGTTTTGACTGAGAAGGCATATTTCCAAGTCAGCCCAGAAAAAGTGTCCCCAGTGAGTGAATGGTAGCTTAGCTCATATCTTTTTCTCACCACAGCATCATTTACCCAGGCAGGTTTCTCTCCTCTGTGACTCCATAGATCCGCCACCCTTGCACCCCAGCACATGGGTACCTAGCAGCATAGCTGCTGCAGAGTTTGGCACCCAGGCCACTGTGAGGTTGTGTTGCTGCAGTTCTGTGAGACGCAGGCTGTGAAGATTTTTTTTTAAAGAAGGGTCAGGTCAACACAGCCAGGGCAGGTGAGCTCAGTGTGAGAGCCCTGGACCAGGGCTGTGTCAGGTTCAGAAACTGTGGTAAGAAAATATGTCTGGTAAAAAAGTGCTAACCAAACAGACAATGAGAATTCTTTAAAAATTAAAAGTAGAACTAC
Source organism: Artibeus jamaicensis (assembly GCF_021234435.1). NCBI lineage: Eukaryota > Metazoa > Chordata > Mammalia > Chiroptera > Phyllostomidae > Artibeus > Artibeus jamaicensis. The sequence continues at coordinate 161,814 of NW_026521620.1, forward strand.
CTTATGACTTAAGAATTTAAATTGTGGTCATTTGTCTGAAAAAAATGTAGACAGTAATTCAGAAAGTTATATGCACCTCAATTCATTGCAGCATTGTGCTCTGTTAATAGCTAAAATAGGGAAGCAATCTAGGTGTTCATCACTGGTCAAAGGATAAAATAAATTTGATATATATGGTAAATGCATATGTATATTTAAATGGAATATTGCTCAGCCATAAAAATGTATGAAATCTGGCCCTTTAGGACAAATTAAATGGTCTTGGAGAGTACTATATTAGGTAAAATAAGTCTCACAGACAAAGACAAATAGTGTGTGCTATTACTTTTTGTAGAATCTAAAAAGCTAGACAAGTAAACAACAACAGCAAAAAAAGTAAAATAAAATAAAACAAGCTCATAGAGAAAAAAGAAAAAACACTGGTGGATTCCAGAGCAAGGTGAGTGGGAGGCTTGTAAAATAGGTGAAGGAAATTAAAAGGTGCAAATGTCTCCTCATAAAATAAATGTGTCACTGGAACAGTGATCTATTTCTCATGTGTATAAATACCAAGTCACCATGTTGTCCATCTGAAACTAATACAAATCTGTAAGTCAATTTTACTTCAGTTTTTAAGAGACTTAAAAATACAATAAGATTCCATGTCACACCCACTAAAGGAGCCATTACAAACAACCATAATATAACAAGTGTGGGTTGTTATACTGCGGACAGGTCAGCATGCTTGTGCACTGTTGATGGAATGGCAAAATGATAAAGTGTGGTGATGCCTGCACAGATATGTGAATGTGTTTCATACTATTGAATTGTACCTTAAAATGGTTAAAATAGAAAATTTATCTCATGTGTATTTTACCACCATAATTTTTTTAAATGAAATCATGTCTCTGAGTATGAATGCCAATGGTACATTTGAATACAGAATAAAAGTCCCAAGTGCACCATCTGGTCCTATTTGTGGTAAGGATGGATGGTTTAAAAAAAAACAAAACTGTTGCCTGGTTCCATTTCTGTGGCTTCACAGCTCTCAGATGTTCCAAGAAAGTTCATTGCTGCCCTAACCTTAAGCTACACACAATCTACCTCTGGCCAGTTCTCCAAGGATCTCAATAAACAAACAAGAAACCTCTAAAAGCAAGAAAAGAATAGAATCAAGGAATATAAAGGAAAGAATAAACAAATGGGATCTCATCAAAATAAAAAGCTTCTGCATGGCTAAAGAAAACAGTTTTAAATTAAAAAGACAACCAACTGTATGGGAAAACATATTTGCCAATGATACCTCAGACAAAGGTTTAATCTCCAAGATATACAAAGAACTTACACGACTCCACTCTAAGAAGACATCGAACCCAATTAAAAAATGGGAAAAGGACTTGAACAGACACTTCTCTAAAGAGGACATACAGAATATCCAGAGACACATGAAGAGATGCTCAATATCGTTAGCTATCAGAGAGATGCAAATTAAAACCACAATGAGATACCACTTTACACCAGTCAGGATGGCTATCATAGACAAAGCAACAAACAACAAATGTTGGAGAGGGTGTGGGGAAAAGGGGACCTTAGTTCACTGTTGGTGGGATTGCAGACTGGTACAACCATTATGGAAAACAGTATGGAATTTTCTCAGAAAAATAAAAATTGACCTGCCTTTTGACCCAGCAATTCCACTGCTAGGATTATACCCCAAGAATCCTAAAACATCAATTTCAAAGAACCTATGCACCACAATGTTCATAGCAGCACAATTTACAATAGCCAAGAGTTGGAAGCAACCTAGGTGCCCATCAGTAAACGAATGGATCAAAAAATTGTGGTACATATACACAATGGAATTCTATGCAGCAGAGAGAAAGAAGGAGCTACTACCTTTTGCAATAACATGGATGGAACTGGAAAGCATTATGCTGAGTGAAATAGGCCGAAGGACACGGCTGAAGGACAAATACCATATGATCTCACCTTTTACAGGAAGCTAAAGAATAAAACAAACAAGCAAACAGAATAAAAACAAAGACACTGAAATAGAGAACAAGTGGGCAGCGACCAGAGGGGAGAGGGAAGGGAACTTAAGGGGAAAAAGGGGGAGAGATTTTGAGGAACAAGTATGAAAGACACAGAGATGAGGACTGGGGGGGGGGGAATGGGAGGGAGGGGGGAGACCAGGCGGGGGGGTGGGGTGGGATGGGAGAAATAGATTTTAAAAAACGTACTTGAAAAGTAACTAAATAAAATTTAATATAAAAAAAAAGAATCAGAGGAGAGGTTTATTTCCCAGATTCCGATTGCTGTCTCTCCAAGGACAGGAATGTGGACTTTGTAAAGATCAAAGAAAATGCTAAAGGAGGACACTGACCTCTGGCCTGAGCTGCAGGCCAGAGAGAGCTTGGAAGAGAGCCATTCAGTACATGCCTGTGGGTGGCTGACATGACAGGGACCTGCATGTTCACTACAGTAGTTGAGGTTAATGACAGAATATCTTTTAAAATCTCTGTGATCTTGATTTTTTGGAGGTGCAGTAAAAATGGATGTGGAATGAGAACACGGCTGATGGTTAGATCACAGCAGAAATGTGCCATTTCAATCTGGTACATGTTCTCAGATTCTGAGAAAGGCTGCTTGGAGGCAACCTGGGGCCCCAGGAGGATGTGGACAGTCAGGTCACCTACCACTGCAAACACCATGTCAGAAGAGAGGGGGCCAAACTGGAAATGTATATTTGGAGGATTGTAGCAGAGAAGGAAAGAAACTGGAAGATTAGAGAACATGGTAAGAATTGGCACTGTGAGCAAGGTGACAGGATCAGCTAACTACAAGTAAGTGATGTAAAAATAAAGATGCATCAAAGAAGTTTAAATTTAAAAGAAGGGCTTTATTGAAGACCATGTAATAGGGCTGGAAAATTGAATTCTGGATTCAAGATGGATAAAAGACTTAAACGTAAGTCATGACACCACAAAAGTCCTAGAGGAAAACATAGAAAATAACATGTCAGATATCCCACACAGCAATATTTTCACAGATATGTTCCCGAGAGCAAGGGACACCAAGAAAAGAATAAATAAATGGGACTACATCAAAATAAAAACCTTCTGCATGGCTAAAGAAAACATCAGGAAAACGAAAAGGGAGCCAACTATATGGGAAAACATGTTTGCCAATGGTACCCCGGACACAGATTGGATCTCCAAAATATATAAAGAACTCATAGGACTCAGCACCAGGATGACAAAAAATCCAATTAAAAATGGGCAAAGGACCTGAAGGGGGACATGTAGAAGGCATGTAAACATATGAAAGAACACTCAACATCACTAGCTATCAAAGATATGCAACTTAAAACCACAATGAGATATCCTTTCACACTTGTCAGAATGAACATCTTTAACAAATCAACAAACAACAAGTGATGGTGAGAATGTGGAGAAAAGGGAACACTGGTACATTGTTGGTGGGAATGCAGACTGGTGCAGCCATTGTGGAAAACAGTATGGTGTCTCTTCAAAAAACTAAACATGAAACTATCATTTGATCCAGTGATCCCACTTCTGGGATTATTCCCTAAGAATCCTGAAACACCAATGCAAAAGAGGCTATGTGCCTCAATGTTCATAGCAGCACTATTTACAGTAGCCAAGTGCCAGAAACCACCTAACTGTCCATCAGTAAATAAGTGGATAAAAAAATGATGGTACATTTACACAATGTAATATTACACAGCAGAAAGAAAAAAGGAACTCCTACCCTTTTGACAGCATGGCTGTCACTGGAGAGTATTATGCTAAGTGAAATAAGCCAGACAGCAAAAGACAAATATCTCATGATCTGACCCATATGTGAAACCTAATGAACAAAACAAACAAATGAGTAAAATACAACCAGAGATGTGGAAATAAGGAACAATCTGACTGTGACCAGAGGGGAGGGGAGAGAGGGATAACAGGAGGAAAGAGGGAAAGGGTCTAGTCAAAGAACATGTATAAAGGACCCACAGTAATGCACAACAGGGGACTGACTGAGGGAGTTGGAGGTAGGCAGGGCAAGGGAGAGCAACAGTGGAAAAATTGGGGCAAGTATAATTGAACAACAATAAAAAGTTAAAATATGTAATAATATGCATGCACACAATTTTTGCATACAGATAAACTCTTATAGACAATGTGCAGTAAATGCTCAGTTGTTTCATTTATATTGTAAATATTATTTTAAGCTTGTAATAAGACAGTTTAGTGCAAATGCACATTTTTATATAAATTTAATGGGTACAACATTAAAGCCTTAGGAGCAATAGGATATTTTTTCAAAACAAAAACATGCTTTGGAGATTTGAAGAACAGGAGAAATAACAATGGGCATCTCTGTTTGTTACTTGGCTTTACACAAAAGAAAAGCAAACCTGCTCAAAAATGCAGACGAGAGGTTTTTTTTTACAACTAAACTGTAAAGGTCTCCATCCAAGTTACAATCCTACTCTTCCTCAGAGGCTGGGACACAGGAACACCAGGAGGTACAAATCAAGAGAATGGGCCACACCCTTCTAGACAGATATTCTCTGGTTTGTAACACTGGCAAAATGCTCTTGAGAAGACTTATGTACATTTCAAAAGGGCAGGGAAAAATCTGCATTTACCAAATTGCAGTTACATTTTTAAAGGAGTGGCCTAAAAAAATAGATGTCAGATGCTTGTAGTCAGAAAGCACCTTTCTAAAACTTAGTGACTTTGAAATAAATTTAAGGCCATATGAAAACTGCTTTCTTCACAGTGGAGGGAAATATACCTCTTTCAGTCAAGACCCAGTTTGCATTTCCTTCGGTTCCTAATATTTCTAATGAGGTGTCACTTCCTAGCAATGTAGACATGGGTGCAAAATAGAAGACAGCCTCTGAACAGAGCCAGGATCTGCTCTCCCAGAATGCTGTACCTCTGGAACTTCCTTTTTTTTAACTTTTGTTTATTGTTGTTCTAGTAATTGTCTCCACTTTCCCCCCACAATTCCCCCCAACCCCAGCCATCCCCACTTCCCACCCTTACTTCTGGAATTTTTCGTGGATACATTTTATCTCTATACATTTGCCTTTTATTTTTTGATCAAAGATTATAACAAATGGACAAGAGTATTCTTGATCTTACAGCATGGTTGCTGTAATTTCATTTGTCCTGATTAATTACTGAAGTTTTGAGAAACTCACATTCACCACACAGTTTGACCTGATGCAGGCTTTTCTATAAAATATATGATGGGGGATTTCACAGATTTTCAAAGTTAGGAAGCTTCATCCTCACAATTCATCTGCAGTCTCTCTACTTTGAGTGGTGCCCTCTTCTCTAAGAAATACCAAAATGCCCACCAGGTCAAAGTTAGCTTCATAAAGGGTGGGGCTATTTCTAATTCTGTGGGCATCAGTCTGAACTAGGACGTGTGAACAAAAGCCTTGTTTGTATTGCCAATGCTTCCAAATATTTTCCATTAAGAAAAGGGACAGAGTCATGCTGAACTTATGCAAATAAGTGTACTGCCATGAAAATAAGAATACTCTAAAAGACTAGAGTTTATGGGGAGAAATAAAATAGAGAAAAAAGGTCAGTGTTGCTAGCCAGTGTCTTTTAGTTTATTCTTGTTGTCCACAACAGCGTCCAGGTGCCCTGTACATGACCTTTGGGAAAAGGACCGAACTTGGATTTCTACAGGCTCATCACATGCTCCCACAGGTCACCACTAGCAACTGCTCATCCTATGAGGGACTCAGTGTCTCCTTCACTGTAAATGTGGTTCATCTGAGACCAACCAAAGGTAGGGTCTGGTATAAAATGTAAACTTAAGTCATCAAAAATGACAAGGGCAACTCCCATTTTTGAGCATTTACTGATTCAGTATGAGTCTTCTAATGATTGTCTACCATCACACCAAATATATTTTAAAACAGCAAAACACAATTACTGAGACTTTAATAAAATAAAAAAAGAAAATAGGGTCACTCATATTCCACACCCAGTTTGAGGGGCTCACTTTCACAGAAACTGATGGGGTTGGTGGCATCACTTTGATAATTCCCCACATCCTTCATCCTGACTGTGTCTGTGGTGAGGGTTTGGTAGCAACAAGGCAACTTCATCATATCAAAGAGCCACACAAGCACACCTTTGATGAACCACTTGGTGGAGACCACACTTGTAAAATGCCAGCACCATGGTCTCATTGTGCCCTATGACTGTGGTGTAACACTATCACAAGCTCTGTGGAGAAACAGAGAATGTGGCTGATAGAGAGTGGGCTTAGGACCTGCGACCATGCTATACCTTTAGAAATTTCAGCCACTCACAGTCCACAGTTAACTGTGTAAGTGTGAGCTGAGGATGGTCCTCAACTCTGCAGAAAATGATTGCCTTTTTAAAAAATATGTTTTATTAATTATGCCATTACAGTTGTTCTATTTACCCCTTTCATTCCTCTCCACCCTGCACACCCCTTCCCCCCACCATTTCCCCCTTTAGTTTATGACCATGTGTCTCAAGTTCTTTAGATTCTGTATTTCCCCTACTATTCTTACCCTCCCCTATCTATTTTCTATCTACTGTCTATGCTACTTATTTTCTGTACCTTCTTCCCCCTTCTCCTCCTCCCACTCCCCTGCTGCTAACCCTCCATGTGATCTTCATTTCTATGGTTTGCTCCTGATCTAGCTGTCCTCTTAGTTTGCTTTTCTTTTAGGTGTGGTTGTTAATAACTGAGTTTGCTGTCCTTTCATTGTTCATCTTTTTTAACTTCTTTTTCTTAGGTAAGTCCCTTTAACATTTCATATAATAAGGGCTTGGTGATGATCAACTCCTTGAATTTGATCTTATCTGAGAAGCACTTTATCTATCCTTCCAATCTAAATGAAAGCTTTGCTGGATAGAGCAATCTTGGATGTAGGCATTTGGATTTCATGACTTGGAATACTTTTTTCCAGCTCCTTCTTGCCTGTAAGGTGTCTTTTGAGAAATCCGCTAACAGTCTGATGGGAACTCCTTTGTAGGCGACTGTCCCCTTATCTCTTACTGCTTCTAGGATTCTCTTTTTCATTTTAATCTTGGCTAATGTAATGATGATGTGCCTTGGTGTGTTCCTTGTTGGGTCCAACTTCTTTGGGACTCTCTGAGCTTCCTGGATTTCCTGGAAGTCTATTTCCTTTGTCAGATTGGGGAAGTTCTCCTTCATTATTTGTTCAAATAAGTTTTCCACTGGTGGCTGTTCCTCTTCCCCTTCTGGTACCCCTATAATTTGGATGTTGGAATGTTTAAAGATGTCCTGAAGATTCCTAAGCCTCTCTTCATTTTTTTGTTTTCTTATTTCTTCATCCTTTTCTGTTTGGTCATTTTTTTCCTCTTTCTGGTCCACTCCTTTGATTTGAGTTCCAGTTTCCTTTTCATTACTATTGGTTTCCTGTGTATTTCCATTCATTTCAATTAGTTTAGCCTTCATATGTTCCTCTAATTTGTGACTAAAATCAACCAGTTCTGTGAGCATTCTGATCACCAGTGTTTTGAACTGTGCATCTGATAGGATGGCAATTTCTTGTTCGCTTAGAGTTATGGGCTCTGGGGCTTTGAGTTCTTCTTTGATCTGTAATGTTTTGATCAAAGCCATAATGTTTTGATCTGTTCCTGCCTGTTACTTACGAGGAGCAGAACCTTAGTTGTTCACCAGGGCAGGGCCACCCAGGTTGCTGGTTTGTGACACTGTATGTGTGGGCGTGGTCAGAGAGGGACAATGGCAGTTCCCTCTGCTGCTTCCTGCAGCTGGGGCCTGTGTGGTCCATCCCACTGCTAGCTCCTTCACTGGTTTATCTGCACATGAATGTGTGACAGTGATCAGCCCTCAGTGGGTCCACCGCCTTGCACCCTCAGTGGGTCCGCCTGCTTCTCCACACCTGGGATCCGCCCACGGCTGCTGGCACACCTGGGTCTCTCGCCTGGGTCAGTACGGTGGATCTTTCCTGCCCGACCCCACTCTGCTGCTGGCTCTGCCCCTCTTACTGGTTTGGCTGAAGGGTTTGTTGTTGTCAGACTTCCATGTAGTTCAATTTTCTGTGGTTTGGCTGCATTTTTGTTGCTAAAACTTTGTTGTCTTTAAACTTGGTTGTACAAAAAGGTGTAGTGCTTCCACCTATGCCTCTGTCTTGGCAGAAGTCTTGATTGCCTTTTTGAGGTGACAACGTGTAAAGAGAGGGCTGGGCATCTTCTCTGACACCAGGCTACCCAACAGAGCCTCGAAATGTTCCTGTAAACATTTGGAAGTATCAGCACAGAGAACCCCTTCTACTCTATGTGTCTTATAACCTCATCATCAAGTAAAATTTTCCTCTCATGAACATTTTTTAGCTTTTCCTACAAATTATATTGACTTCAAAAGCTATCAGGTCTCGCTCTCCATGTAAATGTTAGTGTATGTTGGGGAAGGCAGGCTCCTATCCTCTGTCCATCTCCGGGGCTGAGGCCACCTTACAGTAATTGGTATGACATTGAACTTTTGTTTAATAATTAATCAGATAATAAAGGCCCAACTTACTCTTCATGACCTTGTATTTGAAAAAATTTTATCTAAAAACGTTTTCAATTTAAACAGGATTTTATTTTCTGGTCTGCAATTCAGATATCATGGTGAACTAAATCTCTAGAGAGGAGTGGTTATGGTTCTAACAAAGACAAGGACTGTAGGAACAGAAGGAAGCTACTCCACCTGGTAAAGGCCACACATGAAAACCCACAGCTAATGCAATACTCCATAAAGAAGCACCTAAATGTTAATAACATTGTGAACAAGATGAATAACCTTTTTTATTCACTGATTTAACATTGTACTGGAAGTTCTGGCAGGAAATTAAGCAAGAAGATAAATGAAATGGTATACAAATTTGGGGGGATTATCTGTTTAACAAAAAAATATTTTTTCACAGATTTTATTTATTTCTAACTAAATAATGGGTAAGGGAGGAAAAAAAGAGAGGGAGAGGAACATCATTCAATTGTTTCTTTTATAGGCTCTAAACAGGACCAAGCCACCAAGCCCCCAACCCAGGCATGTGCCCTGGCTGGGAATCCCACTGGTGAGCACTTGCTTTGTAGAACAATGCCCAACTAGCTAAGCCACATTGGTCAGTGGGACAGCTTAAATTTATACATGTAGAAATTTTTTTAGTTTCCACCCTCCATGCAAAAACTGTTAGAATTAATAAATTTAGTCAAGTTGCAAAAGATAAAATCAATAGTGAGCATCATTTTCATTTACTAGCAAAAATAATGAGTAAACCTAAAATAGAATTAATAAGTTTCATTTACAGTAGCATCAGAAAAAATAAAATACTTAGGAAAGATGGAAGATGTATGCCCTGAAAATTTACCAAATGTTTCTGAAACTAGATAAAATAAACAAATAGAAAAACCTTTTATGTTCATGGACTAAAAGACTTCACATTGTCTACATATTTTATACAATTTTTATTAAAAATCCAATGACTCAGCAAGCTCCAATAACACTCTGCCTCTAACCCCTCTGAAAAGGTATCCCAACACCCTGCCTTCACTCGATGCGCCTTTTGTAGGCACTGTCAATTGCAGCCTCAACATAAGGAAACTTGGGAGACTGGGGTCCATGTTGCATTTCTAAGGTGATTCTGGGCAAAACTGAATCTGCTTGATCCAAATCGAGCAGTGACAACCTTACCTTGGTCTGAGCCAGACACTGAAAACCTCAGCCCTCACTTTGAAAACTGTCTTCCCCGGACTCACCTGCAGGCTCCTGCCACACCAGCGTGCCTGCCTTTCCTACCCTTCCCCCTCTTTGATCTGCCCCTGTGCTTTGCTGGCTCTGCTTGGCTTCTGAACACAGATCAAAATCATAGACAAACCTGGAGGCCAGATGGCAACAGGGGGAGACAAGAAGGGGTAAAACCTTGAGTGGGTAGAGAAATTGTAATGATTAGAGAAGCAGGAAAGGTATGTGTTTAGAGGAACAATGTGTGTTGTTATCTTGGTTTAGAAGGAAGAGAATCAAGAAGGAATAGAGAGTGGTGCAGGTTTTCAGAAAGAGGCCAAGGACTCCATATTTCAGATAAGGTCAAGTGGCGGGGGCACCCACAGAGGAGAGAGTCACTGGTGCTGGCCAAGGGGGTGGGGAAGTAGAGGGAGAAATTCTTCCAAATGTAGGTATTGCCTTGAGAGGCAGAATGGCTTTTTTGAAAGAAAGAAGAACACACTTCATGATTCAAATGACTGTCTAAAACCAAACACAGATTTGAAGAATCCATTAAGGAGGTATGCACTTCTATAAATGTGTGACAAGTAACTACAAAAAATCAGAGCACAGAGTTGAGACAAGGTGGGTGTGCAGGAATGGGAAGGAAGAGAAACTGCAACCCTAAGCAGAGGTAACCAGAGAACCAAGCTCCTGCTCATGCCCAAGGGCACCGCAGCTCACATTGTCAGGCTTGATGACCCCAGTGAAACAAGAGATGGGATGCTGGGAAAGGGATAAGAGGAAGACTGAGGTGAGCAAAAGACTGGCAGGCACCAAGGGGCCAAAATTCTAGAAAGCCAGGAGGGATGGGAACTCGTGGCAGGAACTTCACAGTCTGGCTGATGGCTGGAGAGGAGGCAGGGTATGGTACCAATGAGGGAAGAACTTAGGGACACAGAGGCAGATCAAAGAGGGGAAGGGTAGGAAAGGCAGGCACGCTGGTGTGGCAGGAGCATGCAGGTGAGAGTCCAGAGATGGCAGTTTTCAGAGTGAGGGCTGAGGTTTTCAGTGTCTGGCTCAGGCCAGGGCAAGACTGTTGCTGCTTATCTCCCATTAAACGTCAGGGTCAGGCAGATTCAGCTTTACCCAAAAGCACCTTAGAAATGCAAACTATCACCCCCCAGTACCCCAAGTTTTCTTACACTGATGCTGTAATTGCTAGTCAGAGCCAAAAAAAAATATGCATTGAGTAAAGCATAATAAGCAACCTAGTGGTGAGCTTTAAAGGTACCTGTTAAAGGTTTATTGAAGCAGGATGTCTTTGAAGGTTGCTGAATAGTGGGAATTTTTATAGAATTTGTATCAAATATGTAGATGATTGGAAGTCTTTTAATTCATGAACATAAACATCTTTCCATTTATTTGTTTTTTATTTACTTTCAGAAACATTTGGTAGTTGTCATTGTATATACTGTCCATGTACATGGTCAATTTTTTCCTATGTATTTTATTTTTTTCTGATGCTATTATAAATAAAACTGTTCTCTTAATTCCATTTAGTGTTTGTTCATTGTTTTTTCAAAGAAACAGAAATGACATTGACTGTGATATTGTCTTTTGCAACTTGACTGAATGTATTAATTTTAACAGGGTTGTGTGTATGTGTGTGTGTAAAGCAGAATCTTGAGATTTTCTACATATAAGATTAACTTGTTGCCATGACCAGTGTGGCTCAATTGGTTAGACGTCAATCTGTGAAATGAAAGGTCACTGGTTCAATTCCCCATCAGGGCACATGTTTGGGTTGCAGGTTCAGTCCCCAGTCAGGGTACATACAAGAGGCATCCTATGGATGTTTCTCACATCAACGTTTTTCTCTCTATTTCTCCCTCCTTTATCTTCTCTCTAAAAATAAATAATTAAATATTTTTAAAAATTTGAGTTATCTGTAAAAGAGGTGATTTTTATTTTCTCAATTTGTATATCACTTCTTTTATCTACTTGCCTAATTTGTTCTGGCCAGAACTTTCAGTACTATGTTGAATAAGTGGGGACAAAAATCTTCATTTTGTTCACAATCTTATGAACATTTTGACGTTTCTCCATGGAGTATGGTGTTAGCAGTGGGTTTTCATGTATAGCTTTTACCATATCAAGTAGTTTCTTTCTATTCCTACTGTCTTTGTCTTTTGTTAGAACCATAACCACTTCTCTGTAGAGATTTATTTTACCATGTTATTCAATTTTCATGCCAGGAAATAAGGTCCATTTAAACTGAAAACCTTTTTAGATGAAACTGTTTCAAATACAAAGTTATGAAGACCAGGTTGGACCACCTTTATGGCCTAATTAATTATTGTGCAAGAGGTAAATATCCACCCACTAACTGTAAAGTTTTCTTGGCCTCAGAGATGGATAGAGGACATAAGCATGACTTCCCCAATGAACACAAAGATTCTATGAAGAGTGGGACCTCACTCTTTGAGGGGCCTCACAAAGCAACCTTTGACTCAGAATCTGAGAAGGTGTACTACCAGGAATTAAGGTCTTCCTGCAGTGATCTAACCATCAACATTGTCCTCATTTCACATCTATTTTTACTACACTTTTAAAAAGCAACATCACAGACATTTTAAAAGATATTCTGATGTAAAACTCAACTATTCTAGTGAACATGCAGGTCTCTGTTACATCAGCCACCCACATACCCACACTGAACAACCCACATTCAAGCTCCCTCTGACCTTCAGGGAAGGTCAGGGAAGAAATGCTCATTTTTTTCTATTTTTGCAAATTTCACGTGCCTGTCCTTAGATAGTTTGCAACCAGAATCTGGAAAGTGGGAAATAAACTTCTCCTTTTCTTCTATTCCTCTTCTGCTTTTAGGGGAGTCTGGTATGGTTGGCTACATTACTTGCAGACCTGGTCAGAGGTGGGTTGTATATAAGTGGAAGTGAATGTATAGAGGGCCAGGGAGTGATGGGGTCTGCTCAGAGTTTAGATGAAAAAGTGTAAAACCTGAGAGGTGTGGGTGTGTCAGATATTCTATGGGTTCAAGAGGACCTAAAGTGCCATGCAGGAGGGTTTCCTTGGGGGGCTCAGAACAAAGCAGAATAATATGAGTGTGGGTCCATCCTACCCATTGAGGAAGGAGCCACTGGAGCTGGTGCAGTGAAATGGGGGTGCTGTTCTCCCAGACTTTGGTGGGCATCAGGGGTAAGACACAGGGCAGAAAATAAGAATAATGTCTTAAGACTCAGATTAGTTCCTTCATATCAGTACAAGTGGGAGCACCAAATGCACAGGCTGGCAGGGGACATTAGACATAGTATATGGGACAAGAGAACAAAAAAAGAAGGAGACATAATTTAGGTTGATATGTTCCAAAGTTAGAGGATGGGAACATGCAGAGCACTCTCAATGGGTATAGGGTCTTAATAAGGTGATGAAAATATTTTAGTACTAGGGAGACATGGTGCTGGACAGCATGGTCACTAAACAAAATCCCATTTAAATGATTATACGATTAAATTGTGTTACTTACATTTCAGCTTGTAAAAATAATTATGCTGAACTAAAGAAGCCAGATAAAAAGCATACTGCATAATTTCATGTATATAAAACTTTAGAAAAATGCAAACTACTCTGTTGTGAAAAAAACATGTGTGATCACCTGAAGACTGTGGGTGTTGCATGGGGTAGAAAGGCAGGAGTAGAAAGACATGTGAGAAACTTTTGGGTGAAATCGATACACCTCAAGTGTGTTTGAGAGTCACCACATCATATTGTTCACTTAACATATATGTGGTTTATTTTCTGTCACTTATACCTCAATCAGGCTCTAATCAATGCTTGATGGCATGAATCCTTGGTGAGGTCAAGAAGAGAGAATATTGTTTATCTATTACTGCTGTTTCCAAGTGAGCACACCCTGGACAAGTGCCCACAGGAGTGTGATAATGACAACCACTGGCCTGCACTCACTGTGTACTGGGCACCTCAGGCATATTAGCTCATTTAATCACTCACATGAGTGAGTTATACTCATTTATTTCACTTCAATTTTCCACCTTCTGACCTTTGCACATGTTGTGTCCTCTTGTCTGCACCTTGTATTCCTGCCCCTTCACAAGCTCTAGGTTAGCCTGGGCTCATTCTCTGTTAGATGCTACTCTTCAGAAGAGTTTTAACTGGTCTTTTATTGTAGGTCAGAAATCCAGTTATGTGAGGTCGTAACACTCCATATTTAACCCTTTCAACTACTGTCATATTTGTAATGTTTTTACTCTTTTAGCAAATAACACCAACCAAGTGTTCCCCATCTGCCTGACACTCTTCCAATCACTTGAGTCATAGCTGTGAAACAGAGCAGACAAAATCTCCATCCTTGTAGACCCTATGTCCTGGTGAGCTAGTAGCACAATTACCCAAACAGCAACAAAAAATTATGTTTTCTAGTGTGTTGGTTAAAATAAGGTAATGCTTTGAGTGATTTCTTTCAATTAAAAAATGTTGTATCAGCAAGGAGGACATGAACTGATTAAAGCAGAAGGAGCAAAAGATGAGAGAAGATGAAGTGAGAAGGAAAGAAGCCACCAGCCAGAACTTGGGCTTCACTCTGAGTGAACATGGGAGCCCCTGGAGGGTTCAGAGCTGGAAAGAGATGTGAGCCATCTGTGTTTGTGGAAGGAACCCAAAGTTCTGCCACCTTGAAGGTTTATTCTGAGGATACTGATTTATAAGAAACGAAATTCAGCGGGCCTGCGAACCACAGGATCGCGGTTCGATTCCCAGTCAGGGCACATGCCTGGGTTGCAGGCCGGTTCCCTGCAGGCCAGTTCCCAGCAGGGGACGCACAAAAGGCAACCATACATTGATGTTTCTCTCCCTCTCTCCTTCCCCCCCCTTCCCCTCTAAAGATAAATAAATAATAAAATATTTTTAAAAAAAAAGAAACAAAATTCAGAAAGAATTCTGACCCTTCCTGCATTCCTGCCAAGATATTTAAACTGAAAAATTTGTTTCGAGAAAATAATTAGAATTTCACTTGAGGCTAATTTATTCAACATGGTAAATAGGAGGGGGTTAGGCAGGCATCTGCTGGCTACATGCCCTGTGTCCCACTTTTTCTGAGTTGCCTAGAAACAATTCCATTGTCATGGAAGACCTGTTGTTGCGAATGACATATAAATTGCTCATTCTGACTATTAAAATCTAAGATTTCATTGTTCTTTTTTTCTCCTTTCTCCAAAATGTTTTATATACCCAACGTTGCCTCATGGTCATTAAAATTTTCATGCTTATGTGAATTCCCTGTGCTCAAATATTAAAACATGACATTCTTTTTTCACCTGTCTCTGTTAACTTGATGATTAGCCCATCGGAAAAATTTGGAGTGTCGGAGGGACTACTCACTGAGGGTAGTAGTATTACTACTTTTTTAAACTGCATATTAGTCAGGGTTCATGTGGCTGCTGAGGTTTGAGTGAGGAGCCCAGTGGGAAAGCAAGTGCAGTCATCCAGGTGACAGGTGGGGGTGGCCAGACCAGGCTGAGAAGAAAGGGGTCAGTTTCTGGATGTGTTCTGAGCACCTAGTTGAAAGATTTCCTGGAAAATTGAATATGTGGTATAAAAGAGAGAGAGAGAGAGAACAGTTGTGAAAACACAAAGAGATTCAGAACGATTCTGCAGGAGCACGTTGAGGTCAATATTTGGCCAAGATTAAAAATCTTAAAGCATCCTGAAGTGCCTTATAAGTATTAGTTGTCAAGTAAATAGTTGCACATCAGCAAGCACGTCCACTTTGTCTCTTTTATCCACATCTATGTCCCCAGTGCCCCAAACAGTGCCTGGTGGGTTTATGGTACAAGCCCATTACACATTTCCAGAATCAACAATGAACGAGTCATGATCAAAATGTCTCCTGGACACCCCTACACGACATTTCTTAGTGACTAAGAGAATACTGCAATCCCACAAAGTCACATGACTTCAGGGGCCCTTGTAAAGCCATTGTTGTTGTAGTCACATCAGTACCTCTCTGGAGCATTCGCGCTGTCCACGTTTTGAAACTAAGGCAGGTTAAACATGAAAGTACTTAGATGATATTGAAACTGAGCAGGCGCCCCTCTGGGAGACTCCCTGGCCCCAGTTCCTCAACAACAGAGATGAGACTGAAGTCCTACAGGCAGCAACAAGCTCAGAAAATACTAATTAACACTAGGGACATGAAAAAGCACAATAAAAAGACTGATTAAGCAGTAAATCCTGATAGCATAAACAGTAATCTGAGACATGAGACAGGGCCACAGGGCTTCTAGTTCTTCCTGAGCAGCTGTGAATAATATCTCAACACAGATGTTGAATTATTTTTCAGGAAAAAAAGATGCCCACTACAGAGAAATTATGAATACCAAAGCATGGAGCATTTTCATTAGAAGATTCAAGAGGATCTTTTCATTTTTTTGTAATAAGAAGTCAAAAAATTGATATACATATATTGATAAAACAATCTTTCAGTATCTTATCTGGTTTGGTAAAGAGTTAGGGACTCAGAAACTTTAGTTAAATGATGAGGTGTGCTAGAACTGAGCTGTCAGTGAGACTTGCTAAACCAGACTGAGTTGTGGTTCTGCTGTGAAGGGAAACAGAATTGTTGTCCCAGATTTGCTTTGCCTTTTAGAGCATTAATTCTGATCTTGTTTTTGGGAGACAGAAGGATCAGGAAAAATCTCACCTCCTAACTGCTTTGAAAGTATTAAGGTGAAAACCCAACCCAAAGAGAAACATTCACATGGAGGTGCTGAGCCAATATTTCTTTACTGAACATTTGCTTTGGATTCACTTTGCAAACAGAATTGTGTGTGTGTGTGTGTGTGTGTGTGTGTGTGTGTGTGTGTGTGTGTGTGTAAACCTTAAACCACAAAGCCTTTTTGTTTGATTAGCTTCAGAGTGGCATGTAAGCACCAACTACCCAATACATTTTGGGGGTCTCTAATTTTATCTCCCCAGAATATTAATTCCTCCAATTGATTTTTCTCATTCTCTCCTCTTAATCTGTCTGTTATTCTGGTTATTAGCTCAGTCAGAGGAATTTAAAAAACTGGAAGGAAAAATATTTTTTGCATGCACAGCTGTCTGGCATCCTTTTATTTAAAAGATAAATAATTAAAGAAAAACAACTTGGCTGGGTAATAGAGAAAATGAAAACTTATCAGAAAAACAGGTAGAAGGAGATATATTGTTCAAAATCAGAAAAGGATGTGGCCTGCTAAGCACAAGATGGATTCAGCTGTTTCCTTCTCTTAATTTAGCATCACCAACACAATCCAAAATTTGGTTAAAGAACTCTGGGTTGTCTGCAAGCAGAAAGGCCTCTGGACTCTAATAACCAGAGACTCTTAAAAAAAATCATGCCAGGGGAGAAATAAATCCAAACATAAAACTTACATTATAAGCGAGCAATCCTCACAGCCCATGACTGTAAGACACCTAATCATTTTTTTTCACTTTTTCCCCTTAAAAGACCTTACATGTAAGGTACTTAGGAGTTCCAGTTTTTAGCATTGGGTGCCCATTCTACTTTCAAATTTTTCTTTGAAATATGCGAGGTCTGTACAGAAGATATCCAGCCATGTAATGTGAAAAATAGAGACATATATTTAAGAAGATACAAAATATAAGAAACATTGTACACAGGACCATGACACCTAGGTCCCTGTCAATGTAGGTTGAGACCTCACACAGTTCTCTTAATCACTAACAGTTGCCCCATGGTGTTTTCCCCAATCTCATGAATAGTATAAAATCTCTTTCCTTCTGAAAATGATTTTAGTTGGGAAAAAACAGAAGTTTCAGGGCACCAAATCTGGACTGTAGGGCGGATGAGTCACCTGGGTGATTTCATTTTTCACCAAAAATGAGACGTGATGCATGATCAGGTATATTATTTTGATGAAGCTGGCAATAACCAATGCCTATAGCTATGGTCTTCTGAATTATCCAAGTAATTTCTGCGATGAATGTTCAAGCTTAACACAAAATTTGATGCAGATTTCTTGCTCTATGTGCTCAGTCATTTTGAATGTGACAGCCACACAATACACATGTTCAATGGTGTCTACTGCCCCCACTGACTAGTACAGTGAAGTCATCATTATTCATGCATGCACATTCTCATCCTCACTCCTTGGCTGCCAGATTATATTGATGTAGTACATACCATTCTCATATATTAACAATGGCTGGACTTTTTCCTGACAGACTTTGTCTGCTTTTTTTCCTCTTATGCAACCTGGTGTCACATTTTTGGCCTTTAGGGCATTAGTCAAATAGCCCCACTTCAGGGTAGAAAGTACTATTCGTGGATGTACAGGCCTGTACCCACACTGCTCCAGAGACTGGGTACCAAGCCTCAGGCCTCGATCTCTGAGAAATGCGAGCATGAGAAGTGAACTTGGCCTCTCCAGGTGTGAGACATCTGAGGGAGAGAGGGCAGTGAAGGTGAGATCTGCTCAAACTCCATGAGCACCTGAAAGAGGCAGGTTACACACAGTCTCATAGTTGATTCCAGCATAACACCTGCCTGGTTTTCTTTTCATACAAAATAAAGAGTTTTTAGCTCCTATTAACAAACAGTTCTCCAGTGGCATGTCCTACAATTCAATTCAGTTCTGACAGTAAGTACCTAAATTGCATGCCGACACCACAGGTTCAAGTCTCAGTCACACAAGGCTCCTATCACTTCTGATGACAGTTGCAAATGGGGTGCCTGGGCTACTCACATTGCTGACTGGTTGACTGCAAATTTGGGACTATTCATTACCTCCCTTAGGTATTATAATTATTGACAAAGACTCACAGAACCCAAAAATGGTTTCACTTACTATTACTGGTATATTATAAGGATATAACTCAGGAACAGCTGCATGAGAGAGACACACTGGGCTAGACACTGGGTGATAATAATGGAGCCTCCATATCTTTCTTGTATCCCCCCTCTCAGAACCTCTTGATCCTTATGTTTAGTGTATTTTGAAGTTCCCTGATGTTGATATGATTGATTAAATAATTGGCTGTTGTTAATTATCTCTAGCTTCTCTCCCTTTTCAGGATTTTGAAGGATTGGGATATACGGATTTTGAAAAATAGCCATATACTGGAGTTTTGGCCAAGGTGCAGGCATAGATATAAACCCTTCACTTCCTCACACAACCAAAAGGAAGATAACAACCAACCTAAAAACAATAAGCAACCAGAAGTGCCAGAAAATGAACTGCATGAAACTCTGATAACCAAGGTATTAAACAAACAGTCAACCAGGCCGACCAGACCAGTGCACCAAGAAAAAGAAATATGGCCCAAATGAAAGAACATAGCAAAACTCTAGAAAATGAGCCAAGTGGTTAGGAGATAGTCAACCTATCTGATGGAGAGTTCAAAACACTGGTGGTCAAGATGTTCACAGAACTGATTGAGCTTAGTCACAACATAAAAGAACAAATGAAGGATACCCAAAGTAAAATAAAGCAAAATATTCAGGGAGCCAACAGTGACAGGAAGGAAACCAGGACTCAAATCAATTATTTGAAACAAAAGGAAGAAATAATAAGCACCCAACCAGAACAGAATGAAGAAAAATATTTTTTTAATGAAGAGAGGTTTAGAAACCTCTGGGACAACTTTAAACATTCCAATATCCAAATTATAGGGGTGCCAGAAAGAGGAAAAGAACAACAGCAAAAAAATGAAAACATAATGAAGAAAAACTTCCCCAATCTGGCAAAGGAAATAGACTTCCAGGAAGTCCAGGAAGCCCAGAGTCCCAAAGACGTTGGTCCCAAAGAGGAACACACCAAGACACATCATCATAAAGTTACCCAAGATTAAAGATAAGGAGAGAATTTTAAAAGCAGTGAGAGGAGAGGAGACAGTCACCTACAAAGGAGTTCCCATGAGAATATCAGCTGATTTCTCAAAAGAAACCTTACAGGCAAGAAGGGGTTGAAGAGAAATATTCAGTCATGAAAGGCAAGGACCTCCATCCAACATTACTCTATCCAGCAAAGCTTTCATTTAGAATGGAAGGGCAGATAAAGTGCTTTCCAGATAAGGTCAAATTAAAGGAGTTCATTATCACCAAGCCATTATTATATGAAATGTTAAAGGTACTTATCTAAGAAATTGAACAAGATAAAAATTATGAACAGTAAAATGACAACAAACTCACAACTATCAACTAATGTAAACCTAAAAAAATGAAAATAACTAAGCTAACAAGTAGAACATAAACAGAATCAGAGAAATGGAGATCACATGGAGGTTTTTCAGTGGGGAGAGGGAGGAGAGGATGAGGGAAAGTACAGGGAATAAGAAGCATAATTGGTAGGCTTACCATAGATTGGGAAAGGTTAAGAATGGTATAGGAAACAGAGAATTCAAAGAATTTGTATGTACAACCCATGGACGCGAACTAAGGGTGGGAGAATGCTGGATGGTTGGTGGGTGTAGGGTGGAGGGGGGATAAAAGGAAGAAATTTGGAAAACTGTAACAGCATAATCAATAAAATATACTTAAAAAATAGCCATACACTAAAACTGACAAGTTCAGGGGAGGCCTGCATGGTGAACCTTACACACTCAGAAACTAGACTAAAATTAAACTTGGTAATTAAAAACTAATCACAGTGGGTAGTCATGTTTTATGCCTGGTTCTTTTCTGAAAAATGTCTATCTTTATTTTAACTGAACCTGTCCAGCATCTTTTTGCATCTATGATATTACACCTTTAAAATGTCAGGGTAATATTCTTTTTTCTGGATCTTTTGAAACAAGAGGAGGCACCAGCATTCGAGCTGCCTGTCACTACCAAACCCAATAAGCAATGACAGTGATTGAATCTTTATGGGCACTTTACTCAGATGGCCAGAGATCTGAGAAGATGGTGGGTTCATACCCTAACAGACCATCATCCATTTTCTTTCCAAGCCAGCCTTTTTTTAACGGAGAACAGTGCAGTGAGGGGTTTTGTCATTCAGGGAAAATTAAATTAAAAAAACTACAGTATTCTCACTCTGGGCAGTTAGCAATTGCCAGGGCAGGTGGGCATCTCTCTCCCTGGAACACAAAGGCCCAGGTGCCTCCACTTGACCCCAGGTGGTGATCCTCAGCAGTGCCCCAGGAGATTGGCTGTTTTCCCAGGAGCCAGAATGGGCCTTATCTGTACTTTCTAAAACAAAGGCTTTAACATATGCATTACTTACTAGGCTTATAACTATTCACCTTAAACAAAAATTTTCCAACTCTTAAGTCCCTTATCACCCTCACTGCACAAGAGCAGAGACCAAAAAACTTCTCATTATTGTTTTTGTATTAATTGTTAACTGCTACCTATTCTGTAGTCACCAATGTAAAAGTAGTATTTGTCTACTTGTTTTACTTTGTATCCAATGCCAGTAATTTCACATTTAGCCTTCTTCCAACTCCCTAACTTATCAGCAATGGATTTTATGGAAATCCTTGTGCCTTTTTCTCTGATTGTAATCTGTAAGATAAGGTGCAGAACTGTAGTTCTCTGAAGTATTTTGTCACTTTGTTGAGATGTTCCTTCTCATTCTGATTACCTCATAGAATTCTTTACGTGTTAAACATTTCTTACTTTGACATTTACTGGGCACAGTGTGATAATGTGATACTTGGCCTTTCCTCCCTGTCAAATTGCTGGTCACGTAACTTAGACTTCTGCCCTGGCAACACCCATTAGTAGAGATCACAGATCATATAGGCAAACCTGAAAAAGCAGTTACTTCATTGAGGTCTTCCCTGAGACCTCTCCTAAAATCTTTACCTTTGGAAAGCAGAAAGAACTCCATCAAACAAAGGAAGTTGTATACATTCTTCTTGAGGCACATCTACTCAAATTTCCTTTTCAAGTAAGTTCTCTTTCTCCTAAACTCTAAAGGGTCCTCACAAGACTTGCCACTAGGGGAGCAGTGGGCAGTGGCAGCTTGTCCTGGGCAAACCTCCTGAATTGTCACCAAAGCTCCTATATTTTTTATTCTGCCATTGGCTGACAGCAGCCCCTCCCGGTATCATGTTTTTCCCATAGTGTTCTAACACAGCTACGGCAGGCCCACCCAGTCTCTCTTCTGGTCCCATCCTGGTTTCAGTGTCCCCAGTTTTAATAAAGATTCTCCCAAATCACTTGGGCTTGTTTTGTGAAGCTTTTCCTGCACAAGCTGAAGAACCCACACACTACCAGTGGGCTTTAGCACACCTGCCCTGGGTTTGGCCACCTTTCTGGCAACATTTTGAAATTTAGACAAAATGTTATTGCAAAAAGCAAAAGGAAGGAAGGAAGGAAGGAAGGAAGGAAGGAAGGAAGGAAGGAAGGAAGGAAGGAAGGAAGGAAGGAAGGAAGGAAGGAAGGAAGGAAGGAAAAGAAAGAACACAAACCAAAAACAGGTGTGTGTATACTTAAGAGAGGTTAAAATTATGTAGCTTTCTTAATATGCTGGTTGTTTCTGAATAAGTAAAAATAGACAAGCTAAGAAAATCAAGGAAGTTATAGAAAGTTGCTGGAATAAGAATATTGGGAAAGGAATTTCATGTATAAATGCTTGAACCTAATTAATATTCTTACTCTCTAACTCAAAAGGCTTACTAATGATATGAATTCAAATGGAAACTGAAGTGGCTATAAAACATGGCCCTCTGTGCCTGCGTTGAAGCAGAGGAAATGTACTTACAAAACTCTTACTGTCCTCCCTGCCACAGAACTTTTAGATGGTAATTGTAGTTTACAGCATTTTGTTCTAACAGCCTGGTCCCCAAATAAACCTTAAGGTTACAGCTTGCAAGTGTATAACTAGCAAAAATCATATTAATAATTAATAATTAATTAATTACAGGTGGGCCATAGTGAATAATAACCCATCTCATGGTAATAATGTTTAAACAGAAGAAGTATGTAGTGTGCCCTCAAACTGTAAGTAAATGTAGTACCAGATACAAAATACAGAGAAGTGAGACGAACAACAAAAGTCAGTCCATGATAGCTTACAGGTTAGAAATGACCCAGAATATTTTTCTAATAAGGCCTGTGGGGCTGACTGCCTCCCATTTACCTGCTTTTTCCTTTGAGTCCATTCGGCTTTTACTTCCATCCAAGGTTGAGGTCTTGCTGCATCACCAATGGTTTATTGTTCAGCAAGACAAATGCTGCCAGTAAGGCTTTTTGACATTCCCTTCCTAGCACTTGAGACAATATTGTCTAAGCGAAAGATTGGCCACCAGTGCATCCTTTAGACTGCTTTATGACTGTAATGGGGAGGTGTGGACTAAACCTGACAAGCTCAGGGGAGGCCTGCGTGGTGGACTTACAAACTGAGGGACCTGAAGTAATCACATAGGATGGTCTGAAATTAAAATTTTGTAACTAAAACAAGTCAGTGTGGGTAATTGTGTCCTGGGCCAGAATCTTTTTAGACAATGGTCCATCTTTACCTTAACAGAGCCTGTTCACTCTCTTTTTGCATCTACCAACACATACCTTTAAATTGTCAGAATAATTTCTGGGTAGGACAGGGGAAGCCAGAATCTGTGGTCACTTGCTTCCATCTCTGAGGGCCTGAGGTTTCTTCAAGAACCTCCCTTCCCCTGACAGAAGAACCCACAGAGCCCCTGACTGAGTCGTCACCTGGAGCTGCTCTAGCTCCTGGGCCCTGGGAGGATGCCTAGAGCAGATGACAGGGACAGAGACGACTTACATTCAAAGCCCCAAGGCGGTGCTGTTGGACATACAGCACATTTTGAGGATCAACTCTCCAAGCAAGTAACCTCCCCCAAAAGTTGTCATCTGCTTAACTAAGCCTTTTCCTAGAACCCTTGAAGGAAGAGAGCTCTGTCTGAAAGAGCACAACCCCCTGGTGGGACAGACCTCCTGGCACTGGACTCATAGTACTCTGTCCTCTCACGGGGCTCACCCTGCACTGGTACCATCCCTGTGCAGCACCTGACATTGGTTGCAGGTCTGCTCCTGACCTGCAGGGCAAAACACTGGGCCACACAAAAAACACATGGAAATTCACACATGAACTGGCTTTGGCTAAGAAGATGGAAGTCTGATTTTCATCCCCTGTTTCAACAACCTTTCTCAGGCCTTCCCTCCTTCCTGTTCTGCCCCACCTGCTACTTCTGGAGACTGTTAACAGAAGGGGGCTGGGATGCAACCCTGACAAGCTCAGGGGGCCACATAGCAAGCCTGTCAAGCTCCACAGGACAGTCTGATCAGAAATCTAGCTGGGTAGGTGATGGCAGTTGTCACATCCCAGGCCTATTCCTTGCTTAGCAAAGGTCAATCTTTCATGTAGGTGAGCCCTGACCCCTGTTTTTATGCATCTTAAATAGTATGACTTTGGCATATTAGAGTGATTTTCTTTTTAGGCCATTTGAAGACACAGACTCTAGGACAAGAATACAAGATCCCAAAACACGTCATGTTACCTGGTCCTCTGCATACTCTCTTTATGTCCAGGAAATGTTAATTATTCTGTACTCATGAATCTTTAAAGAGCATATGTTTCTCCATTTTGCCTTTTATGTAAATCTAGAGATTTCCCCTTTATGCTTTTCCTCAGCTTCTAATGGATTTCTTGCAACTATTTTCATCTTCTCCTTTGATTATAATGTATAAAATTAACTGCTATTTTTTTTTGCAGCATTTGAGATCTTTCTCCCAGGCCAATGGCTCAGATAAATGTATCGAAGTGCTCCACAGGTTTAAATATTTCTCACTTTGACAGAACCTAGGAGCACGTCCTCACACAGGGGATTCTGTGCTGGCATCACCCATGGGCAAGTCTGGTGACCACAGGAAAGCCTCCCAGCCAGAAACCAGTGGTTGTCCCAACACTCAGAGAGCACAGGGACAGGCTCCACCAGCAGATGTGGAGGGGAAAGGTCTACTTGAACCTGTCTCTCCATGACAAGGCAGCCCACAGGCACCTGACTTTTCATCACATTTCTTTCTTTCTGGGACACACAGGACACTTCCCCCTACACACCCCAAAACTGAAGGTTCTACCGAACTATTGGTCCTGAGTCTCTGTCCCCGGAAGCAGAAGCCAGGCTGGTGACACCTGAGAGAGAAGAAGGGTCTCTATGCAATTGTCACCCAGCTTTACCCCTTCTACCTCCAGAGTTATCTCTGGGAACTTCCTGCTAGGAGGAAATAAAACCCCAGAGAATCTGAGAACACAAAGCAGCCTGGATTCCCAGCTGTGTTTCTGTGTCACAGACAGAAATAACCTCAACTTTCTAGGACACCTGGGGCTCTCTGTGTGGTTCTGACAGACCCAGGACCAAGTCACTGCAGAAACCAATGCTGGGGAGAGTGAGACATCCTTTCAAGGGACACATGTGTCCTCATCAGCCTTGCTATTGCAAGTGTGCTCCACAGGCCAGTAGGATCAATCTCTCCTGGGAGCCTGTTAGATACAGGCCCAAATCCCCCTGCCAAGTCAGAATCTGCAGTATAGCAGGATCTGGGAACTTCCCCTGTGCACAGGAGAGCAGGAGAGGTGGTCCCACCTTCACATCAAGGGATCTCATTTTGAATGAACAGCTGCTGAAGCTGCATTTTTAAAGTGTCATCTGGCATAGCAATGTTTACAATGTCTCACAGGTAATTGAATGCACAGCAGGTGTGACATCCCTGTGACAGGTATCTCTGAGCTAGCTCAGGAATATCTTCCCTGAAAGGGGCAGTAGAATGTGAAAGAGAGAGAGGCTGTGGGATAGAGTTCCGAGCTCCTGAGAGGAAGCTGTGAGAAAACCCCAACACCCAGACATCCCAGGTTTGTGCTTCTTCAACACATCTTGTGAGTGTGGGCTAGTGTAAATGTGTGTGTGTGTGTGTGTGTGTGTGTGTGCATGTGAATGTAGAGTTCAGAGGCTTCAGCAGTTCCCAGGAACCAAAATATCAAAGGACACTAAACTGGTAAGAAGAGACAGGGTGGCATAAATGAGATCAAAGAGTGGGAGGGACCTGGGCACAGACCCTGCCCCCAGCACATGAATAGTAATCTTGCCACAGAATAAAGCTCAGCACAAAGGTAGGAAACAGAACACATTGTGCCATTCTGGACAGAGGTGCCTGTGAGCCTCACCGAACCTCAAGATCTTCTCAAAGAGGCAGCCACAGAACAGACAACATACACCATGGGATTCCTGTCAGTCTCTACCCACAGAGGACTTGTCCACTGGCAAGGGCTCCTGGTGGTTGGTAAGTAGGAGACAATTCCTTGGGGTAGACTGAGGATCTGACAGAGAGGCTGCCTGGGATCTGCTGAAGAGACCAGGGCTCTGAGAAAAGAGGGAAGGCTTCTGTTTTGACCTGAGGGTAAACTAAAAATGAGCAGAGTAGAATGGGGAAGGGGGAACAGCAAGAGGAAAATCTCATAATCTGGAAGTGGTGAGAGGCAGGAAAACCTCAATTGCTGTGCATTACCGAAGTTATTCATCATTGAGTATTGAATTATGAAAACATTACAATAACAATTTATGTCAGGTAACACCAGAAAACAACTGAACCAGGGGTGCTAGCCATTTTCTTTACTGTCACCCTTGACCATGGGAGACACACTCACACTCAGATCAAGGCTGAGAGTTGAAGAGACCTGCTCAGGCTCTAGGGACTTTTCTTCCCCTTCCAACACATAGATCTGAATATTACTCAATTTCTCTCTTCTTTCCTAGTCTCGCTGTTAACTTTCTGCTGCCTGCCCACAAATGCCCAATTCTCTATTGCATCAACCAACGTTGCTGAAGGGAAGAATGTGCGTCTGAGTCTCCGCAATACCCCTCCCAATGTTATAGGCTACAGATGGTTCAGAGGAGAAAGGGTAGTACCTCATAATCTAATCGCAAGTTACTTCATATTGGAGAGAAAATTTGTAAAAGGGCATTTATACGATGGACGAAAGACAGTAGACCTCGATGGATCCTTGCTGATAAGGAATGTCACCAGGAAAGACAGAGGAATATACACCGTAGTGGCCCACCTTCCAAATTCAGTACAACAAGCAGGATTCGGACGGCTTGATGTATTCGGTGAGTGATTACTCTCTGACATCTGAGTATTTTGTGGGGTGACTTCTACTTCACACACAGGACAGACAGCCCCAAACTCTGCCTTTGTTTCCCTCTGCATTCTGTCCCAGTTTGGGTTTCGGCAATTAGTGCAGGATACAGAGAGCAGGGACAAACTTCCTAAGACCTCAGTTCCCTTCCCAGTTTCCAGTCCTGCAGACAGTCACTGCAGACAGAAGGATCAGTCTGACAAAAAGTAACTAAACAGATGGAGACCAGCCTCAGTGCCACCCACTATGTCCTTGACAATGAAAATGACCCTGACAGCTTCTGTCAAAGCCTGGTTTCAGAAGCGCCCTAAAATTCCCACAGAGTTCACCTTGGGGGCCCCTCCCAAGAACCCTGTCTGGGGGATCTTGACTCCAGAAACCTTGGGGAGCCTGTGTCAGGTTGAGTTTGACCTCCCAGGAAAGGCTAACTGGGTAGTGGTTTAATGGGTACCCAAGACACAGGCTTCTGAGCTGGTCACCAGCCGGGGCTCAGGCCCAAGAGCCACGCC
This sequence comes from Artibeus jamaicensis, assembly GCF_021234435.1. Lineage (NCBI taxonomy): Eukaryota > Metazoa > Chordata > Mammalia > Chiroptera > Phyllostomidae > Artibeus > Artibeus jamaicensis. The sequence continues at coordinate 189,184 of NW_026521620.1, forward strand.
TTGGCAGAAATGAAGTTCAGTCTATTGCCTGAGACTCTGTGTAAGAGCACAGTTAGACAGTGTTGTTAGATGTTAGCCAACTGTCCTGAAGGTCTTAGGACAAGTTCAGGTACAGGAAAAGGTTAGCATCCCCAGAAAGAAACTGAGAAAAGAGGATGTTCCTGGAAGGTCTTCATTTGCCCAGAGGATTCTCTGTTACAGTCAATCAGTAGGAGATGCTTCTCATCTCAGCAGCTTTTCTATGCCAAGACTTAGGCCAGAGACTGTAAATATTTTATGATTAATACACAGAGAACTTGGCAGCCAAATATTCATCCTCCTTCATGGAGAATAAACTGAGAAACAGGGACATACAGTCACTAAAGCAGAGTCACACAGATCATGAGCATTTGATCAAGGCTATTCAAGATCTGTACGGAGCCACAGTCTTGTCTCCCCCTCCAACCCAGGGGCCTATGAGGTGCCTGTGGATTTTTAAACCAACTGTTGGTTCAGATCATTTGCTTGTTTCCTGATGTGTTACTGTCACTCCCACTGGAGTATGAAGGCAAAAAATTTTGCCTTCTCAATCCACACTCTACCCCTGAAACCAGCTTAAGGACCAACATGTAACAAATGCTAAGTTGCCTTTGATTAATTAGGAAGAAATAAATGGTGATTTAATGAATGAATGAATGAATAATCCAAAATCTCTCAGAGCTTGGAACCTGGATGCAGAGTACCCAGATTTCTGGCCCCAGGCCACAAACTCTCTGTCTCTACAAGGACTAAGACCTTTGTCTCAGACCTTTCCTGCTCTCCAATGAAATTGTCTTTCTTGTCATTGGTCTTAAGCCTTGGGGGATTAATAATAATAATTTTCACATGAGGAAGAATCAAGGTTTTTCCAAATTTCTATCTCATAGCTACCTAACAGAAATGGCCCACAGGAGTGAACTTTGCATAGCTCTCTGTGGGCTGTGAGTGGCTGAGATCTCTGAGAAAGCCGTGTGGCTCCATGTCCCAAGCCCACTCTCAATCAGTCATATTCTCTGTTTTTCCACAGGGCCTGTGAAAGTGCCCATTCTCCTACCCAGAAACGGCACAATCACAGAAAATGAGAATGCCGTGGTCTTGACCTGCTACACAAATGCAGATTCCATTGAGTGGTTCTTCAACAGCATGAATCTGCGCCTCTCGGAGAGAAGGAAGCTGTCAGAGGACCACAGAAGCCTCACCATAGACCCCATACAGAGGGAGGATGTTGGTTATTACCAGTGTAAAGTCTCCAACCCCATCAGTTCTGCTGAAAGTTGGCCCCTTGAGCTGCATCTGCAACATGATTGACCCTCCCCTCTTCTTTGTTATTAAATTCTAAATAAAGTGTTTTGCATTGTTATAATAGATTTGTTCTGAAGGTGAATATATCTTAAAGGATTGGCACTGAGTCAATAAATACATAGCTATGTGAGATGACATGGTCATTATTGCTGACCTAAGGTCATGTTTTAGACCACACCCCACCTCAGTTTGGTCTCATTTGTACCATCTCCACATTGGAGGTGACATTGTGTTCTTTGGAGGATCAGCAGTGGCCCTGTGATAACCAATGGGAGCGAGTGATGAGCTCACAGGATCTGAGCTCTGTTCCTTCTTCAGGTAAACATGTGGAGGTACTGGGACACTGTTGTAGACAATGAGGATGGACAAAAAGACATGGTGTGTAGCAACACTGATCTTTTCTTTCTTTTTAATGTCTTTTGAAAAATTTCTAAAGCCTCTTGAGTTTTCTTATTTATAGGGCAATACCATTATTTGCATAAATTCAGTTCAGTACATCTCTGTTCTTTTTGCCAATAGGATACATTTAGAAACTTTATGATAAAACTAAGACTTTCGCTCAAAAATTCTACTTCAAACTGATGTCCACATAATTAGAAATGACCTCACACTTTATAGAGCTAAGTTAGACTTGATGGATCTTTTGTATTTCTTGAAGAAAAGGACGTCACCCAAAGCTAGAGAGACTGCAGGTGAAGTGTGAACATGAAGCTTCCTAACCTCAAGAGGCTGTTAAAACTCCCATCTTACGTTTTTATTTAAAAATCCTGCCTCAGAGCAAAGGAGGTGGTGAATATCAGTTTCTCTGCACTTAGATGAGTAATCAGGCCAAATCAGGTGACTCCAGCCATGTGGTAGGATCAAGAATACACTTCTTTCTTAAAGATAATGTTTAATCAAAGGGAAGGTGTCTGTGTAGAAAAATATAATGTCCCCATGAAAAGCTCCAGAAGTGCAGCCTCGTGGGAGATTAGATCCTGACTCTGCTCAAGAACCCTCAGCTATTTTGCACCTGTTTACAGAGAGCTGGGAATTTGCATCTTTTTATAAACTGCAAAAACTGATGGAGATGAAAACTGGGTCTTGGCTGAAAGAGATGTAGTTGTCTTTCCCTCCACTGTGCAGAAAGCAGTTTTGTTATGACCCAGGGCCTTCCTGTTCCTTAGAGTCACTGACCTTTACACAGGTTCTTCCAGCCTACAGGCCTCTGACCTCCATTTTATCAGAGCATTTTCTTCAGAAATGTAATTGCAGTTTGTAACTGTAGATTCTTTTTTTTTAATATTTTATTTATTTATTTTTCGAGAGAGGGGAAGGGAAGGAGAAAGAGTGGGAGAGAAACATTAATGTGTGGTTGCCTCTCGTGAGTCCCCTGCTGGGAACTGGCCTAGCAACCCGGGCATGTGCCCTGACTGGGAACTGAACCTCGATACTCTAGTTCGCAGGCCCACGCTCAATCCACTGAGCTACGCCAGCCAGGGCTGTAACTGTAGATTCTTTTTTTGCCCTTTAGAAATACACAGAAGCCTCCTTAAAATATTTTGTCAGTGTTATGATTCTGGGAGTATCTGCTACAAGGGCCTGGGCCCACCTGGTAAAATTCAGTGCTCTTGGTGTTTCTGTGTCTCAGTCCCTGTGGCAGGTAGACACCTAACTTGGGTGAGAACATTCACAACCATGATGTAAAAAGACATCCTGTGAAGAATTTATGCAAACTTGTACTTTCTTTTTCTGTACCGCCAACTACCAAACAGAGATGCCTATGATTCCTTCTCCTGTTCTTAAAACCTCCACAGGCTTTTCTTTCAGGGGCACTGAGTTCCGACTCACTACACTATTGCACAGCCTTTAATAAAGTCTTTCTCGCTTCTTTAAATCTGCGTGATGCACACTTCACTCTGACATCACCTACATATAATTAGCAGATCGTGTCGTCTTGCTCACAGTGTCCATCCTTACCATATTTTCAAACTTTTAAAAAATTTAAAATCTGAGTGAAATTTTCCAAGCAAATTTTTCCAGTTGTCCTGCCTCCATTGTGGATCAGCATCCACAGTAAAAGAGGGTCTGACTGCCCAGATTTCTCCAGGGACCAAGTTGCTTCAAAGTGGCCTTTGTCTTAGAATATAGAAAGGGCAGAAAGGGCACACAGAAAGGGCAGGTGTGAACCTCTGCACCTCTGCAGTGGCCTACCCATCAACAGCATTCTCATTGTACATACATGTTCACTTACCTTCAAGGAAAAGATTACAGAGGTTTGAAAATATTCTGTCATGAAACTCAGAAACTCTAGTAAATAAGCAGGTCCCTGTTACATCAGCACCCCCACAGGCCTCACTGGAGGACCCTGTTTTCTGCCATCTGTGACCAGGAGCTCTGGTCAAATATCAGTGTCCTCATTTTTTTATTTCTCTATTGGATTCACAAATCGCATGCCTATCTTTAGAAAGTCCACAATCAGAACTTGAAACATGGGAGTGAAATAGCTCTTCTGTTCTGTTTTTTTCCTACTCCTTGTGGCTTCTGAGGTACCATGGTGTGTTGAGGTGTGCATACAGGGGGAGCAAAGAGGGATAGGGTCTGTTCAGAGTCAGGGTGAAAAATGACAAAGCTTGTGAGTTTGGGGGTATTAGGCACTGTTTGAATCAAAGGCACCCAACAAGGCCACACAGGATAGATTTTCTAAGGAAGCTCAGGATGGGGCTGAGGCATACGAGTAAGGGGCCAACCTAAGTGATAAGGGAGGAACCACTGGAGCTGGTGCAGTTAAGAAAGGGGAGCTATTCTCCCAGATTCAGGTGGGCATGTGGGGAGAGACACAGGGTTGGCAAAAAGGATGAGGTCTTGAAAACTCAGATTAGAGTTCCAAGACTGGGGAAAAGAGCAAAAAGCAGATACCAGGCAGCAGAAGTTACAAACAGAGGACATGGGGTAAGAAACAAGATGAACATCCTATAGGGAGCAAGGAGTCTAAAGAGTGATGAGGATTTGCAAGACTGTGGACACCACAAATACAGAAAATAGGCTGAGAAGTATGAGATTCAGACAGGGAGGGTGTTTGAGTGAGGGGTAGTCAGACTAGCAAAGGGGTTGGCATGGAGCCTTAGAAAATGAGGAATGCAGGGCAGGCTTGGGGGTGACACTAAATTGAAGGCCACCGTTTTCTAGTCATTCGCTCTGATGCAATAGCAACATGTGCAGCAGGCTTTCAGAGTGTGGTCTGAAGGGCACAGTTTCCATATGACCTAGGAGACCTGTCAAAAGCTAAATCTTACCCCATAACCTAAAATGCATCTCAGCGAGCCAACAAGTTAGCCATGCCCTAGGGGATCTGTGTGTCAGTGAGTAAGGCAGCCTGGGGAGAATAAAATAGTGTCTGATGGTATGAGGCGTGAATGGGGATTTGAGGGCTGGAAAACTTGGAGTGAATGGAACCTTTCCCATCTTTGTTGACTAGCAATAGTGGACTTTCTGATTCCATGGTGGAAACTATGTGGCAGGTCGCAGTGCTGGACCGGTGGTTCCAATGGTCTGGGCCACTTGTCCTTGTCTCCTCCAGGATGTTCCACTTCCATCTGTGATGGATGCTGCTCTCCCCACCCGTCCTTATGTTGGTGGGTGTGACAGAACCCAGTTCATGATGAGGAGGTCTTGCTACCTTATCACTTCAAGGCTCACATTCAGACCCTCTGTCTCTCCTGAGGATTAGACTCTGTTCAGGGGCTCCTATATTACTGATGCAGAAGGCATGGCTTCACCCCAAAGGCTAGGAGTCTGTATGTAGTTCTCTAATTAGTTTCCATAAGAGGCTACACAAAGCAGCTTTTATTCTTCTAACATGGATTAGATGAAGGTACAAATGCAGGAACTTGTCATTTACTCTGGGGGGTATGTCCAGCGTGGCAAGAGTATTGGAGACATAAAAGCTTCATAGATGCAGCTGATCCCTGAGTGGTCATAGATGTGGATTTCCTGCTTTACTTAACCTGCTGATCACTAGAGCTGATCCTGTCACTGTCCTCACTGATGCCATTGTCTTAGAGCATCAACATCAGCAGGAATCCACTTCCACCCTTTGGAGCATTTTTAAAACTACATTTTGTTCATTTTTAGCGAGAAGGCCAAAAGTTGAAACTGTTAAAGATGACACCAGTAATAAATCTGTAGGGTTTTTATGACTTGCAGTTGGTGTGGAATTGCCTTGGAGGATAAATAACTCCATTTGCCCTGCAAAAAAGGGCAGGCTTCATGGGCTCAAAATTAGTGTAAAAGGGCTTGTGTTAGGTTTAATGCTCTCCTGTTGCCATGCTAATTTTTAATGACTTTTCAGCAAGAAACCCTGCATTTTACCTTGACACCAACTCTTTCTGGTTTGTCCCCTAGAAATGACCCTGGGTTGGAAAAAATAGTTTGGCCCTGTTGAGAAGTGTGATTTTTAATATGACCAACACAGGAAGGCATCGATGCAAGGTAACCAGGAGAAAAAGTAAAGGGATTGAAGGAGTTTGGGCTTTTTCTACTCTGTGTCATGACAAGTGTCTAATGAACAGAACTCTTTCACCCTCACCACTACGGCTCACAGAGAGAAGGTCCTTCATGTCTTTTGTACTTCAGACATTCAAATTTAAACAAATCTGTTATTTGGCTCAAATGTGAACGGCATTAAACAGATACAATAAAGTCTACACTAAATATTGGTCTTTAAGAAAGAGTGGAAAGACAGGGTGGGAAGAGTGTGTGTGAATTTGTCTGTGTATTCACATTGGTGATCAGAGAAAAGCAATCAAGTCCTCATTTTTCCAGAAGGAAGACCCTGTTTCATAATGCACAACAGTACAAAGTTAGTGAGTAGCTTCAAAGAATGGAATCTAGAGAAGACTTGGTTTCCATACCAGGGAGCTGTCACGGTGTGAGCAGATGTGTTAAGTGTGGCCCAGACAGAGAAGCCAGGATCTTCTTGTGTTCACTCTGAGTAGAACACATGGAGAGAGAGAAGAATTAACACAGCAACATCCAGTGTTGTCACAACGACAAGAAGGGCATTTCACAGGGCGGACCTGGGAACTGGCTTTGCTCACAGTGTGAATATTGAACACAAAATAATATGTTTCAAATGAAGTGGAAGTCAAATGACAAGTCAACTTAAGGTTGTAGGTGTTCACATCAAAACATATGCCCTCTCTGGGCCTTACACACTGAGTAAGATTTTTTTTTAACATCGGTAGCATAGACTTTAAAAAAAATGATAAACCTCTGTTCATGAACCAGTCCATGAATAGTCTGCTTTCATTTTGAAGAATTGTATTACTTTTTAAATTAATTCTATGTATCTGGAAGCAGACTCAAGTTGCAATTCCAGAATGATCATGGACGGCAGGCATGGAGAATGGCCTTGATGAAGAAGCTGCTGCTACTTCCTGAACTAAAACACTGGGCAATGGGCACTGCACTGGTCTCAGGCCACAGCTCCTCTGCAGCCTCTGAAGCAACAATTCAGGACCCACCAGCTCCACTGCCCTGAGAGCTGGGGGAAGCACAACCCACATCTCATAAACCACTTCCATCTTCCGGAACTCACATGTGGAAACTATTGTCAAAGACTCTGAGATGTGCTGTGCTCACCTCCTCTGTCTTTTATGTGTTTTCCAAAGGGTTTGGAAGAGAATGAGTTAAGATGTTTGGGGTACCTCTTCTAGACATCATTGGGGCATCTGCAATGTGACAAGTGCACCAGCATAATTTTGTCTATTTCACCTGTCAACATGACCTCCTAGAGTCTTCCCCTTCTCAGTCAAGGTGAACTTCATCTTTCCAGGTGCTCAGGTTGAACATATTGGCATTATCATGGATGCTCATCTAGCTCTCACAATATCTCTATTTCATCAGCACACCTGGAGTTGGTATACTGTGTATACACAGAAACCGAATGTGTAGATCCAAACCACTGATGTTGCTATACAGGGTTATCATAATATCCTCCTTCAGGTCTTCCTGCTGTCTCTCTGACTCACTTGATAACAATCTCCCCCAGAAAATGAATTTTTAAAACCCCAATCAATTGTCTTTTTGCTACTTAAAACTTCCCTGTCACTCACCTATCAAAAATCATACCAACACCCAAACTCTTCACCACAGCTCATAAGTTTTCACACGTCTCCATGGATTAGCCAACTTTTATTCGTTCCCAAAAGCCTGTCCTTTAGTTGCACCAGCAGAGGCAACATGCTGCAGTTCAGGGAACACACACTCTGTGTTCAGGCAGGTGTCCTCAAATTCTGTCATCGAAGCTCCACTCTGTGAAATCAGACAAGCGAGAAAAGCTGCCCAATTCTCTTGAACGGACATGTTTCTCAGGGCTCTGTAACTGAGGAGCCTCAGTGCAAAAGAGTCAGCCTGACACTTGGTACTAAACAGGTGTTCAGCTAAGGTTGGCTTCCTTTTATTCCCTTAAGGTGAATATTTCTCTTACTAAAATTGTTTTCAATTACATTTGATATTCAGTATTATATCAGTTTAAGGTGTACAATGTGGTAGTAAGATATTGCTAAAACTTATGAAGGGATCACCCCTGTCACCATACGTAGTGATTGCAATACTAGTGACTATATGTCCTTTGCTATACTTTGCATCCCTCAGGCTATTTTGCTGTCCAGTAGTTTCTTTTCTTAACCCCTACAGCCATCAATGTCCCTGTCACCAGTGGCTACTGCATAACATTCGCATGTCCTGCCTCGGTGTGCAGAGCACTCCCTGGTGTACCCCCAGGGAATTCAGGTGTGTCACCCACTAGCACTACAAACATTGGCTGCTCCACTCCTACATTTGCTCTGCCCACCTCCCCAACCCCGAGAACCACACCTAATGCTAATGCCAAGCTCCAGCTCATGTTGCTCCCATAACCAGGAATGTTCTGATTTCCTCTGAAGGGTTCAGATCCTTGATGTTTACCAGGCTGAAGCTCATTTATCACATCTGGTTTACCACATGCCAGGGAGTCAAACTCAAATAACTGTCTTGGCCTGCCGGGAATTTAGGATTTAGTACACACACACACACACACACACACACACACACACACATACTGTACATCAATAACTTGGAGAACTGTGGACTTTATATAAACAAACTAGAGCAAACCTAGCTTTGAGTCTCCACTGCCCCCCTCACCTGCTGGGGGCCTTTTGTCAAGTTAGCCCCTTATCCAAAACATGGAAGTAGTAGTAGTATAAATTCATAGGGTGGTTGTAAACATTAAGTAAGGAAATACGCGTAAGAGGCTTAGCACAGGGTCTGGAATATAAGGAAAATGTAAGTACTCAAAAAATGAGCGTGAAATATGAGATATATTAATTTTTTGTGTTATTCTTTAAATATAAAAGTATACCATTTGTGTTTGGGGAGAAGGCAACATGCCCCTAAGTATTCAGAAATCTGCTCCTTCTTCACATGTGGTAAGAAAGCCTAGTGGTGGGGCCACCTCCAGCTGACCTGCCTGGAATCAGGACTGAGACAACAGCTTCCTGCCCCCTTGCACCCCTGCTCCTTGTGCCTCCCTGGCCCCGAGCCACATTTGATCACATGGCCCACACAAGGCTGCCGAGATTAGCTTGGCTTTTCTGGGTGGTGGCCTCACTCTCTCTCTGAGCTAGAAAGAGGGTGGGGGAACCAGGTTGTTTTGAAAATCTTACTAAATGTTTTACCTGACTTGTTATGAAAGAACTCGCCACACAAGAAGAGACAGTTATCTCATTTTAGAAATTAGCCTCACTCAGTACTAGTCCACGCACAAGAACCACCTGTGTGCGCAGGGTGCGTGGTCAGGAGAAGCAACCAGGGGCTCGCCCTGACTGCACGGCCTCTGGTTTGCCGCTCACCCAGTGCAGGGACCTGACAATGGATCCGATAAGGCTCATCAATCGTATGTAGCACAGCAGCTGTGGCGGCCCCACAGACCAGCCTCTGAGGCTACATTTCCACTGTGGGGAATGCTCCTATATAGACATAAAACACCAAACCTACCTTTACCAAATACCCTTGATAATCATCCGAGTCCTTAATAATTATGGACTTAACAACCAAGAATCATAACACTCTTTACAACTATCTGTAACAAAACAGTAAATGAAAGCAATGCTTGAAAAAAATTAAAATAATAAATAAATGAAAGCATTTAGAATGTATTTTTTAAAAAAAAGAAACCCAGAGCAATGCCGACTTCTGCCAAGATGGAGGCATAGGTGGAGACACCGTACCTTCTCACACAATCAAGTTTAGAGACAACGAAATATTAGCAATAGAAAACATAGTCAGAACACAGAAAATTGAATTTTCAGAAGTCTGTTAACAACAAATTCTTCAGCCTCACCGGTAAGGGGCAAAACCAGCCACTGGCGGAGCGGCGGAGCACAGGAAAACTCGGTCAGACGGACTCAGGCGCGCAGAATCCAGGCACAGGGTTGGACCTAGTGAGAGACCCAGGGAACGACCGCAGGGAAGCAGCGAGGGAGCAGGGCTGTGGGTTGACTGTGGTCGCGAGTTCATGCGCGGATAGACAAGCGAGGTAGTGGGCAATTGGACCAGGACCCAGCGGGTCCCCACAGCAAGTGGCAGCTGAAGGCTCAGCCATTTCCCCATTCTGCCCCACCTCCACATACAGCATCATAACCCAGCGACTCTGAGTGGCCCGGCCACTGTGAACCACCTGAGGCTCTGCTCCTCACCCAGCAGCGCTAAACAGCAGAGGGGGCCGCCATTTCCCTGCTCTGACCACGCCCCCACATCAGCATCACAACCCAGCGACCTGGGAGTCCAAGGCTCTGCTCCTAACACTTAACGGGTGCAAACATACCAAAAAATGGCTCAAGAAGATCTCAAAGCCCCAGAGCCTATAAATCTAAGCGATGAAGAAATAGCAAAACTCTCAGACGCACAGTGTAAAACATTGGTGATCAGGATCCTCACAGAACTGGTTGATTATAGCCACAAATTAGACAAACATATGAAGGCGAAACTAATTGAAATGAATGGAATTGCACAGGAAACCAATAGCGATGAAAAGGAAACTGGGAGTCAAATCAATGGAGTGGACCAGAAGAAAGCAAATAATGGCCAAACAGAAAAGAGTCAAGAAGCAAGAATTCAAAAAAAGGAGGAGAGACTTAGGAACCTCCAGGACATCTTTAAATGCTCCAACATCTGAATTATAGGGGTACCGTAATGGGGAAAGAAACAGCCACCAGTGGAAAACTTATTTGAACAAATAATAAAGGAGAATTTCCTCAATCTGGCAAAGGAAATAGACTTCCAGGAAATCCAGGAAGCTCAGAGAGTCCCAAAGAAGTTGGACCCAAGAAGAAACACACCAAGGCGCATCATCATTACATTAGCCAAGATTAAAATGAAGGAGAGAATCCTAGAAGCAGCAAGAGCTAAGGGGACAGTCACCTACAAAGGAGTTTCTGTTGAGGTCCAAAACAGATGTTGAAAAGGGACAATCCCAAACAAGCCCCGGATAAAGTTAGGCTGACCAGGAACTAAAGTTAGGCTGACCAGGAGCAGGGAAATTTTTACTTCCTAAAAGGGCTAACTGCCAATTTCCCTAATAAGCCAATAGCAATCAGCTGTTTAGAGCTAGCCAATAGCTCACAGCCACATCTGCTTCTGTTCAAAGCTTGCTTGCATACCCCTATATAAGGACATAGCTGTAAGCGCCGGGGCGCAGCTCTCATCTGCAGCTTTCCTGAGCATAGTGTCCTCGGACACTCAGAGAGCTCGCCCCTGCACAGGTAAAACTTGGCCAATAAAGTAACATCTTGAAAATTCTGAAAGTCTCCGAACCTCTGTTTCTCGTGACGGCGGATGCAACAGTTCCCATCAGACTGTCAGCTGATTTCTCAAAGGAGACCTTACAGGCAAGAAGGGGCTGGAAAGAGGTATTCCAAGTCATGAAATCCAAAGACCTATAACCAAGATTGCTCTATCCAGCAAAACTTTCATTCAGAATGGAAGGACAGATAAAGTGCTTCTCAGATAAGATCAAATTCAAAGAGTTCATCATCACCAAGCCCTTATTATATGAAATGTTAAAGGGACTTACCTAAGAAAAAGAAGTTAAAGAAACATGAACAGTGAAAGGACAACAAACTCACAGTTATTAACAACCACACCTAAAACAAAAGCAAACTAAAAGCACAGCTAGATCAGGAGTGGAAACATAAAAATGAAGATCTCAAGGAGGGTTAGCAACAGGGGAGAGTGGGAGGAGGAGAAGGGGGAGAAGGTACAGAAAATAAGTAGCATAGACAGTAGATAGAAAATAGATGGGGGGGCAAGAATAGTATGGGAAATATAGAATCTAAAGAACTTGAGACACATGGTCATAAACTAAAGGGGGGGGTAATGGTGGGGATGGGGGGTAGGGTGGAGAGGAATGAAGGGGGGGAATAGAACAACTGTAATGGCATAATCAATAAAAAAATAAAAAAAAAAGAAACCCAGATGACCAGTGCACACACACTGTGCAGGCATCAAGTGTAGGCAAGACGTGGGCAAGTAGGTGACACACCAATGAGCCTGCAGCTGGGAAAACTGTATCTACTTACAAGGTCAGACTGCTGGACAATTGCTGGATGAACTTTCATGAAAAGATACAGTAAGAATAAGAAAGAGTTCCCAGAATTTAAAAATTCACACAGAATAATTTGTGTAATTGCTGAGTAACTGGAAAGTGATTGCTGAAAGACCAACCAAGTGATCTGGAATATGCAACCAAGAAAAGTGATCTGCAAGCTGCATCCATCCAGCAGGAAGGGGATGTCAGAGCCGGGAAGTGAGAGAAGTGGGGTCAGACAGGCGCAGGTTTGTCTGAGCTCCGTGTGCACAGCCTCTGGTCTGACGCATTGCTCCTCTGAACTCGCCCAGTCTCAGCCAGCTCTGTGAGAGAGAGAGAGAGAGAGAGAGAGAGAGAGTGTGTGTTTCCTGTTATTAGTAGATCCATAAGATTATTGGATGTCCAAATCCAATGTCCAAAACAGTGGGTGGAATTTGAACAAATAATTTTATAAAATTTACTGAGATCAGTATTTTTCTACTTTAGTCTGTTAACTGGAAGAATCATATTCTTCCAGTTAACACACTTGCCTGACTGATATAAACTCACTTGCCTGACTGATATAAACTCTACTCCCACTCTGTTAAAGCTTTTTATTTAAATCATAAATGGGCTCTAAATTTTATCAAATGCTTTTTCTCCATTTATTGATGTTATCATTTAGTTTTCATTGTTCATTTTCTTTATGTGCTGTATCACATTTATTTGCAAATATTGTACCAACCTTGTATCCAAAAGATTTTTTGATGCAAGATCTTTTTAATGTATTGCTGATCTTTGGATTTTTAGTATTTTGTTAAGGAATTTATCATCTATATTTGTCACACATATTGACATATAATTTTCTTTCTTTGAAGTGTCTTTATCTGGTTTTGGAATTGGGATAATGTTTGCCTCATAAAATGAGCTTGAAAGTTTTTCCTTCTGTTATATTTTTTGGAATACTTTAGGAATAAGTGTTATGTTTCTAGAAAAATTTCCAGTTCTTCCAAGTTGTCCAATTTGTTGGCATATTCTTGTTCATTATATTTCTTATAATTATTTGCATTTTTGTGGTATAAGTTTTTACTTCTCCTTTTTTATTTCTGATTTTATTTACTTAGGTCTTCTCTCTTTTACTCTTGATGATTCTGGTTAAAGGTTCATCAATCTTATTTATCTTCTTAAAGAACAAACTCTCACCCTGGCTGGTGTGGCTCAGTGGATTGAGCACTGAACTGTGAAGTAAAGGGTTGCTGGTTTGATTCCTAGTCAGGGAACATTCCTGAGTTACAGGCCTGGTCCTGATTATGGGGCACATGAGAGGCAACCACACTTTGATGTTTCTCTCCTTCTCTTTTTCCCTCCCTTACCCTCTCCCTAAAAATAAATAAATAAAATCTTTAAAAAAAACAGTCTTGATTTCACTGATCTTTTGTATTGTTTTCTTAGACTATTTTGTTTCTTCTCTGATCTTCATTATTCCCTTCCTTCTACTTACTTTGCATATTGTTAATTTCTTCCAGTTTATTTAGGTGTAAATTTAGATTGTTTGTTAGAATTTCTTCCTGTTTTTTGAAGTAAGCCTGTCATGTCATACTTCCCTCTTAGGACTGCTTTTATTTTGTCCCATAGATTTTGGGTTGTTGTGTTCTTATTTCCATTTGTTTCAATGTAAATTTTGATTTTATTAATCTCATTTTATTCCATTTATTGTTTAGTTAAATGACATTTAGCCTCCATAATTTTGAGTATTTTTTCAACTTTTTATTGTGGTTGACTTCTACTTTCATACTATTGATATCAGAGAAGATGCTTTTCAAAAAGATTGTGTCCATTTATTTTTAGAGAGAAGAGAAGAGAAGAGAGGGAGAAAGAGAGGAATAGAAACATCAATGTGTAGTTGCCTCTCACACGCCTGCACCTGGGCACCTGGCCCACAGCCCAGGCATGTGCCCTGACTGAGAATCAAAGCAGTGACCCTCTGGTTCAAAGGCCGCGCTCAATCCACTGAGCCACACCAGCCAGGGTGAAATAATTAAATCTTTATAAGATAGAGTGTGTCTGTTACTTCAGTTCAAGAAATGACTTCAGACCTTAAGGCTTGGCTTCTTACAAAGTCAGATCTGACTAGAGCAAGTTCTACATTCATAGAAAGTGCTCCCTGCTGAGGAGCTTGTGCACTGGTGCCCAGACCCATTTTTGCCCCAGTGTGACCATCCTGGAACCAGATCTTCGGAAGGATGTCTGACAACACAAATGACCAAAAGGGTAGAAAGCAATTAGACCCATATTCAGGGCTGGGACAATGAGAAGCTATAACTGTGAAAATAACATCTCTTTCAAGTATACAAACTGCAGCAAGGTGGGTTTAGAAAGCTTTTTAAAATATGAACACAAGACACTTTGCAGTTATTTTAATACTGTCGCGTAGATAGTCATTGCTTCCTGATGATGCCCTTATTTTACCCCTGGGAACCATGACTATTGTGTTCTGCAGAAGACACTTTCTACACATGATTAAGTTATAGGTGGTGAGATGGAAAGATTATTCTGGATTTTCTGTAGTGTTTCTCGTGTAATTTCTTGTGTTCTTATGAGTCAGAGAAAGAGTCAAAAAAAGACTACATGACAGAAGTAAAAAAACAGATGTGACCATGGAAGAAGAAGAGGAAAGGGGCATGTGATGGAAAAATATTAGCCAAGAGTGAAAAGAAGGAGACTTCCGCCAAGATAGAAGCATAGATGGATGTGCCGTGCCTTCTCACACAACCAAGTTTAGAGACAACGAAATATTAGCAATAGAAAACACAGCCAGAACACGGAAAATTGAACTTTTTGGAAGTCCGTTAACAACAAATTCTTCAGCCTGACCGGTAAGGGGCGAAACAAGCGGCTGGTGAAGCGGGATTGCACAGGAGGTCTCAGTCAGCCGGACTCAGGCACAGAATCCAGACACGCGGAATCCAGGGTTGGACCTAGTGAGCTACCGAGCGAGCCACCAGGCGAGCGACCTCGGGGGAGACAGCGAGGAGCGGTGCTGCCTGTTGACTGTGGTTGTGCATTTGTGCTGGGGCAGACAGGCGAGGGAGTGGGCGGTTGGACGGGGCCCAGAGGGTCCCCACGGCCACCGACAATGGAGGGCGCCGCCATTTCCCCGCTCTGACCCCACCTCCACATACAGCGTCATAACCCAGCGACTCTGAGTGGCCCGGCCCAGGTGAACCACCTAAGATGCTAATCCTCACCCAGCTGTGAGAAACAGCAGAGGGGGGTCGCCATTTCCCCGCTCTGACCACGCCCCCACATATAGCGTCACAACCCAGCAACCTGGGAGTCCAAGGCTCCGCTTCTCACACTTAAAGGGCCAGAACAGACGAAAAATGTCACAAGATCTCAAAGCCCCAGAGCCCATAGATCTAAGCGATGAAGAAATAGCAAAACTCTCAGACGCACAGTTTAAAACACTGGTGATCAGGATCCTCACAGAACTGGTTGATTATACCGACAAATTAGACAAATATATGAAGGCGAAACTAATTGAAATGAATGGAATTGCACAGGACACCAATAGCAATGAAAAGGAAACTGGGACTCAAATCAATGGAGTGGACCAGAAGAAAGCAAATAATGGCCAAACAGAAAAGAGTCAAGAAGCAAGAATTCAAAAAAATGAGGAGAGTCTTAGGAACCTCCAGGACATCTTTAAATGCTCCAACATCCGAATTATAGGGGTACCAGAAGGGGGAAAGGCACAGCCACCAGTGGAAAACTTATTTGAACAAATAATAAAGGAGAATTTCCCCAATCTGGCAAAGGCAATAGACTTCCAGGAAATCCAGGAAGCTCAGAGAGTCCCAAAGAAGTTGGACCCCAGAAGGAACACACCAAGGCACATCATCATTACATTAGCCAAAATTAAAATGAAGGAGAGAATCCTAGAAGCAGCAAGAGCTAAGGGGACAGTCACCTACAAAGGAGTCCCCATCAGACTGTCAGCTGATTTCTCAAAGGAGACCTTACAGGCCAGAAGGGGCTGGAAAGAGCGTATTCCAAGTCATGAAATCCAAAGACCTATAACCAAGATTGCTCTATCCAGCAAAACTTTCATTTAGAATGGAAGGACAGATAAAGTGCTTCTCAGATAAGATCAAATTCAAGGAGTTCATCATCACCAAGCCCTTATTATATGAAATGTTAAAGGGACTTACCTAAGAAAAAGAAGTTAAAGAAACATGAACAGTGAAAGGACAGCAAACTCACAGTTATTAACAACCACACCTAAAACAAAAGCAAACTAAAAGGACAGCTAGATCAGGAGTGGAAACATAGAAATGAAGATCTCAAGGAGGGTTAGCAACAGGGGAGTGGGAGGAAGAAGGGGGAGAAGGCACAGAAAATAAGTAGCATAGACAGTAGATAGAAAATAGATGGGGGGCAAGAATAGCATGGGAAATATAGAATCTAAAGGAATTGAGACACATGGTCATAAACTAAAGGGGCGATAATGGTGGGGCTGGGGGTAGGGTGGAGGGGAACGAAGGGGGGAATAGAACAACTGTAACAGCATAATCAATAAAAAATATTTTTAAAAAAAGAGTGAAAAGAGCCTGCAGTGTCCGGAAAAAGCAAAAGCAGCTGTCCCCAGAGTCTGAGGAGGGAGCAGTCTGCTGCAGACACACACCATGATTCCACCACTGTTATGCCCAGTTTAAGCTTCTGGTCTCAGGGTGGTTAGAAAGTGTATAAACAGGCTAAATCTGTTATCCACTCAGATGCACTCTGCAGACACACAGGGGATCATGTGCTCATTCTTTCATCCCTTGTCTGAAATTTCCTCCACAGCCATCACAGGGTGGCAAATCAGGGCAATGGAAATCATCAAGGTCTCTTCACTAACATGGGTGGGAAACACTGAGAAAATTTCATGTGCAGTAAATGACAAACCCCAACCATCAACTTTGTTTCAGTTCCACACTCATTTTCCCCTTACATGTAAGGGAGCAGAGGCACACATCTTTGAAATATTGTGATAGAACCTTGATGGTGTGTGGAGTGTGAGGACTCCTTGCAGAGACAGCCCCCTAAAGGCCTCAGCTCCTGGTCAAGTGCACCCAATGCCTTCAGGGCCCTGTGATCAGTCAGAGACATTTTTGTGCACCCACAACACAGGACACATTCTTGGCTTTTGTTGTTGATTTTCAAACTCCGTGTTCCCATTTCAAAGAGACTCCACAAACAGGACACAGGGTATTGGAAAAGACACTATTTTCTTGGTTGTTTTGGGCTTTGTTGGCTCTGCTTGGCTCCTGACCACAGATCAAAATTCTAGACAAACCTGGAAGTTAGATGGCCTTTAGAAACCAGGGGCCACCAGGGAGAGACAAGAAGGGGTAAAACCCTGGGCAGGTGGAAAAATTGTAATGATTAGAGAAGCAGGGCAAAGAGGAACAGTGTGTGTGCTGTTGTCTTGGTTTAGGGAGAAGAGAATCAAGAAGGAATAGGGAATGGTGCAGGTTTTCAGGACGAGGCTGAGGAGCCCATATTGTGGATAAAGTCAGGTTGGGGGGACGACCCTCCAAGAAGAGAGTCACTGGAGCTTTACACAGGGGGTGGGGAAGAAGAGGGAGCATTTCTTCCAAACTGGAGTATTGCCTTGAGAGGCAAGATGCCTTTTTTGGGAAAAAGCATAAGATACTTGAAGACTTGGATGACTGTCTTTTATATTGAAACCAAACACTTGATTTGGGCATTCCCTGGAAAGGTGTGTGCACTTTTATACATGCAGGGAAATAATCAGAAAAAGGGATTAACACATCAGAGTGAAGGGTGGTAGAAGGGGTAGGTGGGTGTGTAGGAATAGAAAGGAAGAGAGAATGGAATCTTAAACAGAGGTATCAGGAAACCATGCTTCTATTTATTTCCAAGATCACAGCAGCCCACATGGTAGGGCTTTGTGGCCCCAGGGATATGGGAAATGGGATCCTGGGAAAGGAATTAGAGGGAGACTGAGAATGAAAAAAAGACTAGCAACCATTGAGGGACCAAAATTCTAGAAAGCTAAGGTGGGTGGAAGGGCATGAAACCACACAGTCTGCCTAATGGCTGATGAGGAAAGAGAGGGGGAATTGATACCAAAGAGGCAAGAGTTAGAGGCACATCAAAGAAGGTGATAGGTGGGCAGATAGGCACTCTGCTGTGGGAGGAGAGCTCAAGCTATATGGAGTCCAGGGGTGGCAGTTTTCAGAGTGAGGGCTGAGGTTTTCTGTGTCTGGCTCAGGCCATGGTGAGGCTGTCTCTGTGCCTCTCAGGTCAACCAGATTCACCTTCACCCATAAGCTCACTAGAAATGCAACATGGACCCCAGTACTTCAAGTCTTCTTGTCCTGAGGCTGCAGTTGACAGTGCCTACAAAGGCACATCGAGTGAAGGCTGAAAAGCAGTCCAGTGGTGAGTGTGGAGTGCTTTTTCACATGGGATAAAGGCAGCGTGTTACTAGAGCTTGCTGGGTCTTAGATTTTTTCAATAAAAATTCTATAAAATATATAGGTGACTAGAAGTCTTCAGTCCATGAACACAAAAGTCTTTACACTTATTTTTTTATCAGATTTCAGAAACACTTAGTAATTTTCATGGAATACATCTTCCATGTGCTTGGTGAATTTTTTCCTATTTCATTTTTTCTGATACTATTGTAAATGAAAGTGTTTTCTTAATTCTATTTTTAGGTTTTGTCATTGTTTTCCTAATGAAATTAAAATGATGCTGACTGTTGATTTTATCTTTTGTGATTTAACAGAATTTATTCATTGTAACAGTTGTGTGCAAGGGGGGTAGAACCCTTAGAGATGTCTACGTAGAAAATTAAGTTGTCTCACTGCCCAGTGTGTCTCAGTGTGTTGGGCACTGTTCTATGGAACAAAAGCTCACCTGCTGTATTCCTGGCCTGGTCACAGGCCAGGTTTGCTGGTTCGGGCTCATTCCAGATACGCAGGAGAGGGATCCAATTGATGCTTCGCATTCATACCCATGTTTCTCTCCTTCTCTTTCTTTCTCTCTTAGCTTCTGTCAAAAAATAAATAAATAAAACCTATAAAAAGGTTAAATCATCTGTTAAAGAGATAATTTTTCTTTTTTTTCAATTTAGATATCACTTAATTTATCTTCTTGCCTATTTTTCTGCCCAGAACTTCCAGTAGTATGTTATTAAGTGGGTGAAAAAAGGATCTTCACCTTGTCCATAATATTACTGACATTTTGGTATCTCTTTATGGAGTATTGCATTAGCTGTGGGTTTTCATGTGTGGTCTTTACCATGTGGAGTAGCTTTCTTCTGTTCCTACAGTCCTTGTCTTCATTAGAACCATAACCACTTCTCTCTAGAAATTTATTTCACCATGATATTCAATTTGCAGACCAGGATATAAAATCCTGCTTAAACTGAAAACTTCCTTAAATAATTTTTTTCAAATGCAACATAATGAAGAATAGGTTGTGTCATTTTTATTGCCCCATTAATTACTGAACAAAAGTTAAATGTCTTACCAATTACTGTAAAGTACTCTTGGTCCCAGAAATGAACAGAGGATGTAAATGTACCTTCTCCCACATTCACAAACATTTATAATGAGGAGTGAGACCTGATAGTTTTTGAAGTCAAAATAATTCCCTATTCCCTTTCTTTATTTTATTAAACTCTGAATAATTCTTTTGCATTTTTAAATAGACTCAGTGTGAAGGTAGACAATTGTTAGAAGACTTGCATTGAATCAACAAATGTTCAAAAATGAGAGCTGACCTTGTCACTTTTATTGATTTAAGGTCACATTTTACACCAGGCCCCACCTGCGCTTGGTCTCAGATGCACCATCTTTACATTGCAGGAGACACCAAGTCCTTCAGAGGATGGGCAGTTGTCATGTGGTGACCTGTGGGAGCATGTGATGAGACTACAGAAATCCAAGTTCTGTCCTTTTCCCAAAGGTCATGTACAGGGCACCTGGACACTGTTGTGGACAACAAGAATAAACTAAAAGACACTGGCTAGTAACACTAACCTTTTTTCTCTATTTTATTTCTCCCCATACATTCTAAAGTCTTCTAGGGTATTCTTATTTTCATTGCATTACACTTTTTACTTAAGTTCAGCATGACTCTGACTCTTTTCATAATATAAAATCATTGGAAGCATTAGCAATACAAACAAGGCTTTTGTTCACATGTCCTAGTTCAGACTGATGCCCACAGAATTAGAAATAGCCTCACCCTTTATGAAGCTAAGTTTGACCTGGTGGGCATTTTGGTATTTCTTAGAGAAGGGTGCACCACTCAAACTGGAGAGACTGCAATGAAGTGTGAGGGCGTAGCTTCCTAATTTCAAAAATCTGTGAAGACTCCCATCTTTTGTTTTATAAAATACTTGTACCAGAGTAAACTATGTGGTGAATGTAAGTTTCTATGCACTTTGGTAGTTAATCAGGACATGTCAAATAACAGTAGCCATGCTGCAGGATCAAGAGTACTCTTATTCACATGATAACATTAGATCAAAAAATAATAGTTGCTTTGGCTGGTGTGAATCAGTGGGTTGAGTGCCAGCCTATGGATCAAGGGGTTTCTGGTTCAATTCCCCATCAAGGGCACATGCCTGTGTCATGGGCCAGGTCCCTTGCAGGAGGTACGCAAGAGGCAACGACACAGTGATGTCTCTCTCTCTCTCTCTTCTCCCTCCTTTCCTCTCTCTAAAAATAAATAAATAAAATCTTTAAAGAATAAAAAAATGAAACTTGACTGTACAGAGATATACTATACCCATGAACAATTCCAGATGCAGAACATTCTGGGATATCAGACTCTGCTCAATTCAGACACTCAGCAATTTGCACCTGTGTCTGCACTGCTAGGGACTGACACTTCTTCAGAACTGTTAGGACCTGATGGTGATGCAGAGTGGGTCTTGGCTGAAAGCTATATAGTTGTGGTTCCCTCCACTGTGAAAAAAAAAGCCATTTTCTTATGACCTAGAGGCTTCGATGTTATTTCAGAGTCACTAACCATTAGACAGGTTCTTTCTGACTACAGTCATCTGACTTTACTTTTTTAGGCCATACCTTTAAATATGTAATTGCAGTTTGGTAGTTGCAGATACTTCTCTGGCCTTTTGAAATACACGTAAGTATCATTGAAAGCTTCTTGCCAGTGTTACAAGCCAGAGAATATCTGACTGAGAAACCTGGGCCCATTACTTTGCATTCTAATCTTCCTGGTGTTCCTGTGTCCCACTCTCTGAGGAAGAGTAGGATCGTAACTTGATTGAGAACCTTTACAGAAAAGATGTAAAAGGACCGCCTGACAGTATTTTATGAGAAGATTTGCTTTTCTTTTGTGTAAAGCCAATTAGCAAACACAGATGCTCAGGGTTCCTTCTCCTGTTCTTAACATCTCTAAAGTGTATTCAATCTGGGGTGTTGAGTTCTGTTTCACAGCCCTATTACATGGTCTTCAATAGTCTTTCATTTATATTTAAACTTCTTTGATGAATCTTTATTTTGACATCATGTACCTGTAGTTAGCTGATCCTGTCACCTTGCTCACAGTGCCAATTCTTACCGTGTTTTCCAATCTTCCAGTTTCTTTCCTTCTCTGCTACAATCCTCCAAATAGATTTTTTTTCCAGTTTGGCCCCCTCTCCCCTGATGTGGTGTTCGCAGCAGGAAGTGACCTGACTGTCCACATCCTCCTGGGGCCCCAGGTTGCCTCCAAGCAGCCTTTCTCAGAATCTGAGAACATGTACCAGATTGAAAGGGCACATTTCAGCTGTGATCTAACCATCAGCCGTGTTCTCATTCCACATCCATTTTTACTACACCTCCAAAAAAACAAGATCACAGAGATTTTAAAAGGTATTCTGTCATTAACATCAACTATGCCGTAAACATGCAGGTCCCTGTCACGTCAGCCACCCACAGGCACGTACCGAACAGCTCTCTTACAAGCTCTCTCTGGCCTGCAGCTCAGGCCAGACGTCAGTGTCCTCATTCTTTGTTTTCTTTGATGTTTTCAAATTCCACATTCTTATCCTTAGAGAAACTGCCACCAGAATCTGGGAGATGGGAAATAAGTCTCTCCTCTGGTTCAATTCTTTTCCTGCTTGGGTGAGCTTCTGGTGTATTTGGCTGACATCCTAGGAGAAATGGTCAGAGGTAGATTGTATGAAAGCAGAGGTGAACACAGAAGGGGGCCATGGAAAGATGGGTCTGCTCAGAGTCAAGATCAAAATTTGAAAAGGCTGGCCCTGGCTGGTGTAGTTCAGTGGATTGAGCACGGGCCTGCAAACCAACCGCAGTTCGATTCCCGGTCAGGGCACATTCCTGGGTTGCAGGCCAGTTCCCTGCAGGCCAATTCCCAGCAGGAGACGCACAAAAGGCAACCATACATTGATGTTTCTCTCCCTCTCTCCTTCCCTTTCCCTCTAAAGATAAATAAATAAAATCTTTTTAAAAAATTGAAAAGGCTGGAAGGGTTGGGGTGCCAGGCATTATTTGGGCTCGAAGGGACCTAAAGTGGCATGCAGGCAGGTTTTCTCAGTGCCTCAGAATGAAGCTGAATGATATTAGTGAGCGTCTGATTTACCTGTTGAGGGAGGAGCCACTGGAACTGGTGCAGTGAACTGAGTGTACCATTCTCCAAGACTAGAATAAGTGTCAAGGGTAAGACACAAGTTTGGAAATAAGGTTAATATTTGGAAGACTCAGATTAGTTACCTCACTTTGGGACAAGCGGGTGCACCAAATATACAGGCTGGCAAGGGACATTAGGAAGAGTATATGGGATAGGGGACAAAAGACGGAGGAAGAATTAAGGTTGGTAACTTTCAAGTTAGTGGATAGGAAAATGGGGAGCAGTGGATACAGTGTTTTACTTAGGGTGATAAAAATATGTTTGTACTAGGTAGACATGATGGCTGCACAAAACTGCAACTACACAAAAGGCCACTGAATTGTTGAGTTTAAAATGATTAAGTCTTGTTACATACATTTCACTTCATAAAAGTAATTATGATGAATTAAAGAAGCCAGTTAAAAAGAGAACATACCACATAATTCCATTTATATAAAATTTTAGAATATGTAAACTATTCTATTGAGAAAGAAAGAATATGAGTGGTTGTCTGAGGTAGTGGGTGTTGGGTGGGGAGCAGAGGAAGGGGTTACAAAGGCACATGAGAAACTTTTAAATGGAATGGATACGTGTGTAGGAAGATCAACACACATCAGATTGTACACCACACATATGTGTGGTTCATGGCCTGTCACTTTTACCTAAGTCAAGCTGTAATCAATGCCTGACGACATGAATTACTTGTGTGGTAAGGAGGAGAGAATATTTTTCCTACATCACTGCTGTTTCCAAGTGAGCAAAGCCTGGACATGTGCCCACAGGACTGCAACAATGACGACAGCTGACCTGTTCTTAGCACTCACTGGAAACTGGGCACCTCAGGCATATTAGCTCATTTAATCACCCACACAAATGAGTTATACTCATTTATTTCACTTCAATTTCCTACCTGCTGACCTTTGCATATGCTGTGTCCTCTGCTTGCACCTTGTATTCCTGCCCCTTCACAAGCTCTAGGTTAGCCTGGGCTCATTCTCTGTTAGATGCTACTCTTCAGAAAAGTGTAACAGGTTCTTTATGCTAGGTCAGAAATCTAGTCATGTCAGGTCATAACACTCCATATTTCAGCATTTCAACCATTATAATATTTTTAATATTTGTATTGTCAAAGAACACCAACCAAGTGTTCTCCATCTGCCTGATACTCTTCTAATCACTGAAAAGACCATGTGAAATGGAACAAAATCCCAGTCCTCGTAGACCTGACATGCTAGGGTGGAGGTGCACAGCTATTCACACAACAACTATAGTAATGTGTGATGGTGTGTTAGAGTAAAATAGGGCATGCTCGGGTGATTTACTTTTGTCAACTGAAAAATGATGGATTAGAAAGGAGAGCATGAACTGATTAGATCAAAGAGAGCAGGAGATGACAGAAGATGAAGTCAGAAGGAAAGAAGCCACCAGCCAGAACTTGGGCTTCACTCTGAGTGAACACGGGAGCCCCTGGAGGGTTCAGAGCTGCCAAGAGATGTGAGCCATCTGTGTTTGGGGAAGGAAACTAAAGTTTGTCAGCCTGAAGGTTGAGTTTGAGGATGTTGATTATATGTCTTTTTAAGAAACAAAACTCAGACACAACTGCTAACCCTCCCACATCCCTGTCAAGTCATTTGGGCAGAAAAACTTGCTTTAGGAAAAAAATGGAATTTTTAGGCTTGCACCTGTTGGCCAGACACCCCCTGTGCCCCACACATTTAAGGGGTTTCCAATTTTGAACATTAGTTGCCTGTTCTGCTTTCGATGTTTCCTTTGAAATATATGGTATTTCTCCTTTCACTGCAACCTGGTGTGGGGTTTTTTTTGTTTGTTTTTATTTTATTTTATTTTATTTTTATTTTTTGGCTTTTTAGGCATCTGGCGAATTGCCCCACTGCGGGGTAGACAACACTCTGTGTGGATGTACAGGCCTTTCCGTCCATGGCCCCTGGGAGGGGCTCATGGCCTGAAGCCTCACCCTGTGAGACCTGGGAGGATAAGAAGTGAATGTGGTGTTTCCAGAGGTGAGAGTCCAGAGGGAGAGAGGGGAGTGAACGTGAAGTCTGCTCAAACTCCCTGAGCACCCCATAGAAGCAGGTTACACACAATCTCGTAGTCAATGCCAGCAACACAGCTGCCCAGGTTTTATCTATTTGAGATAAAATTAGTTTTCAACTCCCATTAACAAACAGTTCTCCAATGGCCTGTCCTGCAATTTAATTCAGTTCTGAACAGTAGGTACCCAAAAGTGTGCCCACCCCACAGGTTGAAGACTCAGTAACACAACACTGCTGTCACTTCTGATGCCAATTGCAAGTGGGGTGCCCAGGCTACTCACGTTACTGACCAGCTGACCACAATGTTGGGACTTTTCAATACCCACTTTAGGTGTTGTACTTCCCTAGGAAGACTCACAGGACCTGAAAGTGGTTTCATGTAGTATTACTGATTTATTATAAGAAAGTTAACAACTCAGGAACAGCTACATGGGAGACACACACTGGGCTAGACACTGGGTGATAGTAATGGAGCCTCCATATTTTTCCCGGGCCTCCTCCCTGACTCCCACCATCTCAGAGCCTCTCTGAATTTTATGCTTAGGGTTTTTTTTTTAAGTTTTCTGCTGTTGATATAATTGATTAAATATTTGGCCATTGTTAATTATCTCTAGCTTCCCCCACTTTCCAGGATTTTGAAGGATTAGAATAGATGCATAAAGAAAGCCAAATGCTAACCTGAAAACCTCAGGGAAGGCCTGTATGGAGAAACTTACACACTTAAGAGAGCTAAAGTAACCACATGGGAGAATCTGAGATTGAAATTTAGGAACTAACAGCTAATCGTGGCAGGTAGTCAAGTTTTAGACTAGGTTTTTTTTAAAACATGTCCATCTTTATTTTAACTCAACCTGTCTAGTGTCTTTTTGCATCTCTGACAATATACCTTTAAAATGTCAGGGTAATATATCCCTTTTCCTGGAACCCTCACTGCACCAGAGCAGAGACCAGAAAATTCCTCATTGTTATTGTTATCATGTTCACTGTTAATTGCTAACTACCCTGTATCTACCAATGTAAAAAAGTTATGTGTCTGTTTTCTTTTTTATCCAGTCACAGAGACTTCACTCATTTCACTCTCTCTCACCTCCCTAAAATATCACCAATGGATTTTATTTAACTTCTTATTCATTTCCTGTTGATTGCAATGTATAAAATAAGGGGCAAAATTGCCATTCCCAGGAGTAATTTTTCAACTTGTTGATAGATTCTTTCCAGACTCAAATCAACTCATAAAACTTCTCCATGTGCCTAAACAATTCTTACTGTGACATTTACCTGGCACAGTGTGGCAGGATTCTAAAAGCACACCAGGGCCACCTTGCTAGGTCCAAGCAGGGGGCACACTGTGCCCCACTAACACATAGTATTGCATCAGGTGAGCTTGGGTGAGTTTGCTCGGAGTTCTGGAACTCTCTCTTTTAAGCTAAAAGGCCTGAATTTAGTTAAGCTTTTTAAAAAATCCTCAAGGTGTTCTTAACCTTTAAACGTTGAGAGAAACCAAGCCAACAGAGTTAAAAACTCAGAACAGAAGAAAAAAGAATGACTGATGTTTTAACCTTGGCTTATAATTGGAATTGTTCTTTGAGAATCTGAAGAAAACATTTTTCTAAATAAATGAGAGACTGGACTTGTTCAGCTCTGAAGACAAAAGGTACTTCCTCCTTCAAGTCTAGTCTTGGTGTTCTTAGGTGACTAAGAATCTCCACTCAGGTGTCTGAGGAAATCCCTCAAAACATGCAGGGCGTCACAGAGAATTCCAACTCAACTGTAGTGAAATAATCGACTCGTACAAGGATGCACACATGAAGATTAGTTTCCTAGCACCCAGGAGGAAACCCAAAATACATAAGAGGGTTTGAAGCAACTCTGGAAGTGACAGCCCCTTGGAGCTCAGCCCATAAGCAGCCCACTTCAACCTACCACACAATATACTAAAAATTTGATCACAATTTGCAAATATCTAAACTAAAATCAGTTTAGGAAATCATGCCTGGAACACTGAAAACTCAGCCCCAGCCCCCATTACTCCTTCTGCACATAGGCAAAAAATAGGAAGACCTTACCTGCAAGTACTTACAGAAATGGGAAGATTTCATTAAAATAGATATCAATTTATGACAGCCATTTAAAACTCTTTTGACACCTAATTAATATTTTGCATGTGGTATTATATAAAAATAGCTCTAAAATTTAACTCAAGAAATGACAAGCATATATTTATTGGAAGTTAGATGCTTCTAAGTGGCCTACAGATGGTTTTATTTAAAGTTAATAAAAACTATTAGAGTCTATGAATTAATGAAGGTTTCCACAGCCAAGAAATGCAGCACCACATTCCTTCTCCTTCTACAGTGCAATCAGTTCATCCTTTGCTATCTCAGGTTATGTGTCAGTACTTACCAGATTTTTCCTTTTCTTCCTCTTTCTTTATTTCCTTTATATCTACTCACTACCCCTCCCTAAGAAAAGGAGAAATGGAAATTTAGACAAGAATAATTCAGGAATTCTGGCAGCTCCCTTCAGGGAAAAGCCAGTCCCAGGCAGAGGGAACCAGTGATTATTTATATTCCCAAAACTACGATAGAATTTAACGTCTATCTAAGGATTTCACCTAGTTTCTCTGGGACATTGATTAGTTTACAAAATAATAACAACTGACTGTTAGAATATATCCCTGGCTATTCCGACCTATTCCAAACAAATTTCTCTGGGAAACTCCTATAGAGAATTCTGTTCACCCTGAAGAAGATTATAGAAAAATGAAGTAAGATTTAGGAAGAGAAAAAAACAGAAGCAAAGATATGTTTGCTCTGAGGACTATAAGGGTATTTCCTTTTCACCTTGCTAATAGTTAAAAAATTAAAATTACTATAGTAGGGAAATTACTAAGACCCTTGCAGGTACTGGGGCCACTTTACCTGTCCTTTACCACGTCCAACTAAGTTGCCTTCTTCCTGGGAGTAAAGCTTCAGTGCACATGGTAGGAACATCTAATCAACCTATGACTCTTCTTAAATCACAACCTGCCCCTTCCAACTATAAGGTGAGGAGGCAACATATGTATTTACTGGTCTAATCAGCCTCACTTCACCTACTAAAGGGAAAGGGTTTTTTTTAAACCATGGCACCCATATTTTTTCCTGAAAGCATGAAGTATATTTAGAACTAAATGTTTTGGATACTGAACCAATTGGGGAAATAATAAGTATAAAGGAACTTCCTCAAGAAGAAAACAATCTTGAGACTGGTCATTATTTACAAGATGTTCAATGCAACTGAGAGCTCTTTCCAGTACAGACATTGGCAAGGTCAGTCAGCCACTCCTGTTAAAATAACTATTAATAATCCTTGGCCTCTGCCTAATATTTGCCCTTATCCTATAAGACTTGATACACTAGCTAGAATTAATCCTACTATACAAATTATTTTTAAAAGGACCTTAAAATTTCATATAGAAGTTTCTGTAACTCTCCTATTTTTCCAGTAAAAAAAACAAATATAAAAGAATGGAGATATGTACATGAACTCAAAGCTATTAATAAAATAGTTATTCCCAAACTTCTTGTTTCAAATCCAGATACCTAGTTATCAGCCACTTCTGTGGAATGTGAATGTTTTTCAGTAACAGATTTCTGTAGTGCCTTGTTCAGCATTTCAGTAAAAAAAAGTCAACAACTCTTTGCCCTCACTAGGAAATACTGCCAATTTACTTAGACCGAAATGCACCAGGGATATAGAGTGAGTCTCGACTATTTCTTTCAGACATTAATAGCTGGTTTAAATAATGTTAAATTTCCTAGAGATCCCACTCTAATTTAATATGTAGATGCTTTATATTTATCCTCTAGGAAACGTTAGACTTTTAAATCATATGATTAACCTATTTTAACAGCTAGGTACAAAAGGACATCAGTCCTCAATAAATAAGCTTTAATTTTGTTAACTCAGTAAAATATCTTGGCCATTTCATATCTAAAGATGGGTACTTATTAACTTTTACAGACTCAGAGGGAAGTTATCTTTTCCATTTTTTGTAAAAGGAAGCAACACAGAGGATCCTGGGTTTCACTGGATATCATCACAATTGGATTCCAAAATTCTGGTAATGTTCCAGGCTTTAAATGTTCTACTAAAGTCAAATTGGCTGAATTCATCTGTGGAACCCAAAAGAAAAAACACTGTAAAATATCTAAAGAAATATTTAAAGCTCCTGCTATGACACACCTTAGGTACACACTTTCAAACTTTTTATACAAAAATAATTTGGGCCCTGGCTGGTGTAGCTCAGTGGATTGAGCGCGGGCCTGCGAATCACACGATCACAGTTTGATTTCCAGTCAGGGCACATGCCTGGGTTGCAGGCCAGTTCCCAGCAGGGGACTCACGAGAGGCAACCATACATTGATGTTTCTCTCCTTCTCTCCTTCCCTTTCTCTCTAAAAATAAATAAATAAAATCTTAAAAAAATAATTTGGAAGTTTTAACTCAAAAAAATAGAAATCATCATAGACCAACAGGATATGAAAGTCAGCAATTAGACTCAGTAGCCAAAGGCCTCCCTCCCTGCATAACAGTCATCTCAGCGATAGACACATTATGCAAAAGGATGGAAAGATAGTTACAAGCTCTTTTGTTTATGTTCCTAAATTTGCTGAATTTCTACTGAATTTTCATCACAATCAATAATTCTGTCAGTTTCTTCCTCTTTGTACCTAATATTTTTAACTTGATGTAACAGTCTTTTTTTTTAGTTTTTTTTAAAGATTTTATTTATTTATCTTTAGAGGGGAAGGGAAGGAGAGAAGAAGAGAAATATGAATGTGTGGTTGCCTCTCGTGAGTCCCCTGCTAGGAACAGGCCTGCAACCCAGGCATGTGCCCTGACTGGGAATCGAACCGCAATTGTGTGGTTTATAGGCCCACGCTCAATCCACTGAGCTATGCCAGCTAGGGCTTGATGTAACAGGCTTGACGCAGTAACCCTGTTACCTTCCTTGCAGAATACAGACATCCACAATTGTGTTTTGCCCACTGATGTTCTTCTTGTCCCTAGGAATGGTTTACAGGAAAGTCATTGATGATGCTGTCTTAACTTGGTTTAAACACAGACCCTGTGAAAGAGGAACAGGGACGGAACCAAGCTGCATGTGCAAAACCTTCTGTGATGGACGTACATGAAAGTATTTGTTTTCCTGAGTAGTAACTGCCCAACAAGCTAAATTAGTTTTTTCTAACTTGGGCTTGTCAATTGGCCAAAAACCAAATAGCTAATACTGGCATTAATAGTAGCTATGCCATTGGTGTTGCTCACAACTCTAGAATGTTGTGGATGAAGCAAGGCTTCTGAACACTCTCAGGAAAGTACACTAAGAACATAAAAGAAGCTGCAGAATTATTAAATGTTATACAGTTAGTGAAACAATTGGCAATTATTAGCATTTCAAGACATTCTAAAGCATGGAAGCAAAAGAAAAAATTCTAGTTGATGATGAAGCTAGGCAGGGAGAAGTAATTAGTCCAATTATTTTGACCTGAGGATGCTTGTTTCTTCCTAGTCAGTCAATATAAGGCTCTCCTTTATAGTTCCAGTGGACCACTGCAGAGAAAGAGAAAGAGGAGGTGGAAACAAATTGGGGGATTTTGAACCAGACAAACAGGTATGTTCTTCATTAAAAGCCAATCTTATCTATAGGGACTCAATTACTTCTACTTTAATATGTATGTTAGCTAAAAATTGAGCTTTTAAAACGTGATTTCATAAAGCAGACAACATTAGTGGGAACCTCTTGTGGTAGGCAGTTGGTAAAGTGTGAGGCAGATATTCTATGTGTCCAAATATAACCCAGGAATATCATTCAGTGGTCTCACGTACACTTCCCACTTGCTTCAGAACCACTTGAGGTGGTATTTTAATTGAAGTTTATTTAAGTGCTATCATATCAAGAACACAAATGTGTATCAATTGTAATAATTTGTATTTTTTCTCACTGCATTGAGGCATTTTCTCACAGGAGAGCAACAGGCTTAACAAAGGTTAGTTATTGTTGGGAAAAATTAATGCCAATTGGGGAATTCTTCCTGAGTTACACTGACTGAGGGACTCATTTCACTAGGCAAATAATGCAATGTGTTTCTAATATCTGTCTTATTTACAATATATTTATTGTGCCTTCCACTCCAGTTTTCTGCATTGGTGAAACAGACAAAACATACAATTAAAACTCAACAAAATACAGTTTCACACGTTTTAATCCCACTTGGCTAAATATTCCTTAACCATGAGAACCACTTCTTTTGGTAACCACAGCTTTTCCCCTCATTAACAGTCCCTGGTCACCCTGTGCATCCAAACAAAGAAACAAAAAAGGAATCATTCTGCATTACTATGAGGAACTTATTCAACAGCTTATAAGGACTGACAAATTAGTGATATTCATTTCACAAGTGCACCCCTAGGCAATGACAAAGACCAAGACCATGATTTATTTTGTCTATTGGAAGAGACATCAAATAAAGACTCTCCAACTTAGTAAGTAAATACTTTCTCAGGTGCCCAACCATGAATGAACATCGGCCTGACATCCACTTCCATTTAGAGTGACCCAGGGCTCTTCGCTGATGGAAGTTGCTGGCATCAGAGAGAGGCGGCTCTCCCAAGGGATTGACCATTTGATGTTGAACTTTATTAGTTCAATTGTCTTTATCTATCTGCTAACTGGGGGAGCAATTTACAGCCAAACACAAAAGTTCCCCAGGGTGAAAAGCCTCAAGTGCTTAGCGATGAACACACCTGGGCTGGACCTCATCTGCACTGTGGCCTTCCCTCCCCTGGCAGATCACTGGTTGTGTGATTTGGAACTTGTGCCCTGGCACCAAACAGTTAGTGGAGACCATGATCCTGCAAGGACGCACCTGAAAAAGGTGATGAATATTTTATTGAGATCTTCCCTCAAACCACACAGAAAATCTTTACCCATTGAAACCAATAAAACTCCTCAAGACAAAGAAAGCCGCATGAATTTTTTGAGGCACACCTACTCAAATCTCCTTTCAAATACATTTTTGTTCTCTTAAACTCTAAGGGATCCCCACAAAACTTGCAAGCAGGGGAGCAAATGGGCACTGGCATTTTATCCCAAGGAAACCCGAACTTGTCCCCAAGGCTCCTTTTCTGTGACTCTGCAGTAAGCTGA
This sequence comes from Artibeus jamaicensis, assembly GCF_021234435.1. Classification (NCBI taxonomy): domain Eukaryota; kingdom Metazoa; phylum Chordata; class Mammalia; order Chiroptera; family Phyllostomidae; genus Artibeus; species Artibeus jamaicensis. The sequence goes on from NW_026521620.1 coordinate 221,000, forward strand.
GAGCAGCCCCTCCCAGCCTCACATCTTTACCACAGTGTTGTGAGAGAGCCACCGCAGCCCTGCCGAGTCACTGTTCTGCTACTCTTTCTATTCCACACTCATCCTTAGTTCAATACCCCTAGACTAATAAACTTACATTCAAAATCACCTGGGCTTGTTGTGAGAAATTTTTCCTGCACAAATTCAAGATGCTGGTTGACTTTAAGTAACCTCGCACTGGGTTTGGCCCCATTCCCGGTAACAGTTTGAAATTTAGGCCTAATGCTATTGCAAAAAGAAGGAAAAGGGTATGTGTGTGTACTTAGGATAAAAGTAAATTATTTGTCTTAATAAGTTGTTTATTTCTGAATGAGTAAAAAGAGACAGTAAAAGCTAAGAAGATCAAAGAAAGTTGTAGAAGTTTACTGGAATAAAAATATTGAGAAGGGATTTTATGAATAAGTGCTAGAACCTAATTATGTGAATGTCCTTACACCATAACTCAACAAGGACTACTAACTATATTCATTTAAATGGAAGCTGAAGTGGCTATAAAACATGGTCCTGCACATGTGATCCTGAATCAGGAGAAATGTACTTAAGAAACCCTTCTTGTCCTCCTCACCTGTGGAACTTTTAGGTGGTAATTGTATATTACAACATTGTGTTCTTACAGCCTGGTCCCCAAATAAACTTTAAGGTAACAGCTTCCAAGTGTACAACTAGCAGAAATTAGATTAAAAGTAAATAATTAATAATTAATAATGGATGGGCCATAGTAAGAGGATGCATCTCACGGTCAGAATGTTTATACTGAAGAGGTGGGTAGTCTGCCCTCAAACTATAAGTAAATGTCATACAAGATTCACAACTCAGAGAAATGAGAGAGCACATCTTAGATCATGCCAGTTTATAGGTTCAAAATGATCCAGACTGTTTTTCTAATAAAGGCCTGTGATACCGACTGCCTCCCATTTACCTGCTTTTCTCTTTTGAGAATATTTGGCTTTGACTTCCATCCAAGGTGGAGGTCTTGCTACACCACCAATGGTCTATCATTCAGCAAGACAAACGCTGCCACTAAGGCTTCCTAAGATTCCCTTCCTAGCACTTGAGACAGTACAGTATTGTCTAACTGAAAGATTGGTCACCAATGCATCCTTTAGATTGATTTATGAGTAAAATGTGGAAGTGTGGACATAAGAGAAACCACATAATAAAGCTGACGAGCTCAGGGGAGGCCAACATGGTGGGACTTACAAACTCAGAGACATGAAATAACCAAGGAAGATGGTCTGAAATTAAAATTTTTAACTAAAACGGAGTCATGCTGGGTAGTCCTAGCATGCAATTCATACAATTGTCAACGTTTACCTTACTGAAGCTGCCTATTGTCTTTTTGCCTATACCATAACATAATTGTCAGGGAAATTTCTTTTTTTCCAGACCCCTCTCTGCACCAGAGTAGAGACCACAAAACCTCATTCTCACTGTTATTGTTACCATGTTAATTGTCAGCTATTAAGTACTAAGTACCAATGAATGTGAAAAATGTATGCTTCTATTTGTTTTTCCTTTTACCCAATCTCAGAAATTTCTGCATTTTTAAAATTTCTTTTGCCTCCCTGATCTATTGCCAATGGATTTTGTGGAACCCCTCAGGCCTCTGGCTCTGACTATGCTGTATAAACTAATGTGCAAAACTGCCGTCCTCCAAAGCATTTTCTCGAGCTATTGACATTTTGCTTCCTGACAATTGTCGTCAATTTTGACTCCAGAAGACTCATACAAATTCTTTACATGTCGAAACGTTTCTTATGTTGATGGCTACAATTCTAACCTTCTGACAAGCCCCCATGTTGCTGCCTACCTGCCCTCATTCTGCAACTGCCCAGAGGCCTGCCAAGGGTTGTCCTGACATGGCAGAGATACTCATCGCCCTCAGCACGAAGAACATTCCAAAGGTTTCACTGCCTGTTTCTAAGAACCCAGAAAGACCAAATGTCTTTTTATGATGTCACATAAGAAAACAGAGTGTTCCTAAGGTGAATTCACTTGCCTGGAGGTGCCCAGCCTGCAAGTGAATTCAGACGTGCCATGTGTTGTCTATGAGCACCTGGTATCTGTGCTCAATTTCCTTCTATGTTTCCTCTCATATCAAAGGGACTAAAACGTTAAAAACTACCCTTCCCCAATGTGGGGGAAACTTTAAAGTCAGTCTTTACCTTAAGTGAGTCTGATCCCTGTTTTTATGCCTCTTGGATAGCATAATTCTGACACATTAGAGTGACTTTTTGTGTGTGCAAAACCACCATTCAAAGGCACAGACTCTGGGACCAGTGTATGAGACCCCAGAACGCTTCATGTTACCTGGTCATCTGAATACCTTATCTATGTCCAGTAAATACTAATTATTCTGTACTCAACAATGTAAAAAATTATGTTTCTCCATTTTAGACTTTTATTTAATTCTGAAGATTTCCTTGCTATGATTTTCCTCACCTCCTAATGGATTTCATGCACCATTTTCCATCTCCTGTGATTATAATGTATAAAATAAGATGTAAAACTGTCATTCCTCACAGGATTCAAGATCTTGCTCTCAGGCATGTGTAGTCACTTTGGCTCAGATAAACCCATTAAATTGCCCCATAGCTTTGAACATTTTCTTACTTTGACAGGGCCTGGGAGCACCTCTCTCAGGGGTTTCTGTGCTGCTCTCTGCACTGTGCCTGTCATCACCCATGGGCAAGTCTGGTGACCACAAGGAAGCCTCCCAGGCAGAAACCAGAGGTTGTCCCAACACTCAGGGAGCACAGGGACAGGCCCCACAAACAGACATGGAGGGGAAAAGTCTACCTGAACCTGTCCCTCCATGACCAGCAAGTCCACAGGCACCTGACCTTTCACCACATTCCTTTCTTCCTGGGACACGCAGGACACGTCCCACTTCACACCCAAAACTGCAGGTCCAATCTAGAGTTCTGGTTTTGGTTCTTTGTCCCTAGAAGCAAAAGCCAGTCTGATGACAATGTGGCATAGAAGAAGAGTCCCCTGTGCAGTTATCACCCAGTTTGACCCCTTCTCAACCCCAGGGTTTTCTCTGTGACCTTCCTGCTGGGAGGAAATAAAACCTCCTCAGAGAATCTGAGAACACAAGGCAGACAGCTGGATTCACAGCTGGGTTTCTGTGTTACAAACAGACATGATGCCCATTTGGGGACACCTGGGGCTCTCTGTATGTTGCAGACACAAAACAAAGACACAGCAGAGGCCAATGCTTGTGTGAGTGGGTCATTTTATTCAGGGACACATGTGCCCCCATCAGCCTTGCTATTGCAAATGGATTTTACAGTCCAGGAATCTTACCTTCTCCTGAATGCTTGTTACATGCAGAGTCACTGGTCCACTGCACCCCTGCTGGGTGAGAATCTGCAGTTTAACAGGGTCTGGATATTTTTCCTATGCACAGAGAGCGGGAGAAATGGTTCTACCTTCACATCAGGAGATCTAATTTCGAATGGGCATCCACATTAGCTGGACAGCTGCAGAAGCAGGTGTGTGACCTGAGCATCACAATGTTTACAGTTTCACAGGTGATTCAGTGCACAGCGGTGATGACATAATCATGACAAGTTTTTTCGTAAGATAGCTCAAAAATCTGTGCTCCAAGGTGAAAGGGCCAATGTTAAATAGAGAGGCTGCGGGAGAAGCTACTAGGCACCTGAAAGGGAGCTGTGGGGAATGCCTGAAAGCCAGGCAGCCCAGGCCTGTGCTTTTCCAACACAGCATGTGAGTATGTGCTAGTGTGTATGTGTGTGTGGTGTTCAGAGGACTCAGCAGTACCCAGAAAACTGAAACACAAAAGGACAGTAAACTGTTAAGAAGGCACAGGGTGGCAAAAATGAGGGCAGGAAGTGGGAGGGTCCTGGGCCCAAACCCTGCCCCCCAACCCACATGATGAAATGAAAAGCTCAGTACACACCTAGCAGATTGCACCATTCTGGACAGAGGTGACTGTGAGCCTTACAGAACTTTCAGACTGGTCTCAAAGAAGCAGCCACAGAGCAGACAGCAGACACCATGGGATCCCTGGCAGTCTCTACTCACAGAGCACTTGTCCACTGGACAGGGCTCCTACTGGTTGGTGAGTAGGAGACAATTCCTTGGGATAGACTAAGGATCTGACACAGAGACTGGCTGGGGTCTGCTGGAGAGACCAGTGCTCTGAGAAAATAGGGAAGGACCTGTTTGGACCTGAAGTTAAAAAACAATGGAGCAGAGTAAGATGGGGAAGGGGGCTCAGCCAGAGGAAAATCTGGTAATGTGGAAGTGGTGAGAGGCAGGAAAACCTTAATTGCTGTTCATTTCCTAAGATATTCATCGTTGAGTATTGAATTGGAAAAACTTATAATAATAATAATAATAATAATAATAATAATTCATGTCAGGATTTCATTGTAAAACAACCAGGGGTGATAGACTTCTCTCTACCACCAAACTCAGATATGTTCTAATACACTCCATGAGGTACAGGGCCTGGGAAAACATTGATTTACCCTCAGGTGTCTGTAGCCTGTTGTGGTTACTGGGGGTACAAGGTAAGACAAGAACCTGTTGACATGGAACTCATGTTCTGTGCATGAAAGGGAAAAGGAAAGATATAGATGGGATACCCACAAATGCCATGAAAAAACAAAGCAGGGGTAGGTCAAAAAGTGAAGACAGTAGCCATCAGAGGTGTCCTTCAAAGACACTCCTGAGTGTCAGCATGGGCCTGAGGGCAGTGTAGGAGGCTCCTCACTGAGCCAGATGAACACCTAGAGAGGAATATTGAAACAGAAAATATAGCAGGTTCAGAGGAGCTGAAGTAATGGTGTCCATGCCACTGACCTTGACCATAGGAGATAGACCCTCACATGCAGACCAAGGATGACAGGTGAAGACACTTTTTCAGGATCCAGGCCCTCATCTTTTTCAATCCCTATACATAGATCCAAATACTAACCCATTTATTTTTCTGTCCTAGTCTCAATATTAAACTACTGGTGCCCACCCACCACCGCCAAATTCATTGTTAAACCAGCCAATGCTGCTGAAGGGGAAAATGTGACCCTCTATCTCCACAATATACCTCCCAATGTTACAAGCTTCATGTGGTACAGGGGAGAAGGGACAAACCTCTCTAACAAAATAGCAACTTATGATATGGACCAAGACATACACGTGAAAGGGCCTGCGTACAGTGGACGAGAGGAAATAACCTATGATGGATCCTTGCTGTTAACAAATGTCACCCTGAATGACACAGGAAACTACACTGTAGAGGTCTACTCTCAAAGTTCAGTGAGAGAAGTAAGCTTTGCACAGCTTGATGTATACGGTGAGTGATTGCTCTCTGACCTCTGGGTGTTGGGTGGGATGAATCCTACTCACACACAGGACTGATAATGCTGGACTCTACCTCCATCCCCCACTGCAGCACATCCAAAGTTGGGTTTTGGCATTTAATACAGGGTACAAAAAGTGAAGACAAACTTTCTGAGATCTCAGTTCCCTTCCCTAATTCCAGCCCTGCAGACAATCACTGAAGACAGAAGAACCAGTCTGATGGGACTTACTCAGCACAGGGAGACCAGTCTCAGTCCAGAACCCTGAGCTCCTTCCCATGACCTTGACACGGCAAACAACCCTGAAGGGCTCTGTCAAATCCTAGTCTGATGGGCCCCCAGAAATTCTCACAAAGTTCCCCTCAAGAGTCCCTCTCCAGGACTTTGTCCAGGGATCTTGACTCCAGAGACTTTGGGGAGCCTATTTAGGTTGGGTTTGACCTTTCAGGAAAGGCTAACTGGGTAGTAGTTTAATGGGTACCCAAGTCACAGGTTCTTGATGTGGTCACTATCAAGGGCTCAGGTCCAAGAGCCATACCTTGGCAGAAATGGAGCCTGTGTGTGGAGGGCACAGTTGGACAATGCTGTTTAATGTTAATTAGCTGACTGTCCTGGGGGCCTTAGCAAAGTTAAGGAAAAGGTAAACATCCCCATAAAAATACCTGAGAAAAAAAAGATGCTCCTAGCAGCTCCTTATTCACCAGCGATCAGCCAAGGGGATTCTCTCTCGCATCGATCAGTAACAGATGCCTCTTATTTGAGCTGCTCTTCTATTCCAAGATTTAGGTCAGATACTGTCAATATTTTAGTTAATACACTGACAATCTGACAGCCAAATATTTATCCACCTTCACTGAGAGTCAGTGGAGAGTCAGGAAGATACAGTCACTAAAGCAGAGTCTCACAGACCATAAGCATATGATCAGAGTCCCTCGAAGTCTGTCTGTGGCCATAGCCTTGTCTCCTCCCCCACCCCCAGGCCTCAGGAGGTGTCCGTGGATTCCTAAACCAGCCATTGATTCGACTCCTTTTCAGTTAGGTGTCCTCAGCTCAGAGGAATACATTCTGGTCTGGGGAGCAAAAGGAAAAGAGAAATAATCTGCTTTTACTCTAGAAGCAAATTACCTGCGATAACAATCTTAGTCACTGCAAAGAACAGGCCCCCTCAGGTGGCCGATTCACACTTCCCTGCTCTAGACTTGATATTACTTGTTTTCAGTTGCGTTGGTGTCACTTCCACTATATATAAAGGAGAGGACTTTGTCTGCTCCCTCCCCACTCTACCTACCCCTGAAACCAGCTCAGAGATGAACTTGTAACAAATACTCAGTTGCCTTTGATTAATTAGGAAGAAATAAATGGTGATTAAATGAATGAATGAATGAATGAATGAATGATCCAAAATCTTTTCAGATCTTGGAACCTGGATGCAGAGTCCTCGGATTTCTGGCCGCAGGGCACAAGTTCTCTGTTCCCATAGGGACTAAGACCCTTGTCTCAGACCCTTTTCTGCTCTCTAGTGAAATATCTCTCTTTTAATTGGTCTTAGACCTTGGGGTATTAATAATAATAATTTTCACATAAGGAAGAGTCAAGGTTTTCCAAATTTCTATCTTGTAGCTACCTAACACAAATGACCCACAAGGGTGGCCTGTAGATAGCTCTCTGTGGACCGTGAGTGGCTGAGATCTCTGAGGAAGCCATGTGGTTCCATGTCTCAAGCCCATTCTCAATGAATCCTTTTTCTGTTTCTCCACAGTGCCTTTGAAAGCGCCCATCCTCCTAGTTACCAACATCACAACCACAGAGAACAAGAGTGCCATAGTCTTGACCTGCTACACAAATGCAGTGCCCAACCAGTGGTTGTTCAATGGCACGGATATGCAGCTCTCGGAGAGAAGGAAGCTGTCGGAGGACTATACAAGCCTCACCATAGACCCCATCCAGAGGGAGGATGTTGGTTATTACCAGTGTATAGCCTCTGGTACCTTCAGTGTTGCTGAAAGTTGGATCCTTGAGCTGAGTATGGAACATAACTAGCCCTCATCCCCTCTTCTTTGTTATTAAACTCTAAATAAAGTTTTTTGCATTATCATAATAGGTGTGTTCAGAAGGTGAACATTTCTTAAAAGATTTGTACTGAGTCAATAAATGCGTAACAATGTGAGCTGGCATTGTCATTATTGCTGACATAAGGTCACATTTTAGACCACACCCCACCTCAGTTTGGTCTCATTTGTACCATCTCCACATCAGAAGTAATACCAAGTCCCTCAAAGAGGGCACAGTGGTTGTGTGGTGACCAATGGGAGCAGGGGATGAGCTTGTAGGAATCCAAGCTGTTTCCCTACCCCAGAGAGACATGTAGAGAGCACACGGATGCTGTGTGGACAATGGAAATAAAAAGAGGACACCTATGAGCATAGCTACAGTGATTTATTTCTCCCTGTTTTACTTTAAAAGTTCCTAAAGTTTTCCTGAGTATCCTTTTATTCATGGCAATAGACTTACTTGCCTAAGTTCAGTACGACTCTGTCCTCCTTGTTAATAGATTATAATTGGAAATGTATATAATGTACCAAAACTTTGGATCATATTTCCTAGCTCAGACTGATGCCCACAGGATTAGAAATGAATTTAACCTTCATGGAATTGAGTTTGATCCAATGGGTCTTTTGGTGTCTCTTGGAGAAGAGGGAATCACTCAAAGCTAGAGAGACCACAGGTGAAATGTGAGGGTCAGACTTCCAGTCCTCAAGGAGCTGCTCACACATTCATCTTAGGTTTCATGAGAAAACCTGCATCAGAGCAAACCTGGTGGTGAATGTCAGCTCCTCTGCACTGAGGTAACTAACCAGGCCAAATCACCTGACCCCAGCCATTTTATAGAATCAAGAATACTCTTTTTTGGACATAGCATTTGGTCAATAGGATGATGATGGTAGTGAAGAATGGAATATCTCCATGGAAAACTGCTGAAGTACAGCCCTCTGGGAGATAAGACACAGGCCCTGATCAGGTGGAGCTGAACAGTAAGAAGCTGGAGAAATTTCTTGACAAGGACAATCAGGGAAGCTGAGATGATACATTTCTACAAAGCTGGACAATTTGAACAACTTACAGCCACCTAATGAATCACAAGGCTTTATCTTTTCTAATCAAAGACCAAGGAGCAAATGGATTACACAACCCAGACTGTACTACAACATATAATCCCAGTCCTATTTTTTAAATAATATTCTTTTTTTAGGTATATTCTAATTTTATTTGATCATTTTTTTAAAATTTTTTATTGATTATGCTGTTACAGTTGTTCTATTCCCCCCTTCATTCCCCTCCACCCTACCCCCCCAGCCCCACCATTATCCCCCCTTTAGTTTATGACCATGTGTCTCAAGTCCTTTAGATTCTATATTTCCCATGCTATTCTTGCCCCCCCATCTATTTTCTATCTACTGTCTATGCTACTTATTTTCTGTACCTTCTCCCCCCTTCTCCTCCCACTCCCCTGTTGCTAACCCTCCTTGAGATCTTCATTTCTATGGTTTGCTCCTGATCTAGCTGTCCTCTTAGTTTCCTATTGTTTTAGGTATGGTTGTTAATAACTGTGAGTTTGCTGTCCTTTCCCTGTTCATCTTTTTTATCTTCTTTTTCTTAGATAAGTCCCTTTAACATTTCACATAATAAGGGCTTGGTGATGATGAACTTTTTGAATTTGATCTTATCTGAGAAGCACTGTATCTGCCCTTCCATTCTAAATGAAAGCTTTGCTGGGTAGAGCAATCTTGGATGTAGGTTTTTGCCTTTCATGACTTGGAGTACTTCTTTCCAGCCCCTTCTTGCCTGGAAGGTCTCTTTTGAGAAATCAGCTGACAGTCTGATGGGAACTCCTTTGTAGGTGACTGTCCCCTTATCTCTTGATGCTTCTAGGATTCTCTCCTTCATTTCAATCTTGGCTAATGTAATTATGATGTGCCTTGGTGTGTTCCTTGTTGGGTCCAACTTCTTTGGGACTCTCTGAGCTTCCTATATTTCCTGGAAGTCTATTTCCTTTGCCAGATTGGGGAAATTCTCCTTTATTATTTGTTCAAATAAGTTTTCCACTGGTGGCTGTTCCTTTCCCCCTTCTGGTGCCCCTATAATTCAGACGTTGGAACGTTTAAAGATGTCCTGAAGGTTCCTAAGCCTCTCCTCATTTTTTTGAATTCTTGTTTCTTCATTCTTTTCTGTTTGGTCATTTTTTTCCTCCTTCTGGTCTACTCCTTTGATTTGAGGCCCAGTTTCCTTTCCATTACTATTGGTTTCCTGTGCATTTCCCTTCATTTCATTAGTTTAGCCTTCATATGTTCCTCTAATTTGAGCATCCTGATCACCAGTGTTTTGAACTGTGCATCTGAAAGTTTGGCTATTTATTTGTCACTTAGATTTGTTTGCTCTGGGGCTCTGAGTTCTTCTTGAGCCATGTTTTTATCTGTTTGTGCCTGTTACTTATGAGGAGCGGAGCCTTAGATGTTCACCAGGGCAGGGCCACCCAGGTCACTGGTTTGTGATGCTATATGTGGGGGCGGGGTCAGAGAGGGACAATAGTGGTCCCCTCTGCTGCTTCCCGCTGCTGGGGCCTGCACAGTCTGTCTCACTGTTCACTCCTTCACTGGTTTATCTGTGTGCAAATGTGTGACTGCGGTCCGCCCTTAGTGGGTCCACCCACTACTCCACACCTGGAATCCACCCATGGCTGCTGGCGCACCTGGGTCACACACCCGAATCAGTCCAGTGGATCTTTCCTGCCCCACCCCACTCTGCTGCTGGCTCTGCCCCTCTTACTGGTTTGGCTGAAGGGTTCGTTGTTGTCAGACTTCCATATAGTCCAATTTTCTGTGGTTTGGCTGCATTTTCGTTGCTAAAACTTTGTTGTTTTTAAACTTGATTGTGGGAGAAGGCACAGTGTGTCCACCTACGCCTCCTTCTTGGTGGAAGTCTCAAGACAACGACCAATTTAAAAACAAAAATCAACTGGAATGGCCAGAAAATCAAACTGTATGGATGACTGACAACCAAGAAGTTAAAAAAGAAACATTCACCCAAACTGGTAGGAGGGGAAGAGACAGGTGACCTAGGCAGAAAGGATACATGGCAAGTCAGCAGCTAGCAGACAGGGTGGGCAAGGCAGCTGCTGGTAGACCAGGTGGTCCCACATTTGCATGCCTATAAATCAGGAGAAACAGTTGGGGAGTGAGAAAGGCTCTGCAACCCAGAGATCCAGTGCAAGGAAATAAAGCCCTCAAAACCTCTGGCTGTAACAACCTCTGGCTGTGGGGGTTGCAGTGGCAGGAGAAACTCCCAGTCTCACATGAGATTCTTCTGGAGAGACCCACAGGGTCCTAGAAGTACACAAACCCAACCACCCAGAAATCAGCACCAGAAAAACTCAATTTGAATATGGGTAGCTGGGGAAGTGACTGAAAACAGGGCAAAAGCCAAGCAAGAGACATTCATCCCTCTTTGACCCCTCCTCCACATACAGTGCCACAACCCAGGCAAGCAGGGTGCCCCACCTGGGAAAACCTAGGCCTCCACCCGCTACAATGTAAAAGGTGCACCAAAACAAAGAAATATGGCCCAAATGAAAGAACAGATCAAAACTCTAAAAAAAATTAAGTGATGAGGAGATAGCCAACCTAGCAGATGCACAGTTCAAAACATTGGTAATCAGGATGCTCACAAGAAATGATTGAATACAGCTACAAAATACAAAAAGGAGTGAAGGCTATACAAAGTGAAATAAAAGAAAATATACAGGGAACCAATAGTAAAGGGAAGGAAACCAGGACTCAATCAAAGATTTGGAACAGAAGGAAGAAATAAACGTACAACCAGAACAAAATATAAAAACAAGAATTCAAAAAAATGAGGAGAGGCTTAGGAACCAATGGGACAACTTTAAACATTCCAACATCCAAGTCACAGGGATGCCAGAAGGAGAAGAGGAAGAGTGAGAAATTGAAAACTTATTTGAAAAACATAATGAAGAGAAATTTCCCCACTCTGGCAAAGGAAGTAGACATGCAAGACCAGGAAGCTCAGATTCACAAAGAAGTTGAACCAAGGAGAAACACAATAAGACACATCATAATTAAATGACCCAAGATTAAAGATAAGGAAAGAATCTTAAAAGTAACAAGAGGAAAGAACACAGTTAGCTACAAAGGAGTTCCCATAAGACTATCAGCTGATTCCTCAAAGGAGAACTTACAGGCAAGAAGAGGCTGGAAAGAAGCATTTAAAGTCATTAAAGGCAAGGTCCTACACCCAAGATGACTCTGTCCAGCAAAGCTATCATTTAGAATATAAAGGCAGATAAGGTGCTTCCCAGGTAATGAAGAGTTAAAGGAGTTTGTCATCACCAAGCCCTTATTATAGAGAATATTAAAGGGACTTGTTTAAGAAAAAGATCAAAATCTATAGTACTAAAATGATAACAAACATAACTATCAACAACTGAACCTAAAAAGCAAAAACAAACTAAGCAAACAACTAGAACAGGAACAGAATCACAGAAATGGAGGGTTATCTGTGGGGAGGAAGGGGAATGAAGGAAAAGATACAGGGAATAAGAAGCATAATTGGTAGGTAGAAAATAGGGGGAGGGTAAGAATAGTATAGGAAACAGAAAAACCAAAGAACTTATATGTGCAACCTATGGACATGAGCTAAGGGGGAAATGCTGGAGGGAGGGGGATGCTAGGTGGAGGGAGATAAAAAGGAAAAAATGGGACAACTGCAATAGCATATCAATGAAATATACTTTAAAAATAAAGTAAAAAATAAATTCAAACATTTAAAAAACATGTAGGAATCATGTAAGGAGATCAGGATGGGACTCCGTCCTTATGTCTATTGCAAGGTAACAAAAGACTCCAAACTTAAAATTGCTAAATCATCTAAATAAAGAACATGAAAACAACCTTCAATCATGATGAACATGATTTTTTTTTACAAAGTACTAAACACACAGAATTCTGGGTGAAGTTCTCTTGAGAAGGGACACTGAGATACTGTTGAAGAGTCTGCTGTCCTGAGTTTTTATAACTCAGTACTCAGCCTCCGAAATAACCAGAGAAATCTGCATTGTTCTCATGCTGAGTTTCAGAAAGAAAAAAAGGCTCATACTGGAATTCTCACTGAAAAAGGAACGAGACTCAGTTGAACTCCTCTGTTGTTCTCTGAGCTTACCTACACATGCTACATTGATTAGACACATGGAAGAGTGTTTCTCTTTTTTTTTCTTTCTGCCTAAAAATTGTTATATTTTCTCTTTTTTATTTTTTATGTTGTTCAATTACAGTTGTCTCCCCTCTCCCGCCACCACTTTCCCCTGTACCACCCACCTCTACCTGTGACCTCAATCCTTACCTGCTTTGGCTTTGTCCATGGGTCCTTTATACATGTTCCTTGACAACCCTTCCCCTTCTTTCTACTGTCATCTCTCTTCCCACTCCCCTCAGGTTACTGTCAGGTTGTTCTTTATTTCAATGTCTCTGGTCATATTTTCCTTGTTTGTTTGTTTTGTTTATTAGGTTACAATTATAGGTTAGGTCATATGGTATTTGTCTTTCACCTCCTGGGTTACTTCACTTAGCATAATGCTCTCCAGATCCATCCATGTAAGAGTGCCTTCCTTTTTTTCTGCTGCATAGTATTTCATTGTGTAAATGTAGCATTGGTTTTTTTGATCCATTCATTTGCTGATGGTAACTTAGATTGCTTCCAGCACTTGGCTATTTTAAATTGTACTGTTTGAACACTGGGTGCATAGGTTCTTTTGAACTGGTGTTTCAGGATTCTTAGGGTATAATCCCAGAAGTGGAATTGCAGGGTCTAAAGGCAGTTCCATTTATAGTTTTCTGAGGAAACTCCATACTGTTTTCCACAGTGGCTGCACCAGTCTGCATTCCCACAAACAGTGCCCTAGTGTTCCCCTTCCCCCACAACCTCGCCAGCACTTATTGTTTATTGATTTGTTTCTGATAGCCATTCTGACACATTTTTTTTCTGAGATACAGTTGGCACATGTGGACTTATTTATTCCTCTTGTTGCCATCACTACAAGATTTTTATACTTTCTAAAGAAAAAAACACATTTATTAAAGAAAAGACCATTGTCTATAAGTCATAATTTACCATATTTTTTTCATGGATAATGTACACTATTTTGCCCAAATTTTTGAGGGGAAAAAATAAGGATGTGTGTTATACATGTGTAGTACTAATTTGTTACAAGAACATAAAATTTCTTGTACCTTGTACCTGTTCTCGTGCTTTGTAATTATTTCTAACATTAAATTTCTTGTACCATAATACGTTCAAGAATAAATACTAAAATTTCTTTATAATACCAAGAACAAGCAACTAAATATAAATAAAAAATTGAATTAAAAATTAAAACAAATTTTTTTTCTGAAAGTTTGGGCCAAAACTGTGGGTGTGCATTATATATAGCAAAATACAGTAAATATTTTGAAAGGCAAAAATCATCACATTTTTAAAAGCCTGTAACACTTTCAAAGGGCAGCGTCTTTATAATTAATAAAGGACATGATCATTTTATTTTCTATAATGACACGCTCAATACTCTTAAAACACCTAGTACTGTGTTTTTAAACAGATGTGATTATTTTATCATTAAAAACTATATCATATTATGTTAATAAATAACATTATTAAGTATAAAGGGCAAAAGGGTCATTTATCAGAAATGAGTCAATATATTTTTGTCAAAACACTGTTTATATTAAAGATAATGCAGTTGTATGTAAAGTCAAAGTGGTTATGAAACAAAATCATGAATGTGAATTATAAGCTACTTTATTTAGAAAGCATGAGAGGCTTCATACCATATACATATGAATTAATAAAGTATAATCAAGCTAACATCTGGATAACCATCCGAGTCAAGAAATAGTTCATTGCCAGCATTCACAAACCCCTCTCTGTCTACTCCTGGCCATATACTTCTCCCTTGATCTCAGAAGTGTCAACTCCCTGAATTTATGGCCATTTCCATTATTTATTTACTTCACTTTTCAACTACAATACACCTAGAGATTGGAATTTAGAGTTTGTCTTCTAAAATCCCCAATAATGCACATCCTACACAAAGTGCCAACTGATTTAAAACTTTCATCCTTTATCAAGTTTTAAGTGTCAACTCATTGCAGTAAGTAAAGAGTCATTTTTTTTTTACTTTATTTTCATTGTGGTAAAAATACACATGCATACAATGTGCCATCATGACCACAATAAGCTTATGTACACATGCCCACATATACAACTTGTTGGCACTAGGTACAATTATAATTTTGTGTACCCATAAGCAGCATTTTTTCCAAGGTGATTTTGTGTTTTAAACATTTCAGGACACTGGCTTTTCAGGTATTTTACTCAACTTGTAAACAATATTTAAACCACAATCATTGCAACTAGTTTGCAACACATCTCCTTAAAATGTCATTTTTTAGTTTCTTTTTTTACTTTATTTTTATTGTCGACACTAATGACAGGTGTCCTCAATTTCCCCTTCTTGGCCTACCTCTACTCAGCCCCCGCCTCTTTCCTCTGGCCATCACCACACTGCAACTATGTCTATGGGTTTTGCATATATGCTCTTTAGATAATTCATTCACCTTCATTTACCCAGTACCCCTACCCCTCCCCTCTGACAGCTGTCAGCCTGTTCCAAGGATTCATGCTTTTGCTTCTATTTTGTTCATCAGTTTATTTTGTTCATGAGGTTATATATACAAGGGAGATCATATAGGATTTGTTTATTTCTGACTGGCTTATTCACTTAGCATAATAATTTCAGGCTCATCCATGCTATCACAAAAGGTAAGATTTCCTTCCTTTTTATGCCTGCACAGTATTTCACTGTATTGATGAACTACTACTGTTCTTATCCACTCACCCACTGATGGGCACTTGGACTCTTCCTAGATATTGTCTATTTTGTATAACATTGTCATGAATATAGGGGTGCATATAACTTTTGAATTGAGGTATTGGAATTTGTATATTCTCAGAAGTGGGATCTCTGGGTGAAAAGATAGTTTCATTTTCACATTGTTTTGAGTAAAGTACATACTGTTTTCCACAATGACTGCCCATCTGCATTCTCAACAACAGTGCGATTGAGTTTCCTTTTCTACACTTCCTTGCCAGTACTTGATTTTTGTTGATTTAGTGATGGTAGGCATTCTGGCAGGTGTGAGGTGATATCTCATTGTGATTTCAGTCTGGTAATTAGTGAGACTGAGCTCTTTTACATGTTTGTTGACCATCTCTGTGTCCTCCTTGGAGAAGTGTCAATTGAAGTCCTTTGCCCATTTTTTATTGGGTTGTTTGTTTTCCTGGTGTTGAGTTATGTAAGTTCTTTATGTATTTTGAAAATTAACCCCTTATTGGATATGTTATTGGTGATCTTCCAAACACTGGATTTCCTTTTCATTTTGTTGATGGTTTCTTTTGCTGTGCAGAAGTTGATGTACTCCCATTTGTTTATTTTTTTCCTTTATTTTCTTTGCTCCAGGAGACATATTGGGAAAAATATAGCTGTGGGAGAGATCTGTGATCCTACTGCCTCTGTTATCTTCTAGGCTTTTTGTGGTTTTGCAACTTTAAGTCTTATACATTTTCCATTTATTCTTGTATGATAAAAGTTGGTAGTCTTCTCTCATTTTTTTTGGTATGTAGCTGTCCAAATTTTTCATTAAGCTAAAAGATCATCTTTACTTCATTGTATGCTCTTGCCTCCATTGTTAAATATTAATTTTTCACATAGGAGTGGGTTAATATCTGGGCTCTCTCTTCTGTTCCACTAATTTATTTGTCCATGCTTATGCCCATGCAAACCTGTTTGGATTAAAATGGCTTTGTACTATCATTTGAGAGGGAAGGGAATTTAAGGGGAAAAAATGGGAGGGATTTAGAGGAACAAGTATAAAGGACACAGGGACAATAACTAAGGGGGGTGGAAATGGGAGAGAGGTGGGGAGCACATGGTGGGGTAGGCTGGGATGGGAGAAATAGACAGAAAACTGTACTTGAAAAATAACTAAATAAAATTTATAAAAAATAAAAATAAAATGGCTTTGTACTATCATTTGATATCAGGCATCATGATCCCTCCAACTTTGTTCTTTTTTTCTCAATTGCTAAGACTATTTATTTATATTTTTGGTTCCATATAAATTAGTAAAATTTATATGTTCTAGAACTGCAAAACATGCCATTGGTGTTGTGATAAGAATTGTATTAAATTCTTAGATTAATTCACATTAATCTATAATGTGATTATAGATTGCTTTGGGTAGCCTGGATGTTTTCATGATGTCAATTCTTCCAATACATGAACATGGTACATACTTCCACTTATTTGTATTTTCCTTGATTTCTTTCTTCAATGTTTTTTAGTTTCCAGAGTACAGGTCTATTACATCCTCAGGTAAATTTGTTTCTAGGTGCCTTAGCTCTTTTTTGTTGCAATAGTAAATAGGCTTTCATTTTTTTTAGTTTATCTTTCTGACAGATTATTATTGGTATATAGAAATGCCACCAACTTCTGAATATTAATTTTGCATTTTGAAACTTTGCTGAAATCATTTATTGGATCTAGTAGCTTTTGGGTGGAATTTTCAAGGCTTTCTATGTAGAATATCATGTAATCTGTGAATAATCACAGTTTTATTTCCTCTTTTCTAATTTGGATGTCTGTTATTATTTTTTCTCTTGTTGCTATGGCTAGGACTCCAGTGCTCTGTTGAATAAGACTGGCAAAAGAGAGCATTCCTGTCCTATAGCTGATTTTTTAAAAAGCACATTTAGTCTTTGCCTGTTGAGTAAGATGATAGTGGCTGAGGTCACAGGGACCTGAATGTTCACTAGATTACTTGAGGTTAAAGGTAGAATGTCTTTTAAAATCTCTGTGATCTTGGTTTTTGAAGGTGAAGTAAAAATGGATGTGGAATGAGAACACGGCTGGTGATTACATCACGGCAGAAATGTGCCCTTTCAATCTGGTACATGTTCTCAGATTCTGAGAAAGGCTGCTTTGAGGCAACCTGGAGCCCCAGAAGGATATGGACAGTCAGGTCACCTCCTGCTACAAACACCACGTCAGAAGAGAGGGCGCCAAACTGGAAATGTCTATTTGGAGGATTGTAGCAGAGAAGGAAAAAAACTGGAAGACTGGAAAACATGGTAAGGATTGGCACTGTGGGCAAGGTGGCATGATCAGCTAACTACAGATACATGATGTCAAAATAAAGATGCATCAAAGAATTTTAAATATAAAAGAATTTCAACAATATATAAATATTATTGAAAAACATGAAATAGGGTCATGAGACAGAACTCTGATTCAAAATGCTTTGGAGATTTTAATAACAGGAGAAGGAACCATGGGCATCTGTGTTTGCTAATTGGCTATACACAAAAGAAAAGCAAAACTTCTCATAAAATATTGCAAAGAGGTCCTTTTACATCTCTGGTAAAGATTCCCCAACCAAAGTTACGCACCTACTCTTCCTCAGAGACTGGGACATGCAAACACCGGGAAGGTTAAAATTCAAAGCAATGGGCCCAGGCTTTCGAGATACATTCTCTGGTTTGTAGCACAGGCAAGAAGCTTTTGATGATACTCAGATATATTTCAAAAGCCAGAAAGAGAGTCTGCATTTAACAAATTGCAATTACATTTTTAAAGGAATGGCCTAAACAAACAGATGTCAGTTGCTGGTAGTCAAAAAGAATCTGTCTAAAGGTTAGTGGCTGAACTAAATTGAAAGCCTCTAGGTCATATGAAAGCTGCTTTCTTCATGGTGGAGGGAACCACAACTAAATCTCTTTCAGCCAAGACCCACTTTTTATCTCCATCATTCCCTTATATTGTTTAAGAAGTGTCCATTCCTATCAATGCAGACACGGGTGCAAAACAGCTAAGAGAGTCTCTGAACAGAGCCAGAATCTGCTCTCCCAGGAGGCTGTACTTGGGCAATTGTCCATAGATACATTTTACCTCTCTATATTTGCCATTTGTTTATTTTTTATCAAAGATCATAACTAATTAACAAGAGTATTCTTGATCCTATAGCATAGCTGCTGTAATTGATTTGTCCTGATTAGTTACTGAAATGTAGAGAAACTGACATTCACCACATAGGTAGCTCTGATGCACCTAATTTTATAAAACATAAGATGGGAGATTTTACAGATTCTGAAATTAGGAAGCTTCACCTTCACACTTCACTGCAATCTCTCTAGTTTGAGTGATGCTTTCTTCTCTAGATACCAAAATATAATATATAAATATTATATATTATATATTTAATATATAATATGTTATATTATATATTAAACTTCAGCCAAACTTAGCTTCATAAAGGGCAAGACTATTTCTAATTCTGTGGGCATCAGTCTGAACTAGGACATGTGAGCCAAAGGCTTGTTTGTATTGCCAATGCTTCCAATTATTTTCTAAGGAAAGGGTCAGAGTCATGCTGAACTTATGCAAATAATCTAATGTCATTAAAATAAAAATAGTCAAGAAGAAATTAAAGTTTACAGGGAGAAATCAAACAGAGAAAAAGGTCAGTGTGACTAGCCACATCCTTGGAGAAGGATCAGAACTTGGATTTCTGCAGGCTCATCATAGGCTCCCACTGGTTATCACATGACAACTGCCCAAACTCTGAGGGACTTGGTGTCTGTGCACTGTACATATGGTGCATCTGAGACGTATCAAATGTGGGATCTGGTATAATATGTGACCTGAAGTCGACAGAATGACAAAGTCATCTCTCATTTTTTGAGCATTTATTGACTCACTGCAAGTCTTCTAATGATTGTCCACATTAACAACAATCTATTTAAAAAGTGCAAAAAATTACTAAGAATTTCATAAAATAAAGAAAGGGAATTGAGTCACTCATATTTTACATCATCATCAAGTGAAATTTTTCTCTCATGAAAGTTTTTTTATCCTTTCCTAGAAATTATTTTGACTTCAAGAACTATCAGGTCTCACTGTCCATGTAAATGTTAGTGTATGTTGGGGAAGGCAGGCTCCTATCCTCTGCCCATCTTTGGGGCCAAGAGCACCTTACAGTAATTGGTATGACATTGAACTTTTATTCAATAATTAATTAGATAATAAAGGCCCAACTTACTCTTCATGACCTTGTATTTGAAAAAGTTTTACCTTAAAAAGTTTTCAGTTTAAATAGGACTTTATATCCTGGTCTGCAAATTGAATATCATGGTGAAATAAATCTCTAGAGAGGAGTGGTTATGGTTCTAACAAAGACAAGGACTGTAGGAACAGAAGGAAGCTACTCCACATGGTAAAGGCCACACATGAAAACCCACAGCTAATGCAATACTGCATAAAGAAGCACCTAAGTGTTAGTAACACTGTGAACAAGATGAAGATCCTATTTTACCCACTGATTCAACATAGTACTGGAAGTTCTGGCCAGAAATTGGGCAAGAAGATAAATTAAGTGGTATCCAAATTGGAAAAAAAAAAGAAAAGAAAAATTATCTCTTTAACATCTAATATTTTTACAGATTCTATTTATTTATTTTTAGAGATTAGGTAAGGGAGGAACTAAGAGAAGGAGAAAAACATTAGTGTGAGAGCGAGACATGAGTTGGATTGCTCCTTAAGGTGCTCTGACCAGGACTGAACCCACAACCCAGGCATGTGCACTGACTGGGAATACTAGAGGCCAGCTTTTGTTCCCCAGAACAACAACCAACTGAGCTACACTGGTCAGTGTGAGAAATAATTTTATATGTAGAAATTTCTAAAGGTTCCACCCTCCACACAAAAACTGTTAAAATTAATAAGTTCATTTAAGTTACAAAAGACAAAATCAACAATCAACATCATTTCCATTTCTTTGCAAAAACAATGAAGAAACCCAAAATAGAATTAATAAAGCAGTTTCATTTAAATAGGATCAGAAAGAATAAAATACTCGAGGAAAAATTCACCAAGGACATGGAAGATGTCTGCCCTGAAAATTACCAAATGATTCTGAAACCAGATAAAAGAAATGAATGGGAATATATCTATGTTCATGGACTGAAAGACTTCCAATAATCTATATATTATACACAAACTCTATCAAAAATCCACCGACCTAGCAAGCTCCAATAGCAGCCTGCCTCTACCCCTTTCAAAAAGGCATCCCAACACTCACCACTGGGCTGCCTCTCAGCTTTCACTTGAGGTGCCTTTTGTAGGCACTGACTGCCAACTGCAGCCTCAGGATAAAGAGACTTGGGGTACTGGGGAAGCTATATATTGCATTTTTTAAGGTGTTTCTGGGTAAAGCTGAATTTTCCTGACCTGAGAGGAGCAGGGACAGCCTTGCCCTTACCTGAGCCAGATGCTGAAAACCTCAGCCCTCACTCTGAAAACTGCCATCCCTGGACTCTGTCTAGAGCCTGTGTACTCCCCCACATCAGCCTGTGCCACCTTTCCTCCCCTTCCCCCTTCTGATCTGCCCCTGTGCCTGTAAAGTCTCCCCTTCTTGGATCACCTCCCACTTTGTTTCCTCTCCAGCCATTAGGCAGGCTGCAGGGTCCCCATGCCCTCCTATCCCAACACCCCTAGCTTTCTGGACTTTCAGTCCCTCAGTGGCAGCTAGTGTTTTTCTCATTCTTTTATAAAGGTACAATACCTTTTAAAAGGTCATTACAATCTTGTAAATGCATATTCTTTCTCTGGCCTTTTGAAATATACATTAAGTCTCCTGGAAAGTTTCTTGCCTGGGTTTCAAACCTGAATATATCTGACTCAAAGGCCTGAGCCCATTACTTTGAATTTTAATCTTCCCAATATACCCCTTTTACCACTCTCTGAGGAAGAGTGGAATCATAACTTGGTTGGAGACCTTTACAGCCAAGATGTAAAAGAACATCCTGTCAGGATTCTATGAAAAACTTTGCTTTACTTTTAGGTAAAGCCAGTTAGCACTCACAGATGCCCATGATTCCTTCTTCTATTCTTAAAAATCTCTAAAACCCTTTAAATCAGGGGTGTCGACCTCTGTCTCTCAGCCCTGTTGCATGGTCTTTCAAGAAGTCTTTTTTTCTATTTTGAAATTTATTTGATGCATGTTTCACTCTGACATCACCTACTTTTCATGAGCTGATCCTGTCATCTTGCTCACAGTGTCATCCTTACTATATTTTCAAGTCTTCCAGTTTCTTTCCTTATCTGGCTACAATCCTCAGAATAAACATTTCCAGTTTTCTCACTATCTTTCGACTTGGTGTTCATGGGAGGTTACCTGACTTCCCCAATCCTCCTGAGACCCCAGGTTGCCTCCAAGAAGCCTTTGACTCAAAATCTGAGAAGACATGCCAACAGGAATGAAGGCACTTCGGCAATGATCTAACCATTTACATTGTCCTCATTCCACATCCATTTTTACTGCACTTTCAAAAAGCAACATCACAGAGATTTTAAAAGACATTCTGACATAAAACTCAAATACTCTAGTGGACATGCAGGTCTCTGTTACATCAGCCACCCACATACCTGCACTGAACAATGCACTTTCAAGCTCCCTCTGACCTTCAGCTCAGAGCAGACATCCATGTCCTCATTCTTTTTTTTTTTTCAGTTTTACAAATTTCACATGACTGTCCTTAGATAGTTTGCAACCAGAATCTGGAAAGTGGGAAATAAATTTCTCCTCTCCTTCTAGTCCTTTTCTGCTTTTAGGGGCTTCTTGTAGAGTTGGCTACATTACTTGCAGATCTGGTTGGAGGTGGATTATGTATAAATGGAGGTGAACATAGAGGGGGCCAGGGAGGGATGGGGTCTGCTCAGAGTTTAGATGAAAAATTGCAAGGCCTGAGAGGTGTGGGTATGTTAGATATTCATGGGTTCAAGGGGACCTAAAGTGCCATGTGGGAGGGTTTTTTGGGGGGCTCAGAATGAAGCAGAATAATATGAGTGAGGGTCCATCCTACCTGTTGAGGAAGAAGCCACTGGAGCTGGTGCAGTGAAGTGGGGGTGCCATTCTCCCAGACTTGGGTGGGCATCAGGGGTAAGACACAGGGTAGATAATAATAATGCCTTGAAGACTCAGATTAGTTCCTTCATATCAGTACAAGTGGGAGCATCAAAAGTACAGGCTGGCAGGGGACATTAGACATAGTATATGGGGCAAGAGAAAAAAGAAAGAAGGAGACAGAATTTTGGTTGGTATGTTCCAAAGTTAGAGAATGGGAAAATGCAGAACACCTCTCAATGGGTACAGGGTCTTAATAAGGTGATGAAAATATTTTAGTACTAGGGAGACACAGTGGCTGGACAGCATGATACTAAACAAAATCCCACCAAATGATTCACTTTATTTTTTTTTGTATTTTATTTATTTATTTTTAGAGATGGGGAAGGAAGAGAGAAAGAAAGGGAGAGAAACATCAATGTGGTTGCCTCCTGTGCACCCCCTATTGGGGGCCTGGCCTGGGATCCAGGTAAGTACCGAACTGGGAATGGAACTGGCGACCTTTTGGTTCACAGACTCATGCTCAATCCACTGAACTACACTAACTTGGTATTTTTTCTTTAATGATTAAATTTTGTTATCTAAATTTCACCTCATAAAATAATTATGCTGAGTTAAAGAAGCCAAATAAAGAGTGAACGTACTACAAATAGCATCTATATAAGATTTCAGAAAAGGCAAACTACTCTGCTGTGAAAGAAAGATGAGGGATTGCCTGAGGACTGTGGGTGTTGGGTGGGATACAGAGGGATGGAGTACAAAGGAAAAGACACCAGAGAGGGAAAAACATGTGGGTTTTTACTTAAAAAAGGCATGTTCCCACAGGAGTGTGACAATGACAACAGCTGGCCTGTTCTTAGTACTCACTGGATACTGTGCACCTCAGGCATATTAGCTCATTTCATCGCCCACATGAGTGAGCTACATTCCAATTACCTATCATCTGACCATTACACATGCTTTGTCCTTTGCCTGCATGTTGTATTCCTGGACCTTCATGAGCTCCAGGTTAACCCAAGCTCATTCTCTATTAGATCACTGGCCATCTGAATAAAGTGCCCATAAAGATTCAATCCCTGTCATTGTTTATTGGGTTTGGTAGTGACAGGCAGCCCAAATGCTGGTGTCTTTTCCAGTTTCAATAACACTCCACATTCAACCCTTTCAACTATTACTATATTTGTAATGGTTTTACTCTTTTACCAAAGAACAAAACCAAGTGCTCTCCATCTTCCTGACACTCTTCTAGTCACTAGAAATGCAGTTGTGAAAGTGAGCAGACAAAGTCCCAGTCCTCACAGACCTGACAAGCTGGTGGGGTAGCAGCACAATAATACAAACAGCAACAAAAAAGTATGTGTTATGGTATGTTAGTTAAAATAAGAGATGCTTGGGGTGAATTTTTTCTTTCAATTTAGAAATGTTGAATTAGCAAGGAGAACATAAACCGACTGAAGAAGAGGAGCAGGAGATGAGAGAAGATGAAGTGAAAAGGAAAGAAGCCACCAGCCAGAACTTGGGCTTCACTCTGAGTGAACATGGGAGCCCCTGGAGGGCTCAGAGCTGGAAAGAGATGTGAACCACCTGTGTTTGGGGAAGGAAACCAAAGTCCTGCCACCTTGA
This sequence comes from Artibeus jamaicensis, assembly GCF_021234435.1. Lineage (NCBI taxonomy): Eukaryota > Metazoa > Chordata > Mammalia > Chiroptera > Phyllostomidae > Artibeus > Artibeus jamaicensis. The sequence continues at coordinate 245,076 of NW_026521620.1, forward strand.
AGGTTTGGTTTGAGGTTATTGATTATAAGCTGTTTATTAAAAAAATAAACTCAGAAAGAAATTTTGGCCCTCCCCACATTCCTGCCAAGATATTTAAACAGGAAAACTTGCTTTAGAAGAAAAAGTAGAATTTTCACTTTAGACTAATTTAATTAAGAATGGTAAATAGAAGGGTCTCAGGCAGGCAGCTGTTGGCTAGATACCCCCTGTGCCCCACTCTGTCTGAGTTGCCTAGAAACAATTCCCTCACCATGCACGATCTGCTCTTCTATCTGTAAATTGGTCATTCTGACTACTAGAATCAAGATCCATTGTCTGTTTTTTTCTCCTTTGTCCAAAATATTTTATATGCCTAATGTTGCCTCGTGGCCATTAAAATTTTCATGCTTATGTGAACTCCCTGTGCTCAAATATTAAAAACATGATATCCTTCTCATCTGTCTCTGTTAATTGGATGATTAGCTCAGCAAAAAAAATTAAGGCTTTGGAAGGACAGTATTACTACTTTTTTAAACTCCGTATTAATCAACATTCATGTGGCTTCTGAGCTGCAAGCAGGGAGCCCAGTGAGAAGACAAGTGCAGTCATCCAGGTGGCAGGTGGGGGTGGCCAGACCAGGCTGAGAAGAAAGGGGTCAGTTTCTAGATTTCTTCTGAGCAGAGTTGACGGATCTGCTGAAAAACTGAATGTGCAGTATAAGTAAAAGAGAGGAGTTGTGAAAACAGAGATGCAAAAAGATTCTGCAGGAGAACATTGAGGCCAATAATTTGACTGGGATTAAAAATCTTAAAGCATCCCGAAGGGCCTTATAAGTATTAGTGTCGAGTAAATAGTTGCACATCAGCAATCACATCCACATTGTCTCTTTTACCCACTAACGTGTCCCCAGTGCCCCAGACAGTGCCTTGTAGGTTTATAGTACAAGTCCATTACACATTTCCAGAATCAACAAATGAACAAGGATGGAAATCAAAACATCACCTGGACACCCATACAAAATATTTCTTTTTGGATTTTTTTTTGGTTTTCACTGAAAGCTTTATTTTTGTTGTTGTTGTTCAAGTACATTTGTCTCCCTTTTCCCCCACCACTCCCCCCTGCCCCACCTCCCACCCTCAATCCTATCATTCTGTGGCTTTGTCCATGGGTCCTTTTTACAAAATGTTTCTTACTAAGAAAATGCAGATGCCACAAAGTTGTATCAGACAACCACCAGACCACCCACCCCTGGGAAGAGCTAACTGCTAGGGCAAGAATGCTGCAATTTTTTAATCTAATTTTCTCGGATTTTCAAAACCCCTTACCACACTTGGTCCTGTGTTATAAAAACTCTGGCTTGGAAATAAAATGTAGGATGGTCTGTTAGGATATGAACCCACCATCTTCTCAGATCACTGGCCATCTGAAGAAAGTGCCAATAAAAGATTCAATCGCTGTCATTGCTTATTGGGTTTGGTAGTGAAAGGCAGCCCGAATTCTGGTATCTTTTCTGGTTTCAGTTGCCATGACTGTAGAGACCCTTATAAACTCATTGCTGTTGTGGTCACATCAGGACCTCTCTGGGGCACTCATGCTGTCTGCATTTTTTTAAACTAAGGCAAGTTAAACATGAAAAATACTTAGATGATATTGAAACTGAGCAGGTGCCCCTGTGGGAGACTCCCTGGCCCCAGTCCCTCGACAATAGAAATGGGACTGGAGTCCATCAGGCAGCAACAAGCTCAGCAAATACTAGTTACAGTTAGGGACAAGTGAAAACACAACAAAAGAGCTAACTAAGAAGTACTGATAGCATAAACACTGATCTGAGACATGAGCCAGGGTCATAGGACTCCTAGTCCTTCCTGAACCACTGTGGATAAGGTCACAACATGTGTGTTAAGTTACTTTCCAGTAACGAAGACACCCGCCAGAGGGAAGCTGTGAAATCCAAAGTACAGAACATTTTCACTGGCAGGTTTGAAGGTATCTTTTAATTTTTCTGTAATAAGAAGTCAAAACTCCATATATTGATAAAACAATGTTTCAGCATTTTATCTTGGTTTGGTGATGAGTTAGGGACTCAGCAACGTTAATTAAATGACTAGGTGTACCAGAACTGAGCTGTCAGACTTGTTAAACCAGCCTCAGAGCCGTGGTTCTGCTGTGAAGGGAAATGGAGTTGCTGCCCCAGGTTTGCCTTCTAGGGTATTGATTCTGATCCTGTTGGGCTCAGAAGGCTCAGAAAAATATGCTTTGACCTCTATCCCCTCCTAACTGCAGAGATGTATTAACATGAAAAACCAAAAGCCAGCTCAAGGAGAAACATTGACATGCAGGTGCTGAGCAAATCTTCATTCATTGAACATTTGCTTTGGAATTGCCATGCAAATGGAGTGTGTGTGTGTGTGTGTGTGTGTGTGTGTGTGTGTGTGTGTTGAAGCATCAAACCACAAAGCTTTTTGTTTAGCTTCAGAATGGCATATAAGCCTCAACTGCTCAATACTTTTTGGGTCTCTAATTTTACCTGCCCATAATAATCATTCGTATAATAGACTTCCTGCATTCTCTTCTGTTAATTTGTCCCTATTAATTTGATATTAGCTCAGCTAGAGGAATTTAAAAAATGAAAGGAAAAATGTTTTTTGCTTTCATGGCTGGCTGTCATCCTTTCTAGTTAAAGAATAAATAACTTTTTTAAACAACATGTCAGGGTAATAGAAATAAATGGAAGCTTGTCAGTGAAATAGTTTGCAAGAGGTACTTGTCTGAGATAAGAGAAGAATGTAGCCTGCTAAACATGACAGATACATCTGTTCTCTGTTCTTAAATTAGCATCACCAACACAATGCCAATCTTGGTTGTGAACTCTGGGTTGTCCGTAAGCAGGAAGACCTGTGGACTACTAACCAAAAACTCTTGAACAGAATGATGCCAAGGGAGAAATGAATCAGATCATAAAAACTTCCATCGTAACTGAGCAGTTCTTACAGCCCATGACTTCAAAACTCATAATCAATATTTTTTCACTTTTTCCCCTTAAAATGCCTTTAATGTAATTCAATTGGGAGTTCAGGTTCTGAGCATTAGAAGCTGGTTCTCCTTTCTATGTTCCTTTTTTTGTATCTTTTTTTTAGTGTTGTTCAAATGCAGTTGTCTCCGTTTCCCCCACTCCACTCCCCTCCATCCCAGCCATCCCACCTCCCATCCTTGATCCTACCCTCCTTTGGCTTTGTCCATTTTATAGATATTCCTTGACAACCCTTCCCCCTCCCCCCAATAGACCCTCACGCCTCCCCTCTGGTTACTGTCAATGTTTCTTTTGAAATATATTATTTTTCCCCTTTCATTGCAACGTGGTGTCAGCTTCTTTTGTTTTTTAGACATCCTGTGAATGGCCCCACTGTGGGGTAGATAACACTCTGCGTGGATGTACAGGCCTGTGTCTCCACAGCTCCTAAGAAGGGCTCACTGCTTCAGGCCTCACTCTGTGAGACCTGGGAGGATAAGAGGAAGTGAAGGTGGCTTCTCAAGGAGTGAGAGGACTGAGGGAGAGAGGGGAGTGGACCTGAAGTCTACTCAAATGTCGGGAACTGCTCTGACTGGTTTCAGGAGTTGTAACTGCCCCCCATGGCTAAGGATGAGTGAGCGACCTCCAGAATTCAAACCACAAGGAGACAAAGCTTATCTCTGTAGCAAACGCTGCTTCTGCTTCATCTCCCAGCCCCCAATGTGTGGTCGGATAGTCCATGATGGGTAAGACCCCTCAGAGGAGGGGCAACCTAAGCCAGACACAATCACTTGGGAGGCCATCATGGAAGGACTTGGGGAGCTGCAACAAAGAGGGAGTGATGGACCCTCACCCCCAGGCTATTCTGACATAGCCAGAGTCACCATGTCCTTTGGGAGAAGTGCTTCCTGGCTCTAATCCACTTAAGCCTGAAAACCTATGATGGGGGAGGCGGTGCAGCCCCTTGTAGGCTAGAGTGGGGTCTGGGGTGATCCGGCGTAAGAAAGAATTCCTAAAAGCCCTGTGACACCTGCTTTGCTAAGAGTGCTTTCATTCATATGATAAGGGTCCGAGCAGGAAATGAGTATGTCTCCCAAAGTTTCTGCAACCCCCTTTCCTGACAGACACTGACTCAGACTAAGCCCTCAGATTTCTTTGAAATGTTATCTACTGTTTGATCCTTGCTACCTGACATTAATTGATGAGCTTTACCTGTATTCCTGTGTATTACAACCTGATAAAAGCCATTGAGGAAGGGGTTCCTGGCCCTTCTCCTCTGAGAGATTGGCCACCTCTCCTCCCCAAGCAGATCATGTCTTGGTAGTGTTACTTTCATCCATGGCTGATGGGGGGACTTGTGGGCAAAGTTGCCTCCACACTCCAACTCCCTGAGCATCCCATAGAGGAGGGTTACACGCAATCTCACAGTCAATTCCAGCATCACAGCTGCCCAGGTTTCTTTTATGAGATAGAGTTTTCAGCTCCCATTAACAGTTCTCCAATGCCACGCCCTACAATTCCATGTGGTTCTGACACTGAGTACCCAGAGTGCCTGCAGACCCCACAGGTTCAAGGCTCAGAAATACAAGACTGCTGTCACTTCTGATGCCAATTGCAAGTGGGGTGCTCAGACTACTCACATTACTGACTGGTTGACTACAATGTTGGGACTTTTCATTACCTCCCTTAGGTATCATAACTATCTAGAAAGACTCACAGAACCTAGAATCCATTTCACTTACCATTACTGGGTTATTCTAAGGACATAACTCAGGAACAGCTGCATGGGAGAGACACACTGGACTAGACACTGGGTGATAGTAATAGATCTTCCACATCATTGCTGTATTCCCCCTTGTCTCAGAACCTCTTTGAATCTTGTTTAGGGTTTTTTGTTTTTGTTTCTGTTTTTAGTTTCCTTATGTTGGCATGATTAATTAAATAATTGGCCACTGTTAATTGTCTCTAGCTTCTCTCCCTACTCAGGGTTTTGAAAGACTGGAGTGTATGGATAAAAAGAAAACACATACAAAACCTGAAAACCTCAATGGAGGCCTGCATGGTGAACCTTACAAACCCTAAAACATAAATTATCCATATAGAATGGTCTGAAATTAAACTTAATAATGGAAACTAATCACAGTGGGTAGTCATGTGTTAAGCTAAGCTTCTTTATTTTTTCTAAAAAATGTCCATCTTTATTTTAACTCAAACTATCTAGTGTCTTTTTGCATCTATGGTAATATACCTTTAAAATGCCAGGGTAATATCCTTTTCTCTGGAAGCCTGGCTGCACCAGAGCAGAGACCAGAAACTTCTCTTGGTTACTGTTTCTGTAGTAATTGTTAGCTGCTAACTATCCTGTACCTACCAACATAAAAATGCTGTGTGTCTACTTGCTTTACTTCTTATGCAACTGCAGAGACTTCACAAATGGATTTCATGTAAACCCTTATACCTTTTCCTTTGGTTGTCACATGTAAGATAACATGCAAAACTGCCTTTCTCTGGAGCCTTCTTTTGCTTGGTGAAGGTATCCCTCCCCAGCTCTAATTGACTCATAAAAATTCTCTACACGTTTGAACACTTTTTACTCTAATATTTACTTGGCACAGTGAGGCAAAGCTTTAGAGCAGCCCACACTGGACCACCTCCTGAGTACCAGCAGGGGGCATTTGTACCTACCAGCTCCTCCCATTGCTTCAAGTGAGTTTGGGTGAGTTTTGCTCAGAGTTCTGGGCCTCTGTTTTTAAGTAAGAGGCCTGAATTTATTTAAACTAATTTTTTAAAAATCCACTAGGTGAATCCAAAGATTAAAGTTGTAGATAAAGCAGGCTACAATAAGAGTTGGAAGCTCAGAACAAAAGGGAAATGGATGGCTGGTTTTTAACCTCAGCTTTCTATTGGAATTGCTTGAGAGTGAAATCAAAACATTTTGATGAAAAAATGAGAGAATGGACTTGTTTGACTCTGAAATTAAAAGGCAATTCTACCCTCGAGGTCCAATCTCCAATATTTTCAGTTGATTAGGAATCTCTGTGCAGGTGTCTGAGGAAATCCCTCAAAATGTGTAGGACCTCATAGAGAATTCCAACTCAGCTGTAATTAAATTGTTGTGTGGAATGAGTGGCTAGAGGGGAAATAAAGACAGAGTCCTCACCACTGCAATCCAACAAAGAACTTAATACAGGAAGCTAAAAGCAAAGGCTCACCCACTGACCCAGTAAGTCTAAGTCTGGTTTGTACAAGGCTGCCAGGCATTTCAAAAAAAAAATAAGGAAACCATGATAGTGCAGCACCCAAAGAAAAGTCCATGAAACAACTTTGGTTAACTGCCTGCCTCCTGTCATGTATGCAAAAGGAACAAATAGAGTCTAGAGCAAGATAAGAATTCAGGTTAACAGACCCACACCCATAGATACATTTGAATAATCTCATCTCTGTGGGGAAGCTGGCACCACCTTTACCTATCAATCCCCCATGCTACCAACTATATAAGTCCTCATAACAAAGGAATTTCTCTCTTGGCCCTCTTGGCTCTTTTTGCTACATGGGGCAAGTCCTGTCCACCCAGCCTCTAGCCACCTAGGTGCTGGTCAGCCGGTCTCTGGCCACCCTGCTTTTGCCACTCCTGCTCTAGCCACCCTTGCATTTGCTTTCCCAGAACTTAGCACTAACAAACTTTAGTAGTTATTAGTAGGCTTACAGATGTGTATTTCTTTACTGTGTTTGTGAGGAGAATTAAGTTTCTTGGAGTTTCTCCCATAACAAAATATTTGACTCGGACAAGGATACACGCATATATGTTGGTTACCTAGCACCCAGGAGGGAACCTAAGACACCTCAGGGGGGGTTGACGCAACTCTGGAGATGACAGTCCCTTTCAGTTCAACCCATGAGCAGCACACTTAAACCTACCACACAATATACTTATAGTTTGCACAGAATCTGCAAATATCTAAAGAAAATGAAAATTAATATGGGAAATCATACATATAAGGCTAAATACTCTCAGCTCCAGCCACCATTACTATGCCTACAGATGGACAATAAATAAGAAATTTTTACTTTCAAGTTCTTACCAAAGAGTGAAGATTTAATTAAAAGAGATATCAATTTAAGATGGCCAATTACAACTCTTTTGATACCTAATTTCTACATGCACCATTAAGAAAAAAATTGCTCTAAAACTTAACTGAATAAATGCCAAGTATATTTTTTGCAAATTTAAAGCTTCTAGGGGAAGCATAGAGAAATTCTTCTTTTTAAAAAAGTTAATAAAAAATTTTAAAGACTGTCTCTGAACTAAAAACATTTTCTGTAGCTAATAAATTCCAACAACTCATTCTTCCCTCTTCAACATTTCTTTCACTATATCCTTTGCTTTTTTAGTGTTTTGAGTCTAAATTTGTCTTCTTTCTTTTTGTCCTTCTTTATCTCCTTTATATCTCCTCACCTACCACTCCCTAATAAACTTTGAGAAAATGAGAATAGAAATTTTGACAAGAATAATCCAGAAATTTTGGCAACTCCCTTCAGAAAAAAGCCAGTCTTAGGCAGAGGGGAACCAGTGATTACATATATTCCAAAACTACAATAGAATCTATAAATCTATACAATGACTTCATGGATTTTCTTTGGGACCATGAGGGTTCACAAAAAAAAGAGTAATTTAACTGTTGACTTCAGGCCAAGATGGAGGCATATGTAAATACACATTGCCTCCTTGCCCAACCAAAAGAAGGACAGCAGCAAATTGAAAAACAAAAAATAATCAGAACTGCCAAAAAATAGAACTGTATGGAAGTCCAACAACCAAGGAGTTAAAAAAAGAAACTCCAGACTGGTAATAGGGGCAGAGACAGGCAGCTGGAGTGGAGAAGACTCAACAAAAGGTGTGGCTGGTGGAGCCGGGGGTCCCACATTTGCATGCAAATAAACAGAAAGGAATAACTGGGGAGTGAAACAGACCACATAATTCAAGATTCCAGCACCAGGAAATAAAGCCTCAAAACTTCAGACTGAAAAATCCTATGGGAGAGGTAGTGGCAGAAGAAACACCCAGCCTCACAGGAAAATTTGTTGGAGAGACCCACAGGGTCCTAGAATGTACACAAAACCACCCACCTGGGAATCAGCACAGGAAGGACCCAATTTGCCTCTGGGTAGTAGAGGAAATGACTGAAAGTGGGCAGAGAGCTGAGCAACTGGCATTGTTCCCTCTTGCACCCCTCCACCACATACAGCATCACAGTGACCAAGGTTGCCCCCCCACATGCATACCTAAAGCTCCACCCCTTACTACATAACAAGCAAACCAAGACAAAAAAAATATGGCCCAAATGAAAGAAGAGATCAAAGTTCCAGAAAAAAAATACAACTAAATGAAGAAGAGATATACACAATGGAATTCTATGCTGCAGAGAGAAAGAAGGAGCTACTACGTTTTGCAACAACATGGATGGAACTGGAAAGCATTATGCTGAGTGAAATAGGCCAGGTGCTGAAAGACAAATACCATATGATCTCACCTTTAACAGGAAGCTAAACAACAAAACAAACAAGCAAGCAGAAAAAAAACAAAAAACAAAGACACTGAAATAGAGAACAAGGGGATAGTGACCAGAGGGGAGAAGGAAGGGAAGTTAAGGGGAAAAAGGGGGGAGGGGTTTGGAGGAACAAATAGGAAGCACACAGGGACGAGAACTAAGGGGGGTGGAAATGGGAGGGAGGTGGGAAGCAAGGGGCGGGGGAGGCTGGGATGGGAAAAACAGACAAAAAACTGTACTTGAAAAATAACTAAATAAAATTAATTAAATTAAAAAAAGAGATAGCCAACCTATCAGATACACAGTTCAAAACAATGGTAATCAGGATGTTCACAGAAATGGCTGAGTATAGTCACAAAAGAGAGGAAAAGGTGAAGGCTATGTGAAATGAAATAAAGGAAAATGTATGGGGAACCAACAGTGAAAAGAAGGAAACTGTACTCAAATCAATAGTTTGAAGCAGAAGAAAGAAATAAACATTCAACTGGAACAGAATGAAGAAACAAGAATTCAAAAAAATAAGGAGAGGCTTACGAACCTCCAGGACAACTTTAAACTTTCCAACATCCAAATAATAGGGGTGACAGAAGAAGAGGAAGAGCAAGAAATTGAAAACTTATTTGAAAAATTATAATGTGTGGCACTCAATCAAGGATGGGCAAATCCACTGTTGCCTCTGGGAGATGGAATAAAATGTGGGATGCTTGACATGCCCTTTCAGGGTCACGATCCATTCTTCTAGAAGAACAAAGCTATACATCTTCAATGAGAGAAATAAAATGAAATTTCAAAGCAGAAATGATTTTTTTTAAATAGAGCCCTGGCTGGCTGGTGTGGCTCAGTGGATTGAACACCGGCCTCTGAACCAAATGGTTACTGGCTTGATTTCCAGTCAGAGCACATGCCTTGGGGCACATGAGAGGCAACCATCCATGGATGTTTTTCTCTCCATTTCTCCCTCCCTTCCCCTCTCTCTAAAAATAAATAAATAAAGTCTTTTTAAAAAGGCTTTTTACTTCCACCAAGATGGAGGCATAGGTGGAGACACCATGCCTTCTCACAAAACCAAGTTTAGAGACAACTAAATATTAGCAACAGAAAACACAGCCAGAACACAGAAAAATTGAACTTTTCGGAAGTCTGTTAACAACAAATTCTTCAGCCTCACCAGTAAGGGGCAAAACCAGCAGCTGGCGGAATGGCGTAGCAAAGGAAAACTCAGTCAGACGGACTCAGGTGCGCAGAATCCAGGCACAGTGTTGGACCTAGTGACAGACCCAGGGAACAACCGCAGGGAAACAGCGAGGGAGCAGGGCTGCAGGTTGACTGTGGTCATGAGTTCGTGCGCGGATAGACAAGCTAGGTAGTGGGCAATTGGACCGGAACCCAGCGGGTCCCCGCAGCAAGCGGCAGCTGAACGCTCCGCCATTTCCCCGCTCTGCCCCACCTCCACATACAGCGTCATAAGCCAGCGACTCTGAGTGGCCCAGCCCAGGTGAACCACCTAAGCCTCAGATCCTCACCCAGCAGCGCTAAACAGCAGAGGGGGTCTTCATTTCCCTGCTCTGACCACGCCCCGACATAGAATGTCACAACCCAGCGACCTGGGAGTCCAAGGCGCCGCTCCTCACACTTAAAGGACGCGAACAGACCAAAAATGGCTCAAGAAGATCTCAAAGCCCCAGAGCCTATAAATCTAAGTGAAGAAGAAATAGCAAAACTCTCAGACGCACAGTTTAAAACACTGGTGATCAGGATCCTCACAGAACTGGTTGATTATAGCCACAAATTAGACAAATATATGAAGGCGAAACTAATTGAAATGAATGGAATTGCACAGGACACCAATAGCAATGAAAACGAAACTGGGACTCAAATCAATGGAGTGGACCAGAAGAAAGCAAATAATGGCCAAACAGAAAAGAGTCAGGAAGCAAGAATTCAAAGAAATGAGGAGAGTCTTAGGAACCTCCAGGACATCTTTAAACGCTCCAACATCTGAATTATAGGGGTACCAGAAGGGGGAAAGGCACAGCCACCAGTGGAAAACTTATTTGAACAAATAATAAAGGAGAATTTCCTCAATCTGGCAAAGGAAATAGACTTCCAGGAAATCCAGGAAGCTCAGAGAGTTTCAAAGAAGTTGGACCCAAGGAAGAACACACCAAGGCACATCATAATTACATTAGCCAAAATTAAAATGAAGGAGAGAATCCTAGAAGCAGCAGGAGATAAGGGGACAGTCACTTACAAAGGAGTCCCCATCAGACTGTCAGCTGATTTCTCAAAAGAGGCCCTACAGGCAAGAAGGGGCTGAAAAGAGGTATTCCAAGTCATGAAATCCAAAGACCTACAACCAGTATTGCTCTATCCAGCAAAACTTTCATTTAGAATGGAAGGACAGATAAAGTGCTTCTCAGATAAGATCAAATTCAAGGAGTTCATCATCACCAATTATATGAAATGTTAAAGGGACTTATCTAAGAAAAAGAAGTAAAAAAAACATGAACAGTGAAAGGACAACAAACTCCCAGTTATTAACAACCACACCTAAAACAAAAGCAAACTAAAAGGACAGCTAGATCAGGAGTGGGACCATAGAAATGAAGATCTCAAGGAGGGTTAGCAACAGGGGAGTGGGAGGAGGAGAAGGGGGGAGAAGGTACAGAAAATAAGTAGCATAGACAGTAGATAGAAAATAGATGGGGGGGGCAAGAATAGCATGGAAATATAGAATCTAAAGGACTTGAGACACATGGTCATAAACTAAAGTGGGGGGGTAATGGTGGGAACAGGGGGGTAGGGTGGAGGGTAATGAGGGGGGAATAGAACAACTGTAACAGAATAATCAATTTAAAAAAGGCTTTTTAAAAAAAGAGAGAGAAAGGCTGATGAATATGTTATAGAGAGTTTCCCTGAGACCTCACATAAAATATTCACCCATTGAAAGCAGAACACAACCCACTAAAACAAAGAAACCAGCATGCATTCCTCTTGAGGCACACCTATTTAAATCTTCTTTTCAAGTAGATTTTCTTTCTCCTAAACAAGGGGTCCTCATGAGACTTGCAAGCAGGAGAGCAATGAGCAGGGGCAGCTCATCCAGGGAAACCTCCTACACTTGTTCCCAGATCCCCTTTATTCTGATTCTGCAGTAAGCTGACAGCAGCTTCACCTAGTCTCACATCTTCTTACCTGTTCTAGGAGAGCCACAGCACCCTCACCCATCTCTCTCCCACTCCTTCTTCATCTGGGTCCACCCTTCTTTCACTTTCCCCAGCTTTAGGGAACATATATCCTAATCACCTAGGCTTCATTTGTGAATTTTTTTCTGCACAAAGTCAAGAACCCACACACTACTGGCTGGTGGTTTTTTAGGCAAAACCACGCTAGGTTTGGGCCCGTTTTGGATAACATTTTGAAATACAGAGGAAATACCATTACAAGAACAAAAAAGAAGATTGTGCCTTTGCTTAAGAGAGGTTAAAAATAAGTAGTTTGTCTTAATAAGTTGGTTATTTCTGAGTGAGTAAAAAGAAACAAACTAATAAGATCAAGGAAATTGTAGGTTACTGGAATTAAATAATGAGCAAGAAATTTTATGCATACATATTTCAAGCTAATTATGTGAATGCCCTTACACTCTAATTCAGCAAGACCTACTAATTGTATTATTCAAATGGAAGCTGAACTGGCTGTAAAAACACAGCCCTCCATACCTGCTGCTGAAGTAGAGGAAATGTACTCATGAAACTCTTACTGTCCTCCTCACCTGTGGAACTTTTAGATGGTAATTGTAGTTTACAGCACTGTGTTCTGTTCACCTAATAAACCTTAAACTTCCACCTTCCAAATGCACAACTAGCAAAAATCAAATTAGTAATGAATGATTCATAGCTGATAACAGGTGGGCCATGGTGAATAAGAACCCATCTCATGGTCAGCTTGTTAAAACTGGATCGGTGCATAGTCTGCATTCAAATTATACATAAATGTTATACAAGATGCAAAACAGAGAAATGAAACAACAAAATTTAGACCATGAAACCTTATAGATTAGAAATGATCTAGAGCTTTTTTTCTTAATAAATGTATGAGACTGACTGCCTCCCACTCACCTGCTTTTCTTTTTTGAGAACATTTGGCTTTGACTTCCATCTAAGGTGAAGGTCTGGCTGCCTCACCAATGGTTCATGGTCCAGCAAGTCAAACACTGCCACTGAGTCTTCCTAAGAATCCCACCTAGCACTGGAGACAATGTTATCTAACCAAAAGATTGGTCATCGGTGTATTCTTTACATTGATTTATGACTAAGAAGGGGAAGTGTAGAAAACAAGCGGCCACATGATAAACCTGTCCAGCTGAGGGGAGGCCTGTGTGGTGGGACTTACAAACTCAGAGACCTATAGTAACCACATAGGATCATCTGAAATTGAAACTTTTAATGAAATGCAAGTCATGGTGGATATATGGGTCGCCAGGCAGCATCTTCTTTGATAATTTTTTGTGTTTGCCTTAACTGAGTCTGTTCAGTGTCTTTTTGCACCTCCCATAAGACACCTTTCTAATGCCTGAATTATTGCTTCTTTTTACAGACCCTACACCACACCAGAACAGAGACAAAACATTTGTTCTTTGTAATTGTGATTTTGTTCATTGTGAACGGCTACCTATTCTGTAACCAACAACCTAAAGAAAGGATGTGTCTGTTTTACATTTTCCCAGGCTCAGAGATCTTTTCACTTTCTTCCACCTCCATAATATATTGCCAGAGGGTTTCATGGAACCCCTCTGGCCTCAGGCTTTCACTGTACTGTATAAAATAAGCCTTAAAACTGTTGTCCTCTGGAGCATATGCTCAATCCACTGAAATTTTGCTCCCCAGCAATTGTTGTCCAGTTGGCTCAAATAGACCCATAAAAATTCTCTGCAGGCTTAGATATTTCTTACACTGACAGATGAAAATTCCAAGCTTCTGATCAAACCTTTGCCTTTCTGGTGAACTCCCCTCACTCTGCAACCACCCAGAAGCCTGCCAAGAGTTATGTCACCACAACAGAAGACACTCATCACCCTCATCACTTAGAAAATTCCAGAAGTTTTAGCTGCTCTTCTCTAAGATCCAGGAGAGATGATCAAACATCTCTTAATGACCTCACATGAGGAAACTGATGCTTCTTGACGTGGGACCACTCACCCAGAGTCACACTGCATTCGAGCAGACTCAGAAATGCCATCTGCTATCTGAGGGCACTTGGCATCTGTACTCCAATTCCTTCCATGTTTTCTCATATCAAAGGGACTGAAAGAGTAGAAACTACCTTTCCCCAACTCCTAGTGCTTGCAAATCCAGATGTGAATCAAATTCAGCCTCCGAGGTACACTTGTGTTTAATTAAGACCCTGAAAGAAAGATGGGGCCACTATTTCTGCTGCTGTGTTGACTGATGGGTGGTCTGTGACAGACACAGGTTCATGTGCAGAAGTAGGTGTTTCTGTGCCTCTGGGTAGGGCTGTGGCCATGTAAAGTTGAGACAAGACTTCTGGGATAACTCCCTCACTTTCATTTCTCTGGCAATTCAGGTATGTCCAAGCACCTAATTCAATGGGTTGAATAAAGAATTTCTGCATAAGTGTTCATAGCAGCATTGCATGTAACAACCCCAAATTGGAAACAAAACAAGTGTTCACATAGGGGTGAATGGATACACATATTTAATGCATCCCTGGGATGAGATAGGACTAAAAGCCAAAAAGAAAGAACCATGTCAAAATAATCATGTTGAGTCAAGTAGCCAAATTCTGTATAAGTAGATTTCTTCTTATACAAACAAAGGCACTGGTATCTACATGAGAGGTTGCCACCACCTGCTTGGGCAAAACCCAGGGTCAGCTCTTTAATTTTTGTGCATTCAGGAGGTGGGAGAGGAACTTTCTAACAGTGAAAGTTTAGATTGCTTTTATTTCCAGAAAAACCACAGCCCTCCACAGGCCCACCTTGTGAGTTGAGTTATATCTCACCACCTCAGGCCTGTGTCCTTCCTGTTCTCACAGATACCTGACCTGACAGAAACTCTGGATTGCCAACCGCTGGTAAAGTTACTAACAGGGAAGCAAAAAACACGAACCAACCTCAAAAAAAATATCAAGAGATGACTTTTTGATGCCCAGAGTCCCTGGTATGTGGGGCATCAGCCTATTGTTTCTGATGACATGTCACCAGTTCATGGTGTCCTGGGAACAAGGAAATTTCTTGTACAGAATGGGACAGGAAAACCAAGAATCTATGGTTGCTTGCATCTCAGAGGGGCTGAGGGTTTCACGAGAACCTCCCTTCCCCTAACAGAAGGACACACAGGGTCTCCTGGTTTAATTGTCACATGGAGCTGCTCCAGCTCCTAGGCTCAGGGAGGAGGCCCAGAGCAGATGACAGACGGGGACATAGATGACTTTTGTTCAAAGCCCCAATGCAGAGCTGGAGGACATGTTTTGGGGATTAAGCCTCAGAGCAAGCAACCTCCCCCAAGAGCCTCAGGAGAACTTCCACCAGGCCCTTCCTCTGACCCCTTGAAAGCAGAGAACTCTGCCTGAAACAGCACAATCCCCTGGTGGGAGAGTGGTCCTGACCCTAGACTCACAGTGCTCTGGACAAATGCCACATTTTCACTACGTCACCCTGCACTGGTCCCCATCCCTGTGCAGCTCCTCACATTGGCTTCAGGTGTCATTCTGGTCTTCAGGAGACACACACACACACACACACATACACACACACCCAGGAAATTCCCACAGAAACCTGGATTTGGTAGGAAGATAAAGAATGATTTTCATCTTCTGCTTCAAAAGGCCTTTCTGGGGCCCTCCTTTGTGCCCACTCTGTCTCACCTGCTACTTCTGTGGATGTCTATGTCATTTAATTCTGCTCTGATCTTGGTTATTTCTTTCCTTCTACTCTCTCTGGGTTTTCTTTTTTATTTCATTATACATACATTTTCACACACTTTCAGAACAAATTATAGAGGTTTGAAATATATTCTGTCATAAAACTCAGAAACTCAGGTAAACATGCATCAGTAAAAATCAGTCCCTGCAGGTCTGCACTGAGAGATTCTGTTTTGTGCCTCCTGTGACCCTGAAGTCAGAGCAGATATCAGTGTCCTTATTTTTTTATTTCTCTGTTGTGTTTGCAAAATCTCATGTCTATCTTTGAAAAGTCCACAATCAAAACTTGAAAAAGTGTGAAATGTATCATTTTGTTGATTCTATTTCTTTAATATTCCTTTTGGCTTTGGACATACTTGTCTGAAATCTTGAATAATTGATGAGAGGTGGATTGTGGGTAAACAAAGTTGTGATTTCAGAAGGAGCAAAAAATGGGGTCTAGTTCAAAGTCAGGATGAGAAATGATAAAGTTTTAGGTTTTGAGTATTAGACAATGTATTGATTAAAGGACAACTAGGTAGACAATGGAGAAGAGACATTTAAGTAAGCTCAGGATGGGGCTGAGGCATATGAGTAAGGGGATGACATACGTGATCAGGGTGGAAACACTGAAATTAATATAGGCAAGAGAAGAAAGCCTGTGGGGGCGACTTTCCTTGCAAGTCCCCTCATTTGTTATGGATGAGAGTAAACAGGAGTGAGACATGATATGATATGCTTGGGGAGGGGAGGTTGCCAGTTTCTCAGAGGAAAAAAGGTCCTGCGCAGTGGCCAGTTTGTCAGGAGAAAAAGGCGTTGAGCCCCTTCCTCCAAATGCTTTTATTGGGTTGTGAGACACAGGAATACAGGGTGGCAAGGATCAAACACTAGATAACATTTCCAAGAAATCTGAGGGCTTAGTTTGAGTTAGAGTCTGTCAGGAAAAGAGTTTTAGGGTTTCCTGCTGGAACCCTTAACATATGAATGCAAGCACTCTTAGCAGAGCAGATTTCACAGGTTTTCAGGAAGTCTTTGTGATGCCAGATTTTCTCCCAGACCTGCTCTCGGAAGACAAGGAGCTGCACCCCTCCCCATCAGCTATTCAGGCTTAAGGGGATTAGAGCCAGTAAATTGATTATCCCAGAGAACATGGGGACTTGGGCTTTGTGAAACCAGGCGGCAAGAGTCCATTACTCCTTGTTACAGCCCCCTAGCCTTCCATGATGGCCTCCCAAGTGATTGTGTCTGGCCTAATTTGCCGTCCCCTGAGGGGTCTTACCCATCAAAGACTTCTGAACATGCTTTGGAGGCAGGGAAAGAAACAGAAGCAGCCCTTGCTGCCAGAGACAAGTTTTGTCTCCTGTGGCCTGCATTCCGGAGGTCACTCCTTCATCCTCAGCCACAGACTGTAGAGTTACAATTTCTAAAACCAGGCAGAGTGGTCCACAACAGGAGACATTCTCTCAGACTAGCATGGGCATTCGGGGGGAGACACAGGGTTGGCAGAAAAGATAAGGTCTCGAAGACTTAGATTTGGTTCTAAGATTTGGGAAAAGAGGAAAAACCAGATGTAACAGGCAGCAGAAGTTATAAACAGAGGACATGAAGTAAGAAACAAGAAGATGAGCATTCCACGGGGAGTGAGGAGTCTGAAGATAAATGAGGGTTTATAAGACTGGGGACACCATGAATAGAGAAAATAGACAAACAGAAGGTAGTCATACTAGCAAAGGGGTTGAGATGGAGACTGGAACAGGTGAGGAGTACAGGGCAGGCTTTGGGTGACAACCAGGTTGAATGTTTCCAATTTTAGTTCTGACCCAGTAGAAACATGTGCAGCAGCTTCTCAAAGTGTGGTCTGAAGGCTGCAGTTTCCATATGACCTAGAAGACCCATGAAAACAAAATCTCACCCAATAACCTGATACATGACTCAGCTGGGCCAACAAGTTAGACATACCCCAGGGGATCTGTGTGTCAGTGAGTGAGGCAGGCTGGGGAGAGGAAAATAGTGTTTGATGGTGTGAAGAGTGAATGGAATATGGGGGCTGGAAAACTTGGTGTAAATGGAAACTTTTTCTCCTTTGTTGACTAGCTAGAGTGGACTTTCTGATTCCATGGTGAAAGCTATGTGACAGGTCAAAGTGCTGGACCCATAGGTTCCTGTGGTCTAGGCCACTTGTTCTTGTCTCATCCAGGATGTACCACTTCCATCTGTGATGGATGCTGCTCTCCCCGCCTGTCCTTATGTTGGTGGGTGTGATAGAACCCAGGTCATAATGAGGAGGTCTGGCCAACTTACCACTTCACAGCTCACGTTCAGACCCTCTGTTTATCCTGTGGATTAGACTCTGTTCATGGATTCTTGTATTATTGCGGTGGAAGGTACAGTCTGACCCTAAAGGCTAGGAGCCTGCATGTAATTCTCTTATTAGTTCCCACAAGAGGCTACACAAAGCAGCTTTTATTCTTCTACAAGGATTAGATGCACGTACAAGTGCAGAAACTTGTCATTTACTCTGGGGGGTATGTCCAGCGTGGCCAAGAGTATTGGAGCCATGAAAGTCTCATAGACATAGCGGATCCTGGGGTGGTCAGAGATGTAGATGTTCCTGCTTTACTTCACCTGCTGATCACTACACCTCATCCTGTCACTGGTGTCACTGTCCTCACTGATGCCATTGTCTTAGAGCATCAACATGAGGAGGAACCCACTTTCACCCTTCAGAGCACATGTGTCTTTCTAAAGCATTTACAAAACTTACTATTTTGCTCATTTCCAGAAAAACAGCCTATAGTTTGAAACCATTAAACATGATACCAGTAATAAGTTTGTAGAAATTTTATGAACTGCTGTTGGTGTGGAACTGACTTGGAGGACAAAAAACTCCATTTGCCCTGCTAAGAAGGGCAGGCTTCATGGACTCACAATTGGTGCAGGCATGTAGAAGGGCCAGTATTATGGTTAATACTCTCCTTTTGCCATCCTGAAATTTTTAATGTCTTTTCAGCAAGGAACCCTGCATTTTATCTTGACACCAACTTTTTCTGTTTTGGCCCCTACAAATGACCCTGGGATGGAAAAATAGTTTGACCCTATTGGGAGGTGCCATTTTTAATATGACCACCAGAAGTAGGCATCAATGCAAGGTAACCAGGAGAAAAAGTAAAGGGATTGGAGGAGTTTGGCCTTTTCTACCCTGTTTGTGTCACGACAAGTGTCTAATGAACAATACTACTTCATTCTTCATCTCCAGAAAAGATGTTTTCTTGGCCTGAAGCATCATATGCCCTGATGGGACCTGCTAAAACCATGTCAGCCACCTTGGGGCCATAAGACAAAAGCTATGTGTGGGCATCAGAAGGTATTAGAAAGATGAGTCCTTAGTGAGGTCAGTGAGCCACTGACAACCAGTCTGGAGCAGCCAGCCTTACCTTGTGGCTTCTTGTGATGGGAGGTAATAAATTAATTGCATTGAAAAAAAAATACTACTTCACCCTCACCAATACAGTCCACAAAGAAAAGGTCCTTCATGTCTCTTGTACTTCAGAGATTCAAATTCCAAAAAATCTCTGTTATTTGGCTCAAATGTGAACAGCATTAAACAGACACAGTAAAGTTTAATATAAATATTTGTCTTTAAAACATAATGATACTCCTGTTTTTTTCTAATCAAAGCAACACTGGACTCTAATCTACCTCCCTCAGGGCCACTTTAGCATTAGGAGCTGGCTGATCCTGGTCTCCCAGAGGTGCAGCCACAGGTGCTCAGTGGGCTTGGTAATGTTGACTTTGGTGGTCCCACTGCCGACATCCAGCCTTTTGCCAAAGTCATATCCTGTAATTGGATGGTCAGTGTGATGTATAAACCCAAGAACCACTTAGATATTCAGCTTTGTTTAAAAGTCTATTTTGGAGGCTTGGCATGATGGCAGAGGAGTGACTGGAAGCCACACTAATGTCCTTTTAGGACCAATCTGGAATCACAACTAAATTGTGGAGAAATTACCCAGAAGAAACAACTGAACAATAGTGAGAGACAAGCCTTACAACCTAGGATAGAGGGAAGAACCATCTTTGGCATAACCTGTCTGGTGAGGAGTAAGGTGGAAACTCGATACAGCTCACTGGGGACCCACAGGTGGCAGCGCTGGAAGGATAATTAAGCTGCAGGTTGCATCCTCCTGACAGAAATGGAGTCTAAATCCTAATCTGAGATCCCCAGCCTAGAACACCAAGGCCCAAAAGTACACAGATAACAAATGACAGCAACAAGTGGCAGGGTTGCTCTCTGCCAGAGATGGATGGCTGGAGACGCAAAGAGCAATGTAAAGGGTCAATGCACAAATTTTCATTTGCTGTTACTTACCTGAGATTCTGGGTAAGGCAGGAGCAGTGTGGGCTGGAGACACCTGAGGAGGGACTGGGGATAGAAGCTCTGGAGAGAGAGAGGGGAGAGTAGCAGCAGAAATTTCAGCACAGAGTCATCCCCCAAACAGGGACAGCCATGGTGCCCACACAGACCATTCTCCGCTGAGTGGCAGAAGTATGACGGGAAACAATATCCCTGCCCCAAGAGAGACTGTACCCCAGCTCTATGGTGCTTAAGTCTGACTGCTCAGTACAGAGTTACTACATTAATAACTGAAAGAGACAGCCACAGATATAGATTTCTGGTAAAGCAGAGAGACAGAGTGGACTAGAGGCGCTTAAGGAGAGACTGGGGATGGAGGCTTGGAAGAGAAAGAAGTGACAGTAACTGCTGATATCCTGGAGCTGAGTCATCACTTCTACTGCAGCAGCCATCCTGCTCAGGCAGATCACTTACCTCCAAGCAGCAGTAACCTGAGGGAAAACAATAGCCTCCACTATAGAAGGGATTCTGCCCCACCTTATGGGGCTTACCCCTGACTGCTAAATGTACAATGACTAGTTCAACAACTAAAGAAGACAACCATAGACAGCAGATCTCTGGCAGTCTCAGAGCAGGCTGCCTGATGTTAGACTGGGTCAACATCTCACATCACCAGAGTTGGATCCAAAAAAAAACCAGTGGTAAACACTGCAGTCCACTGAGATGAAATGCACTGTGGTCTTCTCCATGATTAGTGATATTTTCTTTTTTGCATAGCTTCTTAACATTCATTTCTAGTCCAGCAAGTTTGTGCATATTAAGTCACTAGTATTTATACTATAGTGGATTTCTCTCCTGTCCTATAATAGTCTTAATCTCTTTATACCCTTATTAATATTGGTTCATTGCTGTTGATACTGAGATCATGGAGGGGAAGGAGATATTTTTGTGGATGTGGGTTTGTTCCTTGGGCTTTGTGGTTTTCTTCTAGCAGCACCTGCAAAACAGCATACAAGATATGGTGGGTGGAGTGACTCAGTCAACTAGCTAGAGGAGGACCTACCAAAGAACAACCCAACAGCAATCAAAACCCAGTTACATCCAGAGAACAAAAATAAACAGCATAAAGGGCATCCCAAGAGCATCAGGTTCAGGATACCAAGGATACTGCACCACTGAATCTCACAGGTCTCCTACCATAGAAGTACACACCACACACCGAGGGAGTTAGTACACATCAATTTAAGAAAGAGGCTAACAAGAAGTGTCTCACAAATGATGGAAAGACAAATAAAAAACCCAAATGAAAAGAAAGGAGAAACCCTCAGAAAGTATGCTTAATGAAATAATGGCAAGTAAACTATTAGATATTGAGTTCAAAGCAATGGTTGTCAGGAAGCCCAATGAGCTCACTGAGACTTACCAAAAACTGCAGGCAAACTACAAGGAACTTCTTGCAAACTATATCAACATTAAAAAGGAAATTGAAACTATCAACAAGAGCCAAGAGGAAAGGAAGAATACAGTTTCTGAATACAAGAACACATTAAAAGCAATCAAAATAAGCCTAGATGAAGCAGAGGATTGAATCAGCAAGCCAGAGATCAAAGTGAAAAAAAAACTCCCAGGAAGATTAAGAAAATGAAAAAAGACTCAAAGAGAATGAAGAAGTGTTAAGGGAACTGCAGGACAACATGAAACAGAATAATATCCATATAATAAAGATACCAGAAGACGAGCAAGGAATAGAAATTCTGTTTGAAAAAGTAATGATGGAACACTTCTCTAATTTGATGAGAGAAATAGTCACACAAATCCTTGAAGCACAGAGGGTCCCAATCAAGACGAACCCAAAGAGGCCTACTGCAGGACACATCAGAATTAAAATAGCAAAATTCCAAACAAAAAAAGAGAATCTTAAAGACAACAAGGGAGAAAGAGGAAGTAACATACAAGGGAGCCCCAATAAGACTAGCAGCTGATTTCTCAATGGAAATGCTCCAAGCCAGAAGGGAATGGCAAGAAATATTCCAAGTAATCAAAACCCAAAGACCCAACACTACTCTACCCAGCAAGGCTCTCAATTTAAATGGAAGGCCAAACAAAAAGTTTCCTGGACAAAAAAAAAAAAAAAACACTCAAAGAATACACCTTTTCCAAACCAGCTCTGCAAGAGATGCTAAAGGGTCTTCTCTAAAGATGAAGAAGAAGAGTAAGATAGAGAGGAATACAGGTACAAAGGGGTAAATTTAAAATGAATGACCTAAACCTACATCTACAAAAAAGAGAGGAACAGTAACAAGGACAGCCCAGAGCAAGAAGAAAAAAGGAAAAACCAAGATCAGAGGAGCATTAAATGACATAGACACTAAAAGAACAATTCAAAGCATCAATTAATTCAGGATCTGGCTCTTTGAATAGACTAACAAAATTGACAAGCCTTTAAGAAGATTCAACAAGAAAAAAAAAAAAAGTACCCAAATAATTGAAATCAGAAATCAAACAGGAGAGATTACAACTGATAACACAGAAATACAAAGGATTGTAAGAAATTACTACAAAAAACGATATGCCAAGAAATATGAAAACCTAGGAGAAACAGACTAATTTCTAGGAAAAAAATCTTCCAAAACTGAATGATGAAGAAGCAAAAGCCCGAAGACCGATAAAAGCTGACATAATCAAAGCAGACTCCTGGCACACAGAAGCCCTGGAATAGACCGTTTCACAGGAGAATTCTACAAAACATTTAAGAAAGAGCTAACCCCAATCCTTCAGAGACTATTCCAATAAATCTACAAAGATGGAAGACTCGCAAACTCTTTTTATGAAGCCAGCATCATCCTAATCCCAAAAGCAGATAAAGATATGAGAAAGAAAGAAAACTGTAGGCCAATGTTACTGGTGAACATAGAAACTAAAATCCTCAACAAAATATTACCAATCCCCATCCAGGATTACATTAAAAAGATTATACACCATGGTCAAGTGGGATCCATCCCAGGGATGCAAGGTTGGTACAACATTCACACATCAATAAACCTAATATATCACATAGACAAAAGGTAAGACAAAAATCACATGATCATATCAATAGATGCAGAAAAAGGCTTTTGATAAGGTACAGCACCCATTTATGATAAAAACATTCAGTAAAGCAGGAATAGAGGGAGAATTCCTCAACATAATAATGGCCATATATAAGATGAAACCTGAAGCCAACATCATGCTCAAGGGGCAAAAACTAAAAGCTTTTTCACTAAAGTCAGGAAGAAGACAAGGATGTCCAGTTCCACCACTTCTATTCAAAATAGTATTGGAAGTTCTAGCCACAACAATCAGACAAGAAAAAGATATTAAAGGCAATCAAATTGGAAAGGAGAAAGCAAAAGTGCCATTGTTTGCAGATGACATGATTGTGTACACGGAAAATCCTACAGACTCCACCAAAATACTGCTCGACCTATTAAGTGAATTTGGCAAAATAGCAGGATACAAAGTCAATATGCAGAAATTGAAGGCTTTTTTGTATACCAAAAATGAAATGTCAGAAACAAAATCAGGAAAAATCCCATTTGCTACAGCCACAATAAAAATAAAGTGCCTAGGAATAAACCTAATCAAGGAGGTAAAATACCTGTACTAAGAAAACTATAGAACACTGCAGAAATTAATTAAGGAAGACATAAATAAGCATATGGAAGCATGTAACTTTTCATGGATTGGAAGAATTAACGTCATCAAAATGTCCATATTATCCAAAGCAAGATATAGATTCAACACAATCCCTCTTAAAATACCATTGACATAGTTCACAGATATAAGTTAACATTTCAAAATTTTATATGGAACCATAAATGACCCCAAATAGCCACAGCAATTTCAAGAAAAAAAGAACAAAATAGAAGGGATAATAATACCTGATATCAAACTGTATTAAAAGGCCACTCTAGTCAAAGCAGTCTGGTACTGGCATAGCTATAGAAATATAAATCAATGGAACAGAATAGAGATCCTGAAATAAAGCCTTTTCTGTATAGTCTATTCACATTAGACGAAGGGTCAGGAACATATAATCGAGAAGAAATAGTGTCTTCATCCAACGGTGTTGAGAAATGTGGACAGCTACATGCAAAAAAAATAAAACTCAGACTTCAGGCCAAGATGGAGGCGTAGGTGTAAACACCATACCTTCTCGCACAACCAAGTTTAAAGAAAACAAAGTTTTAGTAACAAAAATGCAGCCAAACACAGAAAATTGAACTATACGGAATTCTGACAACGATGAACCATTGAGTCAGACGGATAAGAGGGGTGGAGCCAGCAATGGAGTGGAGTTGTGCAGGACCAGCCCAGCTCCCCAGGCAGCTGTGAGCACATCTCAGGTGTGGGGTAGCAACGGTGGATCCAGTGAGGGCTAAAGGTGGCTGGCTGACCGCGGTCACACATTCGCACACAGATAAACCAGGCAAAGGATGGAGCAGTGAGTCGCAGTGAGCAGTGAGACAGACCAGGCAGGCCCCAGTGGCAGGAAGCAACAGAGGGGACAGCTATTGCCCCTCTTTGACCCCACACCCACATACACAGTAACAACCCAGCGACTGAGTTGCCCCGTCCTGTTGAAAACCCAGGGCTCCACTCCTCATACATAACAGGTACAAACAGACCAAAACATGGCTCAAGAAGAACTCAAAGCCCCAGAGTCAATAACCCTAAGTGACCAAGAAATATCCAACTTATCAGACACACATTTCAAAACACTGGTGATCAGGATGCTCACAGAACTGGTTGATTTTAGTCACAAATTAGAGGAACAAATGAAAGCTAAAATAATTGAAATGAAGAGAAATTCAGGGAAACCAATAGTGATGGAAAGGAAACT
Organism: Artibeus jamaicensis; assembly: GCF_021234435.1. Classification (NCBI taxonomy): domain Eukaryota; kingdom Metazoa; phylum Chordata; class Mammalia; order Chiroptera; family Phyllostomidae; genus Artibeus; species Artibeus jamaicensis. Next base: position 269,771 of record NW_026521620.1, read on the forward strand.
GGGACTCACATCAAGGGAGTGGATCAGAAGAAAGAAAAAGATGACCCAGAATAAAAGAATAAAGAAAAATGAGGAGAGGCTTAGGAACCTTCAGGACATCTTTAAATGTTCCAATATCTGAATTATATGGGTACCAGAGGGGGAAGAGGAAGAGCAACAAACTGACAACTTATTTGAACATATGATGAAGGAGAACTTCCCAATCTGTCAAAGAAAATGGACTTCCAGGAAATCCAGAAAGATCAGAGAGTCCCAAAGAAGTTGGACCCAACAAGGAACACACAAAGGCACATCATAATTACATTAGCCAAGATTAAAAAGAAGGAGAGAATCCTAGAAGCAGCAAGTGATAAAAGGACTGCCACCTACAAAGGAGTTCCCACCAGACTGTCAGTGGATTTCTCAAAAGAGATTTTACAGGCAAGAAGGGGCTGAAAAGAAGTATTCCAAGTCATGAAATCCAAAGACATACATCCAACATTGATCTATCCAGCAAAGCTTCCATTTAGAAGAAGGACAGATAAAGTGCTTTCAGATAAAGTCAAAATCAAGGAGTTCATCATCACCAAGACCTTATTATATAAAATGTTAAAGTGACTTATCTAAGAAAAAGAAGATAAAAAATATAAACAGTGAAAGGACAGCAAACTCAGCTATTGACAACCACACCAAAACAAAAGCAAACTAAAAGGACAGCTAGATCAGGAGTGAAAATATAGAAATGAAGATCACATGGGGGGTTAGTAACAGGAGAATGGGAGGAGGAGAGGGACGGAGAAGGTACAAAGACAAAGTAACATAGAAAGTAGATAGAAAATAAAGAGGGGGGAGGGCAAGAATAGAATGGGAAATATAGAACCTAAAGAACTTGAGACACGTGGACATAAACTAAAGGGGAGGAATGGTGGGGGAGAGGGTGTACAGGGTGGAAGGGAATGAAGGGGGAAAATAGGACAACTGTAATAGCATAATCAATAAAATATATTAAAAAATGAAACAACCGAAAACTTCCACCCTACACAAAAATTAACTCAAGATGGAAAAAAGATTTAAATATAAGTTGCAACACCATAACAATTGAACATAGAAACATATGTTCATAAAAACACAGCAACATAGGAACATAGGCAGAATCTTAAAGGTGAACATAGCCATGAAAATTTCAGCTATTCTATGCAGCAATATTTTCACTGACATGTCCCCTAGAGCAGGGGACACAAAGGAAAGAATAAACAAATGGGACCTCATCAAATTACAAAGCTTCTGCATGGTTAAAGAAAACATCAGCAGCCTGGCTTCTATAGCTCAGTGGATTGAGCATGGGCCTGGGAACTGAGCAACCACGGTTCAATTCCCAGTCAGGGCACATGCCTGGGTTGCAGGCCAGTTCCCAGCAGGGGACACACAAGAGGCAACCATACATTAATGTTCCTCTCCCTCTCTCCTTCCCTTCCCCTCTAAAGATAAATAAATAAAATCTTTTTTAAAAAAAGAAAACATCACTAAAATCAAAAGGAAAACAACTGCATGGGAAAATATATTGGCAAATGACAATTCAGTCAAGGGTTTAATCTCCCAAATGTATAAAGAACTGATCCTACTCAACACCAGAAAGACAAAAAACCCAATTAGAGAACAGGCAAAAGACCTGGAAAGACACTTCTCCAAGGAGGACATACAGAGGGCCCAGAGACATATGAAAGGATACTCAGCATCACTAGCTATAAGAGATGCAAATTAAAACCACAGTGAGATACCACTTTACACCTGTGAGAATGGCCATCATAAGCAAATGAACAGACAAGTGCTGGAGAGGATGTGGAGAAGTGGGAGCCCTACTATATTGTTGGTGGGAATGCAGACTGGTGCAACCCCTGTGGAAAACTATTTGGAATTTCCTTCTAAAACTAGAAATGGAACTGCCTTTTCACCCAGCAATTCTACTGCTGGGATTATACCCTAAATCCTGAAACACCAATTCAAGAGAACCTCTACACACCAATGTTCATAGCAGTGTTATTTACATAGCCAAGCTCTGGAAACACCCTAAGTGCCCATCGGTAAATAAGTAGACCAAACAATTGTGGTCTACTTTTGTTAATTTACAATTAACAATTGTAAATTCCATTTACACAATGAAATTTTATGCAGCGGAAAGAACGAAGGAGCTCCTACCCTTCACAACAGCATGGATGGAACTGGAGAGTCTTATGCCAAGTAAAATGAACTAGGCGGTGCAAGGCAAATAGCATATGATCTCTCCCATAAGTGGAATCTAATCAACAAAACAAACATGGGAGAAAAATAGAAACTGAGACATGGAAATGAACAAACTGGCAGTGAACAGTGGAGAGGAGGAAGGAGGAGAATGGGTCAAAGTAGAGGAAGAGTCAAGGAACACGTATAAAGGACACATGGACAAAGAACAAAGGGGGTGGATGATTAAATGTGGAAGGTGGGGTGGGTAGGGCAGGGGAGATTAATGGGGGGGAAATGAGGATTATTGAAACTACAGAACAATTTATAAAACAGTTATAAAAATGTATGTACTGTGAGAACACTACTTATGGTTATGCCCTGCAGAGGTGCCGAGTTTCACACCTGCACTTTTCCTCAGAGTCTAAGACAAAAGGCACTTCAAGGCAGCCTGTGCCCAGAAAAATGTGGGCAGTCAGATCTTTTCCTGCAGATGGCAATCCAGAACGGAAGCACGACAACTGGAAACATTTTCTTGGAAAATTTCAGCCAGATTAAATATTTGGGAAGATTTGAAAATATAATAAGGATGAGCACTGTGAGCAACATGACAGGATTAGATAATTATTAGTATGTGATGTCAGAGTGAAAGACGCATTGAACAAATTTAAAGAGGCAAGAAAGACTCGCCTCTTTATTAAAGACCATGCCACAGTGTACTGAGCCAGAACTCAACACCCCTGAAAGAAACAGCTGTGGAGATTTAAGAACAGGAGAAAGAATCATAAGAATCTCTGTTTGCTAAGTGGCAGTACAGAAAAAAAAAGTAAAACATTTCATACATTCTTCACAAGTTGCCTCTCTACATCGTGGTTGTAAATGTTCTTACCCAAGTTAGGTTTCTACCTGCCACGAGGACTGAGACACAGAAACACCAGAAGGATTAAATTTTTAGAGATGGATCCAGCCCCTTGCAATGTATATTCTCTGAATCACTGGCAAGAAGACTTTCAGGAGACTTATGTGTAATTCAAGAGGACAAAAATAAAACTGTAATTACAAATTGCAATTAAATTTCTGAGGAAAATGCTCTGATAAGATGGAGGAGAAAAGTCTGCAATCAGGACAAACCTGTCTAAAGTTTACTGACTCTGAGGGAGCATTAAGTCCTCTAGGTCACAACCAAACCGCTTCATGCACAGTGGAAAGAACCACAACCCAATCTCTTTCAGCCAAAACCAAGTTTTTATCTCCATCAGTTCCTGCAATTTACAACCAGGTGCAAGTTCCCAGCAAATTATAATCAGGGGCAAAGTAGCTCAGAGTCCCTGAATGGAGCTGGAATATGATCTCCCAGTTTTCCAGTCAGGCATTATGCTTTTTTCCACAGTCATCTTTCCTTTGATTAAACATCATCCATAAGAAAGAAGTGCATACTTTATCTATTGGCAGGAGTCACCTGATTTGGCCTGATTAGCCACATAATTGCAGAGGAACTGATATTCACCACACAGTTTGCTCTGATGCAGTTTTTTTCTATAATACATAAGAGAGATTTAACAGCTTCTTGAAGTTAGGAAGGCTCACCTTCACACTTCATGCACAGTCACCTAATTTTGGGTGATGTACTCTCCTGCAAGAGATACCAAAATACCTGCAGGTCAAATTAGCTCCATTAGGAGTAAGGTGGTTTATAATTCCACAGGCATGAGTCTGAACTAGGATATTTGGGCTCAAGCCTCAGTTTTCATACCCAAGTTTCTGTTAGAAGTGGGAGGGAGATAGAGAAAGGAGAAACTGGATGATCTGATCCAAGTGCATTTATTTGATGCTGAGCTCACAGAGGCGCTAGGTCTGGACCAACTGCAGCCCTCTGGGGCAAAGAAAGAATGGTGTTTTAAAAGAAAAAGTGCAGGGTTTGTGGGGGCATATAGGAGGGGTCAGTCTCTTGTTCTTCTGGGCAGTTGCCTCAGGGCAACTGGGACAACGGGTTAAGTAAAGGACCAGGCTGTGCCCAGGTAGAGGAGGGTCAATCTGACTACTGGCCATTATGGCTGGTGCCACATGTCTATTGTGGGAGGTGGGGAGAGTTTGGGTTAAGCCTCAGGCTATCAATTGAGTCTGGATAACTGAGTCCTTGGCAGTCCAGCTGGTTGGAAAACTGGCCTGACCCTTTCACTTGCCAATGGCATCTTATTAACCCAAAGAACAGAGATGTACTGAATTATGCCAATAATATTATTGCCATATAAATTAGAATACCCAAAGGAGTTTAGAAATCTTTTGAAAGACAGAAAGTGAATGGCAAAAAGCAGTGTGGCTACCCACATGGGTGTCCTTTTGTCCATCCCCATTGTCTACAACAGTGTCCAGGGGCCTCCACACTTTTGCCTGCAGAAGGGACAGAGCTCAGATCACTGGAGCTCATCAGTTGCTCAAATTGGTTATCGAACAACCACTTCTGATCATCTGAAGGACACAATGTCACCTCCAGTGTGGACACGGTATACATGAGACCAATCTGAGGTAGGGTTTGATCTGAAATGTGAGCTTCAGTCAATAATTATGACAATGTCTACTCACACCGTTACGTATTTATTGACTCAGGGCAAACCTTTTAAGAAATACTCTTCTTCAGGACACAACAATTACAACAATGCAAAAACCTTTATTTAGAGTTTAATAACAAAGATGAAGGGAGGAGGGTCACTCATGATGTACATACAGCATAAGGGCCCAACTTTCAGCAGAAAGTAAGGGGTCATTGACTTTACACTGGTAATAACCAGCATCCTCCATGTGGACAGGGTGTATGGTGAGAGTTCTGTGGTCCTTGGACAACTCTTTTCTTTCTGAGAGCTGCAAAGCCATGCCATTAAATAACCACTCATTGGAAAGTGCACGTGAAAAGCAGCTCATGACCATGGTATCACCCTCTGCAACTGTGATTTTGCTGGCTGAGAGAAAGGACGACCATCCCACAGGCTCTGTGGAGAAACAGAAATGGAACTTAAGTGGGCTGAGACATTGAGCACATGGCTTCCTCAGAGATCTTAGCCACTCATAGTCCACAGTGAGCTATGCAAAGTTCACCCTTGTGGGCTATTTGTGTTAGGTAGCTACGAGATAGAAATTTGGAAAAACCTCGATTCTTCCTCATGTGCAAACTATTATTATTAATCCCCAAGGTCAAAGACCAATGACAAGAAAGACTATTCAATTGGAGAGCAGAAAGGGGTCTGAGAAAAGGGTCTTAAAATACACCTTCTTTTTGGGTCTATTTTAGACCCAAAGCTCTAAAATAGAGGTTGTGCTCTGTGGCCAGAAATCTGAGGACTCTGTATCCAGGTTCCAGGCTCTGAAGAGATTTTGGACCATTCATTAATAAATAAAATTGCCTTTTATTTCTTCCTAATTAATAAAAAGCAACACAGCATTTGTTTTATATTGGCCCCTGAGCTGGATTCAGGGGTACAGTGGCATTGAGAGGGCAAAGTTGTGTTCCCTTTATATCCAGTGGTAGTGACAGCAACACATCAGAAAAAAAAAAAAAGTGATTTCAAGGCCAGCGAAGGGAGGGGTGCATCGGCCACACCTCACTCAGAGGGAGGTCTGGGGGTTCCCATCACTGACCCAGATTGTTACCGTAGGCAATTAGTTTCTGTAGTAAAAACAAATTAATTCTCCTTTTCCTGTCATCTTCCAAACAGAGCATGTTACCCTGACCTTAGGATGCCTAAGGAAAAAAATTGACCTGAACCAATTGGTGGTTCAAAGACCCACAGACACCTCACAAGGCCACCAAAATAGAGGAAGGATTTCAGGCTGTGGTTACAGACAGACCTTCAGTAACTGACGAGCTGCTCACCACCTGTCTGACTCTGCTGTAGTGACTGTGTCTCTCTGTTTCTCAGTTGCTTCTTAATGAAGGAGGATGAGCAATTGGCTATCAGTTTTCAGCCTAGTAATCATAAGGTGTTTACAGTATATGACCTAATTCTTAGGACAGAAGAGCAACTCAAATAAGAAGCATCTGTTATTGATTGCGAGAGAGGATCCCCCTGAGCTGATTCCTGGTGAACACAGACCAGCCAGAAGCATCTTCTATTCTCAGTTTCTTTCTGGAGATGCTTACCTTTTCCTCAACTAGAAATTTGCTAAATCCCCCAGCATAGTCAGCTCATATCCAAAAACATTGTCTAACTGTGCTCTCACACATCTGCTACCTCGATGATAGGTGATAGACTGATGTCCATTTTTGCCAAAATGTGGCTCTTGGGCCCGAGCCTGGTTGGTAACCTTCTCAGAAGCCTTGTTTCTTAGGCACTTGTTAACCCTTACCAAACTGGTCTTTCCAAGGAAGCCAAACCCAACCTGACACAGGGCCCCCAAGACCCTTATGGTCAAGAATCCCAGGATAGGGTTCTGGGGAGGAGCTCCTAAGAGGAGCTCTTCTAAGAATTTCAGGGGGGCCCTAACACCAGGGTATGACAGAGGCCTGAAGGGTCATTCTCATGGTCAAGGTCATGGGAAGGTTCTCAGGGGCTGAACACAGACTGGCTTCCCTGTCCTGAGTTACTCTCGTCAGACTGGTCCTTCTGACTGCAGTGACTGTCTGCAGGGCTGGATCTGGGAAGGGAACTGAAATCTTAGGAAGTGTGTCCCCACTCTCTTTATCCTGCACTAATTGCAAAAACCCAACCTGGAACAGAATACAGAGCATAATGAAGGTTAAATTCATGGCTGTCAGTTCTGTGTGTGAAGTAGAATTCTCCCCAGCTAACACCCAGATGTCAGAGAACAATCACTTACGGTACACATCAAGCCGTCCGAATCCTATTTCTTTTACTTGATTTGGAAGGTAGGCCACTACAGTGTACGTTCCTGCGTCTCTCAAGGCAGCCTTTTTTATCAGCAAGGTTCCATCCATGTCTAATATCATTCGATCTTCATAAAACCGCCCTTTTTCAACTTTTCCAGTCAATGAGAAATAACCTGCTATTAGATTTAAAGGTATTTCCCATTCTCCTCTGAACCACCTGTAGCCTATAGCATTTTGAGGCTTATTGTGGAGACTCAGACGCACTTCCTCCCCTTCAGAAACATTGGTTGACACAACAGAGAGTTGGGCATTCGTGGGAAGGCACCAGAAAGTTAACAGGGATACTAGGAAAGAAAAGAGAAACATTAATATTCGGATCTATGTGTTTGCAGGGAAAGAAAAGGCCCTGGCACCTGAGCTGGTCTCTTCAACTCTCAGCTTTGATCTGAGTGTGAGTGTGTCTCCCATGGGCAAGGGTGACAGGAAAGGAAATGGCTAGATGCTCAGTTTAGTTGTTTTCTGGTGTTACCTGACATAAATTATAATTTATATTTATAATGTTTTAAATTATATTTATAAATTATAAATATCATTATAATTTATAAATTATATAATTTATATATTTATAAATTATATCATTTATAAGCATTATAAATTATGAATATAATTTATAATTATAATGTTTTCATAATTCAATACTCACTGATGAATAAGTTTTGAAATATACAGCAATTGAGGTTTTCCTGCCTCTCACTACTTCCAGATTAAGAGATTTTCCCCTTGCTGAGCCCCCTTCCTCATCTTACTCTGCTCCTTTTTTTTTTTTTTTTTTTACCCTCAGGTCCAAACAGAAGCCTTCCCTCTTTTCTCAGAGTACTGGTCTCTTCAGCAGATCCCAACCAATCTGTGTGTCAGATCCTTAGTGTACCCCAAGGAATTGTCTCCTACTCACCAATCAGCAGGAGCCCTTGCCAGTGGACAAGTCCTCTGTGGGTAAAGTGTGACAGGAATCCCATGGTGTATATTGTCTGCTCTGTGGCTTCCTCTTTGAGAGAAGCTTGAGATTTAGTGGGGCTCACAGGCACCTCTGTCCAGAATGGTGCAATGTGCTGTGTGTCCTACCTGTGAGCTGAACTTTATTCTGGGGCAAGATTACTATTCATGTGCTGGGGGCAGGGTCTGTTCCCAAGATCCTCCCACTCCTTGACCTCATTTATTCCACCCTGTCTCTTCTTACTAGTTTAGTGTCCTTTGATATTTTAGTGCCTGGGAACTGCTAAAGCCTCTGAACTCTACACTCGCATGAACACACACACACATACATACATATATACACTAGCCCACACTCACATGATGTATTGAAGAAGCACGAGCCTGGGGTGTCTGGGTTTCGGGGTTTCCCCACAGCTTCCTCTCAGGAGCTCAGTACTCTATCCCACAGCCTCTCTCTTTTTCACGTTTGACTGCCCCCTTCAGGACAGATATTCCTGAGCCAGCTCAGAGATACCCGTCACAGGGATGTCACACCTGCTGTGCATTCAATCACCTGTGAGACATTGTAAACATTGCTATGCCAACAGACACTTTTAAAATGCTGTTATTCACCAAAGACACTGAAATAGAGAACAAGCTGACAGTGACCAGAGGGAAGAGGGGAGGGAATTTCAGTAGAAAAGGGGAAGGGTTTGCAGGAACAAGTATAAGGGACACAGACAAAAACTAACAGGGATGGAAATGGGAGGGAGGTAGGGAGGGCTGGGCAGGTTGCCTGGGATGGGAATAAAAGGCATAAAACTGTATTTGAACAACAATTAAAATAATTTTAAATTTTAAAATTTAAATTTAAAATGCTGTTGTTCATAAAAATAAATACACAAACATGAATATTATTTAAAAATAAATGAAAAATAAAAATGCCACTTCACCAGCTGTCCAGGTAATGTGGGTGCCCATTCAAATTGTGATCACTTGATGTGAAGGTTGAACCATTTCTACTGCTCTCCTGTGCACAGGGAAAGTCTCTAGATCCTGTTAAACTACAGATTCTGGTTACAGTTGATCAGAGACTCTGCATCTGGCAAGGTGTCAGGAGAGGTTGATTCTACTGGCCTGTAGGGTACACTTGCAATAGCAATGCTAATGGAGGGACATGTGTCCCTGAGAGGATGACCCACTCATGCCAGCACTGGCCTCTGCTGTCTTTGTCTTGGGCCTCTCGACAGCACCACACAAAGAGCCTTAATGTGTCCCCAAATTGTCATCATTTTTGTTTGTGACACAGAAACACAGCTGGGAATCCAGGCTGCTTTGCGATCTCAGATGATGAGGTTTTATTTCCTCCCATCACAAAGATGACTTTTGGGATGAAAATGGGTCAAACTGGGAGATTATTGCAGAGGGGACCCTTCTTCAGTCTCCAATTGACTGGATTTTGTTACCAGACAGGATTTTTGCCTCAGGAACAAAGACCTGAAAGCCAAAGTCTCAACTGCACCTGCAATTTTGGGTGTGAAGCATGAGGTGTCCTGCGTGTCCCAGGAAGAAAGGAATGTGATGAAAGGTCAGGGTTCTGAGAGCTTCCTGGTCATGCAGGGACAGGTTCAGGTTGACCATTCCCCTCCATGTCTGTTTGTCGGCCTGTCCCATTGCTCCCTGAGTATTGGGACAACCTCTGGATTCTGCCTGGGAAGCTTCCTTGTGGTCACCAGACTTGCCCATAGGTGGTGTCAGACTTGGGGGACACAGAAGCACAGAAACCCCTGAGTGAGTAGGTGCTCCCAGGCCCTGTCAAAGTGAGCACTGTTCAAACCTGTGAAGCAATTTAATGAGTTTGTCTGAGCAATACTGACCTCATATATTTGGGAGAGAGGTCTCCAATCCCGTGAAACACAGCAGTTTTGCAGCTTGTTTTATACATCAAAACCAAAGGAGAAGATGGAAATAGTCGCATGCAATCCATCAGAGGTGAGAAAAACATAGCAGGTAAATCTCTAGAATTAGATAAAAGTCTAAATGGACACACACATACTTGTTGTACATTGGTGGGTGCAGGATAATTAACAAGAACATAAAGAGGGTATGCAGGGGACAGGTAACATGAAGGGTTCTGGGGCCTGGTATACTTCCCCAGAGTCTCAGTCACGGTTATGCTATCCAAGATGCACAAAAACAGGGGTCAGGGCTCACTTACTGTGAAGACTGACCTTTGCTAAGGCAGGTATAGACCTGGGAATGTGACAACCTGCCCAGCTAGGAATGCCTCATCACAGTAATGGGTAAGTTCACTTTTCTTCACTGAGCTTGCCAGGCCTGCCATATGGCTCCCTGAGCTTGTTAGGGTTGCTGCACAGCCCCTTTTCATTAACGTCCATAGAAGTACCAAGTGAAACAAAGTGGGCACTAGGGAGGGCCCCAGAAAGGCCTTCTCAAGCAGGGGATGAAAATCATCCTCCTTTATCTTCTTACCAAATCCAGGTTCTGGTGGGAATTCCGTGTGCATGTGTGTGTGTGTGTGTGTGTGTGTGTGTCCACTAAAGACCAGGACTAGACCTGAAGCCAACATGAGGAGTGGCACAGGGACGGGGGCCACTGCAGGGTCACCCCATGAAAACATGGCAGTGTCCAGAGCACTGATTCTAGTGTCAGGACCACTGTCCCACCAGGGGAATGTGCTTCTTCAGGCAGAGCTCTCTGCTTTCAAAGGGTCAGAGAAGGACCTGGTGCAAGTTCTCCTGAGGCTCTTGAGGGAGGTTGCTTGCTTTGAGGCTTGATCCAAAAAACATGCTATATGTAGTCCAACCCTGCATTGGGGCTTTGAACAGAAGTCATCTGTGTCCCTGCCTGTCATCTGCTCTGGGCCTCCTCCCCAGGCCCAGGAGCTGGAGCGGCTCCATGTGACAACCAAACCAGGAGACCCTGTATGTCCTTCTGTTAGGGGAAGGGAGCTTCTCCTGAAACCCTCAGCTACCCTGAGATGCAAGCAACCACAGATTCTTGGTTTTCCTGTCCCATTCTGTACAAGAAGTTTCCTTATTCCCAGGACACCATGAACTGGTGACATGTCTTCAGAAACAATAGGCTGATGCCCCACATACCAGGGACTCTGGGCATAAAAAGTCTTCCTTTGATTTTCTTGAGGTTGGTGCATGTTCCTTCCTCCCCTGGCAGTAACTCTACCAGGGGTTGGCGATCCAGAGTTTCTGTCATTCAGGTATCTGTGAGAACAGGAAGAACACAGGCCTGAGGTGGTGAGATGTAACTCAACTCACAAGGTTGGCCTGTGGTGGGCTGTGCTTTTTCTGGAAAGAAAAGGTGATCCAAACTTTCACTGTTAGAAGGTTCTTTTCCCACCTGCTGAATGTACAACAGTTAAAGACATGACCCCAGGTTGTCCCAAAGCACGTGGTGGCAACCTCTCAGGTAGATACTAGTGTGTTTGTGTAAGAAACCTCCTTATACAAAGTTTGGCTACTTGACTCAACACAATTATTTTGACATGGTTCTTCCTTTTTAGTTGTTAGTCCTATCTCATCCCATAGATGCATTAAATGTGTGTATCCATTCACCCCTTTGTGGACACTTGTGTTGTTTCCAATTTGGGGCTGTTACATGTGATGCTGCTATGAACACTTATGCAGAAAAGTCTTTAACCACTAAATTAGGTGGTTGGACACACCTGAATAGTCAGAGGACCTTGAAGTCTGGTCTCAAGGTCACATAGACACAGCCCCATCCAGAGGCACAGAAACACCTACCTCTTCACATGAACCTGTGTCTGCCACAAACCCCCATCAGTCAACACAGTAGCAGAAATAATGACCCCATCTCCCTTCCAGATTCTGAATTAAACACAAGTGCACCTCAGAGGCTGAATTTGATTCACGTCTGGATTTGCAAGCACTAGGAGTTGGGGAAAGGTAGTTTCTACTTTTTCAGTCCCTGTGATATGAGAAAAGATGAAAGGAAATAGAACACAGATGCCAAGTGCCCTCAGATAGCAGATGGCATTTCTGAGTCCACTCGAATGCAGTGTGGCCCTGGGTGAGTGGTCCCACATCAAGAAGCATCAGTTCCCTCATGTGATGTCATTAAGAGATGTTTGATCTTCTCTCCTGGATCTTAGAGAAGAGCAGCTAAAACTTCTGGAATTTTTTAAGTGATGGGGATGATGAGTGTCTCTTGTTGTGGTGATGCAACTCTTGGCAGACCTCTGGGTGGTTGCAGAGTGAGGAGACGTCACCAGAAAGACAAAGGTTTGATCAGAAGCTTGGAATTTTCATCTGTCGATCTAAGAGATGTCTAAGCCTGCAGAGAATTTTTGTGGGTCTATTGGAGCCAACTGGACAATTGCTGGGGAGAAAAATCTCAGTGGATTGACAATATGCACCAGAGTATGAAAGTTTTGTAGATTATTTTATACAGTACAGTGAAAACCCAAGGCTAGAGGGGTTCTATGGAATCCTCTGGCAATAGATTATAGAGGTGGAAGAAAGTTAAGAGATCTCTGAGCCTGGGAAAATGTAAAACAGACACATCCACTCTTTAGGTTGGTGGCTACAGAATAGGTAGCAGTTCACAATGAACAAAATCACAATTACAAAGAACAAATGTTTTGTCTCTGCTCTGGTGCAGTGAAGGGTCTGTAAAAAAAAGCAGTTATTCAGACATTAGAAAGCTTTCTTATGGGAGGTGCAAAAAGACACTGAACAGACTTAGTTAAGGCAAACACAGGAAATTATCAAAGAAGATGCTGGCCTAGGACCAGTTTACCCACCATGACTTGCATTTCATTAAAAGTTTATATTTCAGATGATCCTATGTGGTTACTGCAGGTCTCTGAGTTTGTACCTCCCACCACGCAGACCTCCCCTGAGCTTGGCAGGTTATCAAGGGGCCACTTGTTTTCAACACTTCACCTTCTTAGTCATAAATCAATCCAAATAATACACTGATGACCAATCTTTCAGTCAGATAACATTGTCTCAAGTTCTAGGAAAGGATTTTTAGGAAGACATAGTGACAGCATTTGACTTGCTCTACCATAAACCATTGGTGATGCAGCAAGACCTTCACCTTGGATGGACGTAGAAGCTGAATATTCTCAAAAGAGAAAAGCAGATAAATGAAAGGCAGTCAGTCCCACAGCTTGATTATGAAAAAAAGCTCTAGAACATTTCTAAACGATAAGATTTCATGATCTAAGTTTTGTTGTCTCATTTCCCTGTGATTTACATCTTGCATAACATTTATGTATAATTTGAGGGCAGACTATGCATCGACCCACTCTTAACAAGCTGACCGTGAAATTGGTTCTTATTCTCCATGGCCCACCTGTTATCAGCTATGAATCATTCATTATTAATTTGATTCTTGCTAGTTGTACATTTGGAAGGTGGAAGTTTAAGGTTTATTGGGGGAACAGAGCATAGTCCTATAAACTGCAATTACCATCTAAAAGTTGCACAGGTGAGGAGGACTGTAAGAGTTTCGTGAGTACATCTCCTCTGCTTCAGCAGCAGGTATGGAGGGCTGTGTTTTTACAGCCAATTCAGCTTCCTTTTGAATAATATAGGTACTAGGACTTATTGAATTTGGGTATAAAATTTTTCATGTAATTAAGTTCTAGTATTTACAGTAGTCATTAAATTGTACTAAATATTTTAATAGGAATTACACTGAATCTACATATTGCTTTGGGTCGTATGCACATTTTAATGTTGTTAATTCCTTCAATCCATGAACATGGTATATGTCTCCATTTATTTGTATCTTTCTCCCTTTGTTTCTTCAATGTTCTGTAGTTTTCCAGGTGCAGGTCTTTTACATCCTTAGTTAAATTTATCCCTAGGTAATTTATTTTGATGTTGATATAGTAAAGGGGATTCTTGTCTTAGTTTCTTTTTCTGATAACTTAGTGTTGGTATACAAGAATGCCTCTGATTTCTGAATATTGACTTTTTATCTCAATACTTTGCCGAATTCACTTATTAGGTGTAGTTTTTGACTGAGACTATAGAGTTTCCTATGTACACTATGATATCATCTACAAATAATGACAATTGTACTTTTTCCTTTAGAACTTGGATGCCTTTTATTTCTATTTCTTGTCTAACTTCTGTGGTTAGAACATCCAGTACTATGGTGGATAAGAGTTATGAAAGTAGGCACCCTTGCCTTGTGCCAGGTCTTACGGGAAATGCTTTTGTTTTTTGCCCATTGAGTATGATGTTGGCAGTAGGTTTCTCATATATCACCTTTATTATATATAGGTATGCTCCCTCTATTCCTACTTTGCTGAGTGTTTTTATCATAAATGGGTGCTTGATTTGGTCAAAGGCTTTTTCAGCATCTACTGATATACTCCTGTAATTTTTTCCATCATTTTGTTTATGCAATGTATTACATTTATTGATTTGTGAATGTTCTACCACCCCTGCATCTTTGGGGTAAATTCCAGTTGATCATGGTATATTATCTGTTTAATGTATTGTTTGATCTAAATTGGCAGTGTTTTGTTGAAGACTTTAGCTTCTTTGTTCATCAAAGATATAGATCTGTAATTTTCTTTCTTTATTGTATCTTCACCTGGTCCTGCAATTAGGATAATACTGGTGTAATAAGAAGTATTTAGGATTCTTCCCTCACCTTGAATTTTTTGGAATAGTTTGAGAAGAACTGGTATTAGTTCTCCTTTGAATTTTGATAAAATTTGGCTGTGAAGGCATCCAGTTCAGGGCTTTTGTGGGGCCAGTTTTCTGTCTTTTACTCCCATTTCATCCCACCCCCTCCAGCGCTTCCCACCTCCCTCCCCTTTCCACCCACCTTAGTTCTTGTCCATATGTGCCATATACTTGTTCTTGTGAATCCTTCCACTTTTTCCCTGAAATTCCTCCCCTTATCCCCTCTGCTCCCTGTTTGCCTGTTGTCTATTTCAGTGTCTTTTGTTATATTTTGATTTCTTGTTTGTTTTTTGTCTAGGTTCCTGTTAAAGTTGAGATCATATGGTAGTGCCTCAATTTTTTGTTTAGGCTTGTTTTGTGTCCCACCCTGTGGTATATCTTTGAAAGTGATCCATGTGAATCTGTAAAGAATGTAAACTTTGTTACTTTCAGGTGAAATTATGTATAAGTATCAATCAAGTCCATTTGATATAGAGTGGGTTTTTTAATATGGGTTTTCAGGGACAACCCAAAACCCAGACACCCCAGGCTTGTGCTCCTTCAATACATCATGTGAGTGTGAGCTAGTGTATATAAGTGTGTGTGTATGTGTGCATACCAGTGTAGAGTTCAGAAGCTTCAGCAGTTCCCAGGAACTAAAATATCAAAGAACACTAAACTGGTAAGAAGAGACAGGCTGGCATAAATGAGATCTAAGAGTGGGAGGAACCTGGGCACAGACGCTGCCCCCAGCACATTGATAGTAATCTTGCTTCACAATATAGCTCAGCACAAAGGTAGGACACAGAGCAGATTGCACCATTCTGGACAGAGGTGCCTGTGAGCCTCACCAAACCTCAAGCATCTCTCAAAGAGGCAGCCACAGAACAAACAACATACACAATGGGGTCACTTTCAGTCTCTCACTGCAGGGGACTTTTCCCCTTGGAAGAGCTCCTGGTGATTGGTGAGTAGAGGACAATTTCTTGGGTTTAACTAAGGACCTGACACACTGATTGGATGGGATCTGCTGGGGAGACCAGTGCTCTGAGAAAAGAGGGAAGGCATCTGTCTGGACTTCAGAGTCAAGGACACATGAATAGAGTAGGGTAGGGAAGGGGTATCAGCAAAAAGTAAATCTCATAATCTGGAAGTGGTGAGAGGCAGAAAAACCTCGATTGCTGTACATTTCCAAAGTTATTCATCATTGAGTATTGAATTATGAAAACATTATAATAACAGTTTATGACAGGTAACACCAGAAAACAACTGAACCAAAGGTCTAGCCATTTTCTTTACTATCACCCTTGATTATGGGAGACACACTTACACTCAGAGGAAGGCAGAGAGTTAAAGAGACCAGCTCAGGCTCCAGGGCCTTTTCTTTCACTCCCAAAACATAGATCCGAATATTCATCATTTCTCTCTTCTTTCCTAGTCTGGCTGTTAACATTCTGCTGCCTGCCCACGAATGCCCAATTCTCTATTGTGTCAACCAATGTTTCTGAAGGGGAGGAAGTGCGTCTGAGTCTCCACAATAAGCCTCAAAATGCTATAGGCTACAGGTGGTTTAGAGGAGAATGGGAAATACCTTTTAATCTAATAGCAGGTTATTTCTCATTGACGAGAAAAGTTGAAAAAGGTCAGTTTTATGAAGATCGAATGATATTAGACATGGATGGAACCTTGCTAATAAAGAAGGCTGCCTTGAGAGACACAGGAACATACACCGTAGTGGTCTACCTTCCAAATGAAGTAAAAGAAACAGGATTCGGACGGCTTGATGTGTACCGTAAGTGATTGTTCTCTGACATCTGGGTGTTAGCTGGGGAGAATTCTACTTCACACACAGAACTGACAGCCATAAATTTCACCTTCATGCCCCTCTACATTCTGTCCCAGGTTGGGTTTTTGCAATTAGTGCAGATACAGAGAGTGGGGGACAAATTTTCTAAGATCTCAGTTCCCCTCCCAGATCCAGCCCTGCAGACAGTCACTGCAGTCAGAAGGACCAGTCTGACGAGAGTAACTCAGCAGAGAAAGACCTGTCTGTGTTCAGCCCCTGAGAACCTTCCCATGACCTTGACCATGAGAATGACCCTTCAGGCCTCTGTCATACCCTGGTGTTAGGGCCCCCTCTGAAATTCTTAGAAGAGCTCCCCTTAGGAGCTCCTCCCCAGAACCCTATCCTAGGATTCTTGACCATAAGGGTCTTGGGGGCCCTGTGTCAGGTTGGGTTTGGCTTCCTTGGAAAGACCAGTTTGGTAAGGGTTAACAAGTGCCTAAGAAACAAGGCTTCTGAGAAGGTTACCAGACCAGGCTCGGGCCCAAGAGCCACATTTTGGCAAAAATGGACATCAGTCTATCACCTATCATCGAGGTAGCAGATGTGTGAGAGCACAGTTAGACAATGTTTTTGGATATGAGCTGACTATGCTGGGGGATTTAGCAAATTTCTAGTTGAGGAAAAGGTCAGCATTCCCAGAGAAAAACTGGTAAAAGAAGATGCTCCTGGCTAGTCTGTGTTCACTAGGAATCAGCTGAGGGGGATTCTCTCTTGCAGTCAATCAATAACAGATGCCTCTTATTTCAGTTGCTCTTCTGTTCTAAGACCCAGGTCATATACTGTAAATGCTTTATGATTAATAGGCTGAAAACTGGCAGCCAATTGCTCATCCTCCTTCATTAAGAAGCAACTGAGAAACAGAGAGACACAGTCACTACAGCAGAGTCAGACAGGTGGTGAGCAGCTCGTCAGTCACTGGAGGTCTGTCTGTAACCACAACCTGATTTCCTTTTCCACCTTGGTGGCCTTGTGAGGTGTCTGTGGGTCTTTGAACCACCCATTGGCTCAGGTCACTTTTTCTCATTAGGCATCCTAGGCTCAGTGGAACACCCTCTCTTTGGAAGATGACAAGAAAAGGAGAATTAATTTGTTTTTACTACAGAAACAAATTGCCCACAGTAACAATCTGTGGCTAATGCACACCTCCATGTGCTAGCCTTGAAATCACTTGTTTCTTTCCTGATGTGTTGGTGTCACTACCACTGGATATGAAGGGAACAAAACTTTGCCCTCTCAATGCCACTTTACCCCTGAAACCAGCTCAGGGGCCAATATATAACAAACACTCTGTTGCTTTTTATTACTTAGGAAGAAATATAGGGCAATTTAATGATTAAATGAATTAGTGAATGAATGAATGAATGATCCCAAATGTCTTCAGAGCCTGGAACCTAAATTCAGATTCCTCAAATTTCTGGCCACAGTGCACAAGCTCTATTTTAGAGGTTTGAGTCTAAAATAAACCCAAAAGAAGGTGTACTTTAAGACCCTTGTCTCAGACTCTTTTCTGGTCTCCAGTGAAATAGTCTTTCTTATA
The DNA here is from genome assembly GCF_021234435.1 of Artibeus jamaicensis. Classification (NCBI taxonomy): domain Eukaryota; kingdom Metazoa; phylum Chordata; class Mammalia; order Chiroptera; family Phyllostomidae; genus Artibeus; species Artibeus jamaicensis. The sequence continues at coordinate 287,830 of NW_026521620.1, forward strand.
ATTGGTTTTAACCCTTGCGGAATTAATAATAATAATTTTCACTTGGGAAAGAATCAACTTTTTTCCCTAAGTTCTATCTTGTAGCTACTAAACACAAATGGCCCACAAGGGTGAACTTTACAAAGATCTCTGTGGACAAAGAGTGGCTGAGATCTCTGAGGAAGCCATGTGGTTCCATGTCTCAGCCCACTCTCAGTTGCATTCTCTGTTTCTCCACAGATCCTGTGGGACAGCCACCCTTCCTGCAAGCCAGCAGCAACACAGTTTCAGAGAAGGGTAACGTGGTCTTGACCTGCTTATCACATGCCCTTTCCATTGAGTGGTGGTTTAATGGCATGGCTCTGCAGCTCTCAAAGAGAAAAAAGCTGTCCGAGGACCGCAGAATTCTCACAATAGACCCTGTCCACATGGAGGATGCTGGTTATTACCAGTGTAAAGTCCACCACCCTTTTCATTCATCTGAAAGTTGGGCCCTTATGCTGTATGTACATCAATAGTGATCCTCCTGCACTCTTCTTTCGTATTAAATTCTAAATAACGGTTTTTGCATTGTTGTAATTGTTGTGTTCTGAAGGAAAATATTTCTTAAAAGGTTTTCCCTGAGTCAATAAATGCATAACAATGTAAGTAGACATTGTCATAATTATTGATTGAAGCTCACGTTTTAGACCAAACCCTACCTCAGTTTGGTCTAATGTATACCATGTCCACACTGGAGGTGACATTGTGTCCTTCAGAGGATCAGCAGCGGTCGCACAATAACCAATTTGAGCAACTGACTAGCTTCCAGAATCAGAGCTCTGTCCGTTCTGTAGGCAAACATGTGGAGGCCCCTGGACACTGTTGTAGACAATGGGGATGGACAAGAGGACACCCATGTGGGTAGCCACACTGCTTTTTGTCTTTCACTTTATGTCTTTCAAAAGATTTCTAAGCTCTTCCAAATATTCTAATTTAGATGGCAATAATATTATTTGCATATTTCAGTACATCCCTGTTCTTTGGGTTAATAAGATGTCATTGGCAAGTGAAAGGGTCAGGCCAGTTTTTCAACCAGCTGGACTGCCAAGGACTCAGTTATCCAGACTCAATTGATAGCCTGAGGCTTGATTCAAACTCTCTCCCACCTCCCACAATAAACATCTGGCACAAGCCATAATGGCCAGTAGTCAGGCTGACCCTCCTCTACCTGGGCACAGCCTGGTCCTTTACCTAACCCATTGTCCCAGCTCACACCCTGAATCCCTGAGGCAACTGCCCAGAAGAACAAGAGACTAACCCCTCCTCTATGCCCACACAAACCCTGCACTTTTTCTTTTAAAACCCAATTCTTGCACCCCACAGAGGGCTGCAGTTGGTCCAGACTCAGCGCCCCTGTAAATGCAGAATCAAATAAAGGCACTTGGATCAGATCATCTCGTTTCTCCTGTCTTTATCTACCACACACTTCTAACAGAAACTTGGATATGAAAACTAAGGCTTGACCCCAATTATCCTAGTTCAGCTCATGCCTGTAGAATTATAAACCACCTTACTTTTTATGGAGTTAATTTGACCTGAAGGTATTTTGGTATCTCTTGCAGGAGAGTACATCACCCAAAACTAGGGTTACTGCGGGTGAAATGTGAGAGTGAGCTTTCCTAACTTCAAGAAGATGTTAAATCTCTCCTCTTATGTTTTATAGGAAAAAACTGCATCAGAGCACACTGTGTGGTGAATATCATTTCCTCTGCAATTATGTGACTAATCAGGTCGAATCAGGTGACTTCTGCCACGTGACAGAGTCAAGTATGCAATTCTTCCTTAGGCATGATGTTTAATCAAAGGAAAGTTGGACTGTGGAAAAAAGCATAATGCCTGAATGAAAAACTGGAAGATCAGATTCTGGTTCCATTCAGGGACTCTGAGTTACTTTGCCCCTGATTATAAAGTGCAGGGAATTTGCATCTCATTGTAAATTGGGGGAACTGATGGAGATGAAAACTGAATTTTGGCTGAAAGGGATTGGGTTGTGGTTCTCTCCACCATGCAAAAAGCAGTTTTGTTGTGACCTAGATGCCTTAATGTTCCCTCAGAGTCAGCAAACTTTAGACAGGTTCATCCTGATTGCAGGCCTTTCTCCTCCATCTTAGCAGAGCATTTTCCTCAGAACAAATAATAAAGGTGAATTTCCCCAATCTGGCAAAGGAAATAGACTTCCAGGAAATCCAGGAAGCTCAGAGAGTCCCAAAGAAGTTGGACCCAAAAAGAAACACACCACGGCACATCATAATTACATTAGCCAAGATTAAAATGAAAGAGAGAATCCTAGAAACAGCAAGAGCTAAGGGGACAGTCACCTACAAAGGAGTTCTCATCAGACTGTCAGATGATTTCTCAAAAGAGACATTACAGGTAAGAAGGGGCTGGAAAGAGGTATTCCAAGTCATGAAATCCAAAGACCTACAACCAAGATTGCTCTATCCAGCAAAACTTTCATTTAGAATGGAAGGGCAGATAAAGTGCTTCTCAGATAAGATCAAATTCAAGGAGTTCATCATCACCAAGCCTTTATTATATGAAATGTTAAAGGGACTTATCTAAGAAAAAGAAGATAAAAAAATATGAACAGTGAAAAAACATCAAACGCAGTTATTAACAACCACATCTAAAACAAAAGCAAACTAAAAGGACAGCTAGATCAGAAGCAGAACCATAGAAATGAAGATCTCATGGAGGGTTAGCAACAGGGGAGTGGGAGGAGAAGGGGGAAGAAGGTACAGAAAATAAGTAGCATAGACGGTAGGTAGAAAATAGATAGGGGGAGGGCAAGAATAGTATGGGAAATATAGAATCCAAAGAACTTGAGACACATGGTCATAAACTAAGGGAGGAGGAATGGTAGGGGTGGGAGAGTGCAGGGTGGAGGACAATAAAAGGGGGGAATAGAACAACTGTAATGGCATAATCAATAAAATAAAAATTAAAAAAATAAAAATAAATGAGAAATGCTTATGTAAAAACAACAAAAAATTTAATTGCAATTTGTAATTACAGTTTCATTTTTGCCCTTTTGAATTACACATAAGTCTCGTGAAAGTCTTCTTGCCAGTGTCTCAGAGAACATACATTGCAAGGGGCTGGACCCATCTCTAAAAATGTGATCCTTCTGGTGTTTCTGTGTCTCAGTCCTCGTGGCAGGTAGAAACCTAACATGGGTAAGAACAGTTACAACCATGATCTAGAAAGGCAACTTGTGAAGAATGTATGAAATGCTTGACTTTTTTTTCTGCACTGCCACTTAGCAGAGATTCTTATGATTACTTCCACTGTTTTTAAAATCTCCACAGCTTTTTCTTTCAGGGGTGTAGAGTTCTGGCTCAGTACACTGTGGCATGGTATTTAACAAAGAGGCAAGTCCTTCTTGCCCCTTTAAATTTGTTCAATGCATCTTTGACTCTGACATCACATACTAATAATTATCTAATCCTATCATGTTGCTTACAGTACCAATCCATATTTCGTTTTCAAATCTTCCCAAATATTTAATCTGGCTGAAATTTTCCAAGCAAATATTTCCAGTTGTCCTGCTCTGTTCTGGATTGGCATCTAAAGTAAAAGATGACCTGATTGCCCACATTTTTCTGGGCACAAGTTGCCTTGAAGTGCCTTTTGTCTTAGACTCTGAGGAAAAGTGCAGGTGTGAAACTTGGCACCTCTGCAGGGGCATAACCATCAGTAGAGTTCTCATAGAACATACATTTTAAAAACTGTTTTATAAAGTGTTCTGCAGTTGCAATTGTCCTCATTTGCCCCCATTAATCTCCCCTGCCCTAACCACCCCACCTTCCACATTCAATCCTCCACCCCCTGTCTTCTTTGTCCATGTGTGCTTTATACATGTTCCTTGACTCTTCCTTTTCTTTGCCCTATTGTCCTCCTGCCTCCTCTCCACTGGTCACTGCCAGTTTGTTCTTTATTTCCATGTCTCTTTTTCTATTTTTCTCCCATGTTTGTTATGTTGATTATGTTCCACTTATGGGAGACCTCATATGCTATGTGCCTTTCACCACCTAGTTTATTTCACTTGGCATAATGCTCTCCAGTTCCATTCACACTGTTGTGAAGGGAAGGAGCTCCTTTGTTCTTTGTGCTGCATAGTATTCCCTTGTGTAAATCTACCACAATTGTTTGATCCACTTATTTACTGATGGGCACTTAGGCTATTTCCAGAGCTTGGCTAAAATAAATAACACTGCTATGAACGTTGGCATGTAGTGGTTCCCCAGAATTGGTGTTTCAGGATTCTTAGGGTATAATCCCAGCAGTGGAATTGCTGAGTGAAAAGGAAGTTCCATTTCTACTTTTTGAAGGAAATTCCATACAGTTTTCCACAGGGAAACTGCATTCTCACCAACAATGTACTAGGGTTCCCACTCCTCCACATCCTCTCCAGCACTTGTCTGTTCATTGGCTTAGGATGGTCATTCTGGCAGGTGTAAAGTGGTATCTCACTGTGGTTTTAATCTGCATCTCTTATAGCTAGTGATGCCGAGCATCCTTTCATATGTCTCTGGGACCTCTGTATGTCCTCCTGGAAAAAGTGTCTGTCCAGGTCCTTTGCCTGTTTTCTAATTGGGTTGTTTGTCTCCTGGTGTGGAGTAGATTGAATTCTTTATATATTTGGGAGATTAAACCCTACTCTGAGTTGTCATTTCCCAATATATTTTCCCATACAGATGTTTCCCTTTTGATTTTGCTGATGATTTCTTTAACCATGCAGAGGATTTGTAATTTAATGATGTCCAATTTGTTTATTCTTTCCTTTCTGTCCTCTTCTGTAGGAAACATGTCAGTGAAAATATTGCTGCAAAGAATATCTGAAATTTTCCTGCCTATGTTCAACTCTAGGATTCTTATGGTGTTGCAACTTATATTTAAGTCTTTTATCCATCTTGAGTTTATTTTTGTGTAGGGTGTAATTTGTTGGTTGAGTTTTTTTGCATGTAGCTTTCCATATTTTTTAACACCATTGATTGAAGACACTATTTCTTCTCAATTATATATTCCTGACACTTTGTCTAATATTAATTGACTATACAAAAAATGAATTATTTCTGGGCTCTCTGTCCTGTTCCATTGATCTATGTGTCTGTACTTATGCCAGTACTAGGCTGCTTTGACTAGGGTGGCCTTTTAATACAGTTTGATACCAAGTATTGAGATCCCTTCTATTTTCTTCTTTTTTCTCAAAATTGCTGTGGTTATTTGGGGTCATTTATGGTTCCATATAAATTTTTGAAATGTTTACTTATATCAGTGAAATATGTCAATGGTATTTTAAGAGGGATTGTGCTGAATCTATATCTTGCTTTGTGTAATATGGAGATTTTGATGACATTAACTCTTCCAATCCATGAAAATTTATATGCTTCCATATGCTTATTTATGTCTTCCTTAATTTCTTCCTACAGTGTTCTGTAGTTTTCTTAGTACAGGTCTTCTACCTCCTTGGTTAGGTTTATTCCTAGGCACTTTATTTAACTTGTGGCCATAGCAAATGAGATTTTTTTCCAGATTTTTGTTTCTGATATTTCATTGTTGGTATACAAAAAAGCCTTCAATTTCTGGATATTGACTTTGTCTACTTCTATTTTGCCAAATTCACTTCATAGGTCTAGCAGTGTTTAGGTGGAGTTTACAGGATTTTCTGTGTACACTATCACATCATCTGCAAACAATGACAATTTTGCTTCCTCCTTTCAATTTTGGATGCCTTTAATTTCTTTTTCTTGTCTGATTGCTGTGGCTAGGACTTCCAATACTATTTTGAATAGAAGTGGTGAAACTGGACATCCTTGTCTTCTTCCTAACTTTAATGAAAAACCTTTAAGTTTTGCCCCTTGAGTATGCTGTTGGCTGCAGGTTTTTTGTATATGGCTATTATTATCTTGAGGAATGCTCCATCCACTCCTGCTTTACTGAATGTTTTTTATCATAAATGGGTGTTGTACCTTATCAAAAACATTTTTGCATCTATTGATATGATCATATGATTTTTGTGTTTCCTTTTGTCTATGTGATGTATTAGGTTTATTGATGTGTGAATGTTGTACCAACCTTGCATCCCTGGGATGGATCCCACATGACCATGGTGTATGATCTTTTTAATGTAATCCTGTATGGGGATTGCTAATATTTTTTGAGCATTTTAGCATCTATGTTCATCAGTGATACTGGCCTACAGTTTTCTCTCTTTGTCGTATCATTATCTGGTTTGGGGAATAGGATGATGCTGGCTTCATATAAAGAGATTGCAAGTCTTCCATCTTCATGGATTTGTTAAAATACTCTGTGAAGTATTGCGGTTAGCTCTTTCTTAAGTGTTTTGTAGAATTCTCCTGTGAAACTATTTGTCCCAAGACTTTTTTGTGCCAGGAGTTCTTTGAGGACTGCTTCAATTTTGTCAGCTGTTATCAGTCTCTTCAGGCTTTTGCTTCTTCTTCATTCAGTTTTGGAAGATGTGGTCCCAGAAATTTGTCCATTTCCCCTAGGTTTTCATATTTCTTGGCATATACTTCTTCGTAGTAATGTCTTCCAATTATTTGTATTTCTGTGGTGTCAATTGTAATCTCTCCTGTTTTATTTCTGATTTCATTTATTCGGGTACTCTTTCTTTTTTTCTCAGTGAGTCTGCTTAAAGGCTTGTCAACTTTTTGATCTTTTCAAAGAACCAGATCTTGAATTAATTGATCCTTTGAACTGTTCTTGTAGTGTCTATGTCATTTAACTCTGCTCTGATCTTGGTTATTTTCTTCCTTCTACTTTCTCTGGGCTGTCCTTGTAATTGTTCCTCTCTTTTTTTTGTAGATGTAGGTTTAGGTTATGTATTTGAAATTTACCCCTTTGTACCTGTGTTCCTCTCTATCTCACTCTTTTTCTTCATCCTCTTAAGGAAGACCTTTAGCATGTCTTGCAGAGCTGGTTTGGAGGATGTGTATACTTTGAGTTTTCTTTTGTCCAGGAAACTCCTTGTTTGGCCATCCATTTTAATTGAGAGCCTTGCTGGGTAGAGTAGTGTTGGGTCTTTGGGTTTTGATTACTTGGAATATTTCTTGCCATTCCTTTCTGGCTTGGAGTATTTCCATTGATAAGTCAGCTGCTAGTCTTGTTGGGGCTCCCTTGTATGTTACGTCCCCTTTCTCCTTGTTGCCTTTAGGATCCTTTTTTTTTAATTTTCCTATTTTAATTGTAATGTGTCCTGCAGTAGGCCTTTTTGGGTTTCTCTTAATTGGGACCCTCTGTGCTTCAAGGATTTGTGTGACTATTTCCCTTATCAAATTAGGGAATTGTTCTATCATTACTTTTTCAAACAGGACTTCTATTTCTCACTCTTCTTCTTCTTCTTCTGGTATCCCTATTATATGGATATTATTCTGTTTCATGTTGTCCTGCAGTTTCCTTAACACTTCTTCATTCTTTCTGAGTCTTTTTTTTTTTTTGTTAATTTTTCCAGGAGTTTTTTTTTCACTTTGTTCTCTGGCTTGCTGATATGACCCTTTGTTTCCTCTAGCCTGATTTTGATTGCTTCTAATGTGTTCTTGAATTCAGAAACTGTATTCTTCCTTTCCTCTTGGCTCTTGTTGATAGTTTCAGTTTTCTTTTTCATGCTGATATAGTTTGCAGTAAGTTCCTTGAAGTTTCCCTGCCATTTTGGGTTAGTCTCAGTGAGCTGATTGGGCTTCCTTACAACCATTTCTTTGGACTCAGTATTTGATAGTTGACTTGGCACTATTACATTAAGCATTCTTTCTAAGGATTTCTTTTTTCCTTTCATGGGTTTTTTGTTTGTTTATTTGTCTTCCCATCATTTGGGACATGCTTCTTGTTATCCTCTCTTTCTTAAATTGATATGTTCTGACTCCCTGAGTGTGTGGCATGAACTTCTATGGTAGGAGACCTGTGAGATTCAGTGGTGCAGTATCCTTGGTCTCCTGAACCTGATGCTCTTGGAATGCCTTTATGCTGTTTATGTTTGTTCTCTGGACATAACTGGGTTTTGATTGCTGTTGAGTTGTTCTTTGGTGAGTCCTCCTTCTAGCTGGATGACTGAGTCACTCCACCCAACATGTTTTGTATGCTGTTGTGCAGGTTCTGCCAGAAAAAAAAGGCACAAAGCTCAAGAAACAAACCCATACCCACAAAAATATCTCCTCCACCTCCATTATCTCAGAATCAACAGCAAGTGAACCAGTATTAATAAGGGAATAAAGGAATTAAGACTATTATACGACAGGAGAGAAATCAATAATGGTATAAATCTTAGTAACTTAATATGCACAAACTTTCTGGACTACAAATGAATGTTAAAAGCTATGCAGAAAAGAAAATATCACTAATCATGGAGAAGACCACAGTGAATTTTTATCTCAGTAAGCTCTAGTATTTACCACTGTTTTTTCTTTTTGGATCCACCTCTAGTGATGTCAGATGTTGAGACAGTCTAACGTCAGGCAGCCTGCTCTGAGACTGCTCTCTATGGCTGTCTTCTTCAGTTGTTAAACTAGTCACTGTGCATTCAGCAGTCGGCATAAGCCCCGTAAGGCGGGGCAGAATCTCTCCTAAACTGGGGGCTATTGTTTTCCCTCAGGCTACTGCTGCTTGGAGGAAAGTGATCTGCCTGAGCAGGAGAGCTGCTGCAGTAGAGGTGATGACTCAGCACCAGGATCCCCGCAACTACTGTCATTCCTCTCTCCCAAGCCTCCATCCCTATTCTCTCAAGTGCCTCTAGTCTACTCTGCCTTCCTGGTTTACCAGGGATCTATGTCTGTGGCTGTCTCTTTCACTTATTGATGTAGTCACTCTGCACTCAGCAGTCAGGCTTATGCACCATAGAGCTGGGGTACAGTCTGTCTTTGGGGCAGGAATGTTGTTTCTTCTCATACTGCTGGAGATCAGAGGAGAGTGATCTGTGTGAGCACCATGGCTGCCCCTGTTTGGGGGATGACTCAGTACTGGGATCCCTACTGCTACTCTCTACACTCCCTCTCCAGAGCTTCTTTCCTCAGTCTCTTCTCAGGTGTCTCCAGCCCACACTGCTTCTGACTTTGCCAAAACCTCAGGTAAGTAACAGCAAATGAAAATTTGCTCAGTGACCCTTTACATGGCTCTTTGCACCTCTAGCCATTCATCTTCTGGAAGAGAGCAACCCTGCCACTTGTTCCTGACCGTTGTTATCTGTGTATTTGGGGGGCTCTGGTGTTCTAGGCTGGGGATCCCAGCTAAGGATTTAGACTCCATTTTTCTCAGTATGATGCAACCTGCAGCTTAATTATACTTCCAGCCCTGCCACCTGTGGGCACCCAGCCAGCCGTATCAAGTCTCCACCTCAGTCCTTACCCGACGGGTTATGCCAAAGATGGTTCTTCTATCTGTCCTAGGTTGTAAGGCTTGTCTCTCACTATTGTTCAGTTGTTTCTTCTGGGTAATTTCTCCACAATTTAGATGTAATTCCAGATTGGTCCTGGGAGGACGTTAGTGTGGCTTCCACTCACTCCTATGCTATCTTGCCAAAGCTCCAAAACAGACTTTTAAACGAAGCTGAATATTTAAGTGGTTCTTGGGTTTGTATATCACTCTGATCATCCAATTAGAGGATATGACTTTGGCAAAAGGCAGGATGCAGGCAGTGGGACCACCAAAATCAACATTACCAAGCCCACCCATCACCTGTGAATTCACTTTGGGGAGACAAGGTTCAGCCAACTCCCAGTACTGAGGTGGCCTTCGGGGAGGCAGGTTAGAGTCCAGTGTTGCTTGGAGTACAAAAAGCAGGAGTATCAATATGTCTTAAAAACCAATATTTAGTCTAAACTTTACTGTGTCTTTTTAATGCTGTTCATTTTTTATTTATTTTTTATTGATTATATCATTACAGTTGTTCTATTTCTCCCTTCATTCCCCTCCACCCTACCCCCCATCCCCACCATTACCCCCCCTTTAGTTTATGACCATGTGTCTCAAGTTCTTTAGATTCTATATTTCCCATACTATTCTTGCCCCCCCATCTATTTTCTATATACTGTCTATGCTACTTATTTTCTGTACCTTCTCCACCCTTCTCCTCCTCCCACTCCCCTGTTGCTAACCCTCCTTGAGATCTTCATTTCTATGTTTCCACTCCTGGTCTACCTGTCCTTTTAGTTTGCTTTCATTTTAGGTGTGGTTGTTAATAACTGTGAGTTTGCTGCCTTTCACTGTTCATGTTTTTTTAACTTCTTTTTCTTAGGTAAGTCCCTTTAACATTTCATATAATAAGGGCTTGGTGATGATGAACTCCTTGAATTTGATCTTATCTGAGAAGCACTTTATCTGCCCTTCCATTCTAAATGAAAGTTCTGCTGGATAGAGCAATCTTGGTTGTAGGTCTTTAGATTTCATGACTGGGGATACCTCTTTCCAGCCCCTTCTTTCCTGTAATGTCTCTTTTGAGAAATCTGCTGACAGTCTGATGGGGACTCCTTTGTAGGTGACTGTCCCCTTAGCTCTTGCTGCTTCTAGGATTCTCTCCTTCATTTGAATCTTGGCTAATGTAATTATGATGTGCCTTGGTGTATTTCTTCTTGGGTCCAACTTCTTTGGGACTCTCTGAGCTTCCTGGATTTCCTGGAAGTCTATTTCCTTTGCCAGATTGAGGAAATTCTCCTTTATTATTTGTTCAAATAAGTTTTCCACTTGTGGCTGTTCCTTTGCCCCTTCTGGTACCCCTATAATTCGGATGTTGGAGCATTTAAAGATGTCCTGGAGGTTCCTAAGACTCTCCTCATTTTTTTGAATTCTTGCTTCTTCACTCTTTTCTGTTTGGCCATTATTTGCTTTCTTCTGGTCCACTCCATTGATTTGAGTCCCAGTTTCCTTTTCATCGCTATTGGTGTCCTGTGCAATTCCATTCATTTCAATTAGTTTTACCTTCATATATTTGTCTAATTTGTGGCTATAATCAACCAGTTCTGTGAGGATCCTGATCACCAGTGTTTTAAACTGTGCATCTGAGAGTTTTGCTATTTCTTCTTCACTTAGATTTATAGGCTCTGGGGCTTTGAGTTCTTCTTGAGCCATTTTTGTCTATTCACGCTTGTTAAGTACGAGCGGCAGAGCCTTGGACTCCCAGGTTGCTGGGTTGTGACGCTGATGTGGGGGCATGGTCAGAGCGAGGAAATGGTGACCCCCTCTGCTGTTTTGTGCTGCTGGGTGAGGACCTGAGGTTTAGGTGGTTCACCTGGGCTGGGCCACTCAGAGTCGCTGGGTTATGACGCTGTATGTGGAGGTGGGGTCAGAGCGGGGGAACTGGCGGTGCCCTCCGCTGCCACTTGCCCAGGGACCCGCTGGGTCACAGTCCAATCGCCCACTCCCTCATTTGTCTATCTGCGCAGGAATGCAAGACCACAGTCAACCTGCAGCCCTGCTCCCTCGCTGTTTCCCCGTGGTCGCTGGGGTCTCACTAGGTCCAACTCTGCGCCTGGATTCCACGCACCTGAGTCCGTCTGACCCAGTTTTCCTGTGCAACCCTGCTCCGCCAGCTGCTGGTTTTGCCCCTTACCGGTCAAGTTGAAGAATTTGTTGTTAACAGACTTCTGAAAAGTTCAATTTTCTGTGTTCTGGCTGTGTTTTCTGTTGCTAATATTTAGCTGTCTCTAAACTTGGTTGTGTGAGAAGGCATGGTGTCTCCACCTATGCCTCCATCTTGGTGGAAGTCCCCTTTTCTCAATGCTGTTTATATTTGAGCCAAATAACAAAGATTTGTTTAAATTTCAATTTCTGAAATACAGCAGACATGGAGTATCTTCTCTTCCTGAGCTGTAGAGGTGAGGGTGAAGTAGTTCTGTTCATTAGACACTCCTCAAGACACAGAGTAGAAAAAGCCCAAACTCCTCCAATCCCTTTACTTTTTCTCCTGGTCCCTTGCATTGATATCTTCCTTTGGTGGTTATATTAAAAATTGCTCCTCCAAATAGGGTCAAACTATTTGTTTTAACCCAGGGTAATTTCTAGGGGCCAAACCAGTAAAAGTTGGTGTCAAGGTAAAATGCAGGGTTCCTTGCTGAAAAGTCATTAGAAATTTCAGGATGACAAAAGGAAAGAATTACACCTAACACAGGCCCTTCTACATGCCTGCACCAATTGTGAGTCCATGAAGCCTGCCCTTCTTAGCAGGGCAAATGGAGGCATTTGTCCTCCAAGTCAATTCCACAAGAACCACAAATCATAAGCACCTGGCAGACTTATGACTGGTGTCATCTTTAATGGTTTGAACTAGAGGCTGCCTTGCTAGAAATGAACAAAATGGTAAGTTTTGTAAATGCTTTAGAAAGACACATGTGCTCTGAGGGGTGGAAGTGGGTGCCTGCTCATGTTGATGCTCTAAGACAAGGGCATCGGTGAGGACAGTGACACCAGTGACAGGATCAGCTGTAGTGATCAGCAGGCTAAGTAAAGAAGGAACATCCACACCTGTGACCACTCACTGATTTGCTGCACATATGAGGCTTTCTTGGCTCCAATACTCTTGGCCACACTGGACATACCCCCAGAGTAAAGAAGAAATTGCTGCATTTGTACCTCCATGTAATCCATGTAGAAGAATAAAAGCTGCTTTGTGTAGCCTCTGTGGGAGCTAATCAGAGAATTACATGCAGACTCCAGAGGCTGTGCCTTCCACGGCAATAATATAAGTATCCCTGAACAGAATCTATTCCTCAAAAGAGACAAAGTATCTAAACGTGAGCTGTGAAGTGACAAGCTGGCCAGAATCCTGATCATGATCTGGGTTCTATCACACCCACCAACACAAAAACAGGTGGGGAGAGCAGCATCCATCCCAGATGGAAGTGGTACATCCTGGATGAGACAAGGACAAGTGGCCCAGACCACTGGAACCTATGTGTCCAGCACTGTGAACTGTCACATAGTTTCCACCATGGAATCAGAAAGTCCACTATGACTAGTCAACAAAGAAGAAATAAGTTCCACTTACTCCAAGTTTTCCAGCCCTCAAATTTCCATTCACTCCTCAAACCATCAGACACTAGTTTCTTCTCCCTTGGCTGCCTTACTCACTGACACACAGATCCCCTGGGGCATGGCTAACTTGTTGGCCAAGCTGAGTCACCTCTCAGGTTATGGGATGAGATTTAATTTTTCACAGGTCTCCTAGGTCATATGAAAACTGCAAACTTCAGACCACACTTTGAGAACTTGCTGCACATGTTTGTACTAGGTAAAAACTAAAACTGGAAACATTCAATCTGATTGTCACCCAAAGCTAGCCCTGCACTCCTCACCATTTCCAGGCTCCATCCCAACCCCTTTGCTAATATGACTACTTCTGTCTGTCTATTTTCTGTATTCATGGTGTCCCCAGTCTTAGGAACCCTCATTCCTCTTCAGACTCCTCACTCCCCATGAATTCTGATCATCTTGTTTCTTACTTCATGTCCTCTGTTTATAAATTCTGCTGCCTGGTACAGCTGGTTTTCCCTCTTTCCCCAAATTTTAGAACATTAGTCTAAGTCTTCAAGACCTTATATTTTCTGCCAGTGCTGCGTCTCTCCCCAAATATTTATGCTAGTCTGAGAGAATGGCTCCTGTTGTAGACCACTCTGCCTGGTTTTAGGAATTGTAACTCTACCCTCTGTGACTAAGGATGAAGAAGTGACCTCCGGAATGCAGGCCACAGGAGAGAAAGCTTGTCTCTGGCAGCAAGGGCTGCTTCTGCTTTTTCCCCTGCCTCCAAAGCATGGTCAGAAGTCTTTGATGGGTAAGACCCCTCATGGGACAGCAACCTAGGCCAGACACGATCACTTGGGAGGCCATCATGGAAAGACTCGGGGGGCCGCAACAAAGAGTTGGACTCTTGACACCTGGTTTCACAAAGCCCAAGTCCCCAGGTTCTCAGAGAGAAGCACTTCCTGGATCTAATCCCCTTAAACCGGAACACCTGATGGAGAGGGGTTCAGCTTTTTGTCTTGCTAGAGCATGTGTAGGGGAAAATCTGACATCACAAAGACTTCCTGATAAACCTGTGAAATCTGCTCTGCTAAGAGTGCTTTCATTCATATGTTAAGGGTTCGAGCAGGAAAATGTAAAACTCTTTTCCCAACAGACTCCTGCTTAGACTAAGCCCTCAGATTTGTCGGAAATGTTATCTATTGATTGATCCTTGCAGCTGTGTATTCTTGTGTCCTTACAACCCAACAAAAGTCCTTGGAGAAAGGGGCTCAACGCCTTTTTCCTCTGGGAAGCGGGCCACCTCTCCTCCCCAATCAGATCACATCATGTCTCAGTCATATTGTCTCTCATCCATAACAAATGAGGGGACTTGCAAAGAAAGTCACCCCCACAGGCTTTCTTCTCTTGCCTGTATTAATTTCAGTGTTTCCTCCCTCATCATATAGGTGATCTCCTTACTCATATGCCTCAGCCCCATCCTGAGCTTACTTAAAGGTCTCTCCTCCATGGTCTACCTAGTTGTCCTTTAATCCATACATTGTCTAATACCCAAAACCTAAAGCGTTGTCATTTCTCATCCTGACTCTCAGCAGACCCCATTCCTTTTTGCTCCATCCGAGAGCACATCTTTCTTTACCGACAATCCACCTCTACTCAATTCTTCAAGATTTCAGACAAATATGTCCAAAGACAAAAGGAATGTTAAAGAATATAGAATCAACCTCTATATTCTTATACAAGCAAAAAGATATTGCTATATACAAGCAAAAAGATACATTTCCCATTTTTGAAGTTCTGATTACAGACTTTTTAAACATAAGGAAGTGGATTTTGCAAACACAGCACAGAAATCAAAGAATAAGGACACTGATATTTTCTCTGACTTCAGGGTCACAGGAGGCATAAAACACAATCTCCGAGTGCAGGTCTGTGGAAACTGATGTCAAAGGAACCTGCATGTTTACCTGAGTTTCTGAGTTTTATGACAGAATATATTTTAAACCTCTATAACCTTCCCCTGAAGGTGCATGGAAATGTATGTGCAATGAAACAACAAAACCCAGAGATAGCAAAAGGAAAGAAATAACCAAGATCAGAGCAGAATTAAGTGACATAGACATCCACAGAAGTCGCAGGTGGGACAGAGTGGGCACAAGGAAGAACCCCAGAAAGAACTTCTAAAGCAGGGGATGAAAGTCATGCTATTTTATCTCCTTGCCAAAGCCAAGTTCCTATGGGAATTCCCTGGGGGGGGGCTGTGTGTCTGTGTGTGTGTCCCCTGAAGAGCAGGATGAGACCCAAGCCAATGTGAGGAACTGCACATAGATGGGGAAAAGTTCAGGGTGACCCCGTGAAAATGCAGCAGTGTCCAAGGCACTGTGAGTCTAGTGTCAGGACGCCTGTCCCACCAGGGGAGTGCGCTGTTTCAGGCAGAACTCTCAGCTTTCAAGGGGTCAGAGGAAGGGACTGGTGGAAGTTCTCCTGAGGCTCCTAGGAGAGGTTGCTTGCTCTGAGGTTTGATCCACAAAACATGCTATATGTCCTCCAGCCCTGCATTGAGGGTTTGAACAGAAGTCATCTGTGTCCCTGTCTGTCATCTGCTCTGGGCCTCCTCTCCGGGACTAGGATCTGGAGCAGCTCCATCTGACAAATGAACCAGGAGACCTTGTGATGTTCTCATGGAAACCTCAGCCACTATGAGATGGAAGCAACCACACATTCTGGGTTCTCACATCCCATCTGTACAAGCAGTTTCCTTGTTCCCAGGACACCATGAACTGGTGACATGTCTTCAGACACAATAAGCAGATGCCCCACAAACTAGGGACTCTGGGCATAAAAAGTCATCCCTTGATTTATTTTTGAGGTTGGTATGTGCTTCCTCCTATCCTGGCAGTAACTCTACCAGGGGTTGGCAATCCAGAGTGTCTCTCAGGTCAAGAATCTGTGAGAACAAGAAGAACACAGGCCTGAGGTGGTGAGAAGTAACTCAACTCACCAGGTGGGCCTATGGAGGGCTGTGGTTTTTCTGGAAATGAAAGGCAGTCCAACCTTTGACTGTTGGAAGGTTCCTTTCCCACCTACTGAATGTACCAGGCTCAAGAATTAAAGACCTGACCCTGCATTGTCCCCAAGCACGTGGTGGCAACCTCTCATGTAGATACCAGTGCCTTTGATTGTATAAGAAAGCTACTTGTACAGAGATTGGCTACTTGACTCAACACGATCATTTTGACATGGTTCTTTCTTTTTAGCCTTTAGTCCTATCTCATCCCAGGGATGCATTGAATATGTGTATCCATTCACCCCTTGGTGGACACTTGTGTTGTTTCCAATTTGGGACTGTTACATGTAATGCTGCTATGAGCACTTATGCAGAAAAGTCTTTAACCCAGTGAATTAGGTGCTTGGACACACCTGAATAGCCAGAGGACCCTGAAGCCTGTTCTCAAGGTCACAGCCACAGCCCCATCCAGAGGCACAGAAACACCTGCTTCTTCACATGAACCTGTGTCTGCCACAGATCACCCATCAGTCACAACAGTAGTAGAAATAATGGCCCCATCTCCCTTCCAGATTCTGAATTAAACACAAGTGCACCTCAGAGGCTGAATTTGATTCACAACTGCATTTGCAAGCACTAAGAGTTCGGGAAAGGTAGATTCTACTCTTTCAGTCCCTTTGTTATGAGAAAACATGGAAGGAATTGGAGCACAGATGCCAAGTGCCCACAGATAGCAGATGGCATTTCTGAGTCGGCTCGAATGCAGTGTGATTCTGGGTGAGTGGTCCCACGTCAAGAAGCATAAGTTTCCTCATGTGATGTCATTAAATGATGTTTGATCTTCTCTCCTGGACCTTAGAAAAAAGAAGCTAAAACTTCTGTAATTTTCCAAGTGATGAAAGTGATGAGTGTCTTTTGTTGTGGTGACACAACTCCTGGCAGGCCTCTGGGTGGTTGCAGAGTGAGGGCAGTTCACCAGAAAGACAAAGTTTTGAAAAGAAGCTTGGAATTTTCAGCTGTCAATGTAAGAAATGTCTAGACGTGCAGATAATTTTTATGGGTCTATTTGAGCAATCTGGAAGACAGTTGCTGGGGAGCAAAATCTCAGTGGATTGAGAATATGCTCCAGTGTATGGCAGTTTTGCAGCCTATTTTATACAGTACAGTGAAAGCACAAGGCCAGAGGGGTTCCATGAAACCCTCTGGCAATAGATTATGCAGCTGGAAGAAAGTGAAGAGATCTCTGAGCCCGGGAAAATGTAAAACAGACACATACTTTTTTTACATTGGTGGCTACAGAATAGGTAGCACTTCACAATGAACAAAATCACACTTACAAACAACAAAGGCTTTGTTCCTTCTCTGGTGCAGTGAAGGGTCTGTAAAGAGAAGCAGTTATTCAGACATTAGAAAGGTGTCTTCTGGGAGGTGCAAAAGGCACTGAACAGACTCAGTTAAGGCAAACACAGAAAATTATCAAAGAACATGCTGGCCTAGGACCCATTTAGCCACCATGACTTGCATTTCATTAAAAGTTTCCATTTTAGACAATTCTATGTGGTTACTACAGGTCTCTGAGTTTGTAAGTCCCACCACGCAGGCCTCCCCTGAGCTTGGCAAGTTATCATGGGGCCACTTGTTTTCAACACTTCACCTTCTTAGTCATAAATCCACCTAAAGAATAAATAAATGACCAATCTTTTGGTCAGATAACATTGTCTCCAGTGCTAGGTGGGATTCTTAGGAAGACTTAGTGGCAAGGTTTGACTTGCTGGACCATAAACCATTGGTGATGCAGCAGACCTTCCCCTTGGATGGAAGTCAAAGTGGAGTGTTCTCAAAAGAGAAAGCAGGTAAGTGGGAGGGAGTCAGTCCCACACCTCTATTAAGAAAAAAAGCTCTAGATCATGTGTAATCAATAAGGTTTCATGATCTAAGTTTTTTCTCATTTCTCTGTGTGTTGCATCTTGTATAACATTTATGCATAATTTGAGAGCAGACTATGTACCAATCCAGTTTTAACAATCTGACCATGAGATGGGTTCTTATTCACCATGACCCACCTGTTATCAGCTATGAATCATTCATTATTAATCTGATTTTTGATAGATGTGCATTTGGAAGGTGGAAGTTTAAGGTTTACTAGGGGAACAGAACACATTGCTGTAAACTACAATTAGCATGTAAAAGTTGCACAGGTGAGGAGGACAGTAAGAGTTTCATGAGTACATTTTCTCTGCTTCAGCAGCAGGTATGGAGGGCTGTGTTTTTACAGCCAGTTCAGCTTCCATTTGAATAATATAGGTACTAGGACTTATTGAGTTTGGGTATAAAAATTTTCATATAATTAATTTCTAGTATTTATGATAGTCATTAAATTGTACTAACTATTTTGATAGGAATTACATTGAACCTACATATTGCTTTGGGTTGTGTGCACATTTTAATGTTGTTAATTCTTTCAATCCATGAACATGGTATATGTTCCCATTTATTTGTATCTTTCTTCCTTTGTTTCTTCAATGTTCTGCAGTTTTCCAGGTCCAGGTGTTTTACATCTTTACTTAAATTTATCCCTAGGTAATTTATTTTGGTGTTTTTATAGTAAAGGGGATTCTTGACTTAGTTTCTTTTTCTGATAACTTATTGTTGGTATACAAGAATGCCTCTGATTTCTGAATATTGAATTTTTATCTCACTACTTTGCTGAATTCACTTATTAAGTGGAGTAGATTTGATGGAGACTATAGAGTTTTCTATGTACACTATCATGTCATCTGCAAATAATGAAAATTGCACTTTCTTCTCTAGAATTTGGATGCCTTTTATTTCTATTTCTTGTCTAACTTCTGTGGTTAGAACATCCAGTACTATGTTGAGTAAGAGTACTGAAAGCAGGCACCCTTGCCTTGTGCCAGATCTTAAGGCAAATGCTTTTATTTTTTTCCCATTGAGTATGATGTTGACAGTAGGTTTCTCATATATCACCTTTATTATATTTAGGTATGCTTCCTCTTTTCCTACTCTGCTGAGTGTTTTATCATAAATGGGAGCTGGATTTGGTCAAAAGCATTTTCAGCATCTATTGATATACTCCTGTGATTGTTTCCATCATTTTGTTTATGCAATGTATTACATTTATTGATTTGTGAATGTTCTACCACCTTGCATCCTTGGGCTAAGTCCCAGTTGATCATGGCATATTATCTGCTTGATCCAAATTCGCAGTATTTTTTTGAGGACTTTAGCTTCTATGTTCATCAAAGATATGGATCTGTAATTTTCTTTGTATATTGGGTCTTTACCTTGTCCTGCAATTAAGATAATAATGGTCTAATAAAAAGTGTTTATGATTTGTCCCTCACTTTGAATTTTTTGGAATAGTTTGAGAAGAAGTGGTATTAGTTCTCCTTTGAATTTTGATGAAATTTGCCTGTGAAGCCAACTACTCCAGGGCTTTTGTGTGCTGGAAGTTTTCTTTATTAGTGCCTCAGTTTTTCGTGAAGGCTTGTTTTGTGTCCCACCACGTGGTCTATCTTTGAAAATTGTCTGTGTGAATCTGGAAAGAATGTATACTTTGTTACTTTCAGGTGAAATTATCTGTAAATATCAATCAAGTCCATTTGATACAGAGTGAGTTTTTTTTTCTATGGGTGTTTGGGGAAACCCCAAAACCCAGACATTCCAGACTTGTACTTCTTCAACATATCATGTGAGTGTAAGCTAGTGTATATACATGTGCGTGTGCATGCAGGTTTAGAGTTCAGAGGCTTCAGCAGTTCCCAGAATCCAAAATATCAAAGGACAGTAAACTGGTAATATGAGACAGGGTGGAATAAATGAGGGCAAGGAGTGGGAGTGTTGGGCACAGACCCTGCCCCCAGCACATGAATAGTAATCTTGGCCCAGAATAAATCTCAGCACACAGGTGGGAAACAGAACACATTGTATCATTCTGGACAGAGGTGCCTATGAGCCTCACTGAACATCAAGCTTCTCTCAAAGAGGCAGCCACAGAGCAGACCACATATACCATGGGATCCCTGTCAGTCTCTACCCACAGAGGACTTGTCCACTGGAAAGGGCTCCTGCTGGTTGGTGAGTAGGACACAATTCCTTGGGGTAGTGAGCTAAGCATCTGACCCACAAATTGGCTGAGATCTGCTGAAGGGACCAGTGCTCTAAGAGGGGAGGCTTCTATTTGGACCTGAGGGTAAAGGGAAGAGGAGCAGAGTAGGATGAGGAAGGGGGCTCAGCAAGAGGAAAATCTCATAATCTGAAATAGGTGGGAGGTACAAAAATCCTGATTGCTGTGCATTTCCAAACTTACTCATAATTGAGGATCATATTATAAAAACATTATATTAACAGTTTATATCAGGTAACACCAGAAAACAACTGAACCAGGAGTCCAACCGTTTTCTTCACTATCACCCTTGACCATGAGAGACACACTCACACTCAGAGCAAGGATGAGAGTTGAAGAGACCAGCTCAGGCTCCAGGGCCATTTCTTTTGCTCCCAAAACATTAATCCAAATATTCATCAATTTCTCTGTTCTTTCCTAGTGTCGCAGTTAACTCTCTGCTGCCTGCCCACGAATGCCCAATTCTCTATTGTGTCAACCAATGTTGCTGAAGGGGAGGAAGTGAGTCTGATTCTCCGCAATAAGCCTGAAAATGCTATAGGCTACAGATGGTTCAGAGGAGAATGGGAAATACCTTTTAATCTAATAGCAGGTTACTTCTCGACTGGAAAAGTTGAAAGAGGGCGGTTATATGAAGATCGAAAAATATTAGACACGAATGGAACCTTGCTGATAAAAAACGCTGCCTTGACAGACACAGGAAAGTACACTGTAGTCGCCTACCTTCCGAATCGAGTAAAAGAAATAGGATTCGGACGGCTTGATGTGTACCGTAAGTGATTGCTCTCTGACATCTGGGTGTTGGCTGGGGAGAATTCTACTTCACACACAGGACTGAGGGGCATAAATTTCACCTTCATGCCCCTCTGCTTTCTGCCCCAGGTTGGGTTTTGCAATTAGTGAAGGATACAGAGAGTGGGGGCACACTTCCTGAGATCTCAGTTCCCTTCCCAGATTCCAGCCTGGCAGACAGTCACTGCAGTCAGAAGAACCATTCTGATGAGAGTAACTCAGCAGAGAGAGACCAGTCAGTGTTCAGGTGCCTCTGAGCACCTTTCCATGACCTTGACCATAAGAATAACCCTGCAGGCCCCTGTCAAACCCTGGTGTTAGGAGCCTCCTGAAATTCTTAGAAGAGCTCCCCTTTGGAGCTCCTCCCCAGAACCATATCTTAGTAATCTTCACCATAAAGATCTTGGGGAGCCTGAGTCAAGTTGGGTTTGGCATCCTTGAAAGGCCAGTTTGTTACGGATTTAACAAACCCTAAGAAACAAGGCTCCTGAGCAGGTTACCAGGCCAGGCTCCAGCCCAAGAGCTACATCTTGGCAAAAATGACCTTCAGTCTATCACCCAAGGTAGTTGATGTGTGAGAGAACAGTTAGACAATATTTTTGGATCTTACCTGACTGTGCTGGAGGATTTAGCAAAGTTCTGGTTGAGGAAAAAGTCAGCATCCCCAGAAAAAAAATGAGAATAAAAGATGATCCTGGCTAGTCTGTGTCCACCAGGAATCAGCTGAGGGGAATTCTCTCTTGCAGTCAATCAATAACAGATGCCTCTTATTTGAGTTGATCTTCTGTCCTAACACTCAGGTCATATACTAAAACACTTTATGATTACTAGGCTGAAAACTGACAGCCAATTGCTCATCCTCCTTCATTAAGAAGCAACTGAGAAACAGAGAGACACCGTCACTACAGCAGAGTCAGACAGGTGGTGAGCAGCTAGTTACCACTGGCATTCTGTCTGTAGCCACAGCCTGACTTCCTTCCTTCATTTTGGTGGCCTTGTGAGGTGTCTGTGGGTCTTTGAACCACCCATTGGCTCAGGTCACTTTTTCTCCTTAGTCATGCTAAGCTCCATGGAACATACTCTGTTTGGAAGATGACAGGATATGGAGAATTAATTCGGTTTTTTTCTGTTTTTACTCCAGAAACATATTGCTTACAGTAACAATCTGGGTCAGTGATGGGAACCCCCAGACCTCCCTCTCAGGGAGGTGTGGCCCATGCACGCCTCCCTGTGCTGGCCT
The DNA here is from genome assembly GCF_021234435.1 of Artibeus jamaicensis. NCBI lineage: Eukaryota > Metazoa > Chordata > Mammalia > Chiroptera > Phyllostomidae > Artibeus > Artibeus jamaicensis. The sequence goes on from NW_026521620.1 coordinate 310,000, forward strand.
TGAAATTACTTGTTTCCTTTCTGATGTGTTGGTGTCACTACCAGTGGATATGAAGGGAACAGAACTTTGCCCTCTCAATGCTACTGTACCCCTGAAACCAGCTCAGGGACAAATGTGAAACAAATGCTTTATTGCTTTTTATTATTTAGGAAGAAATAAAGGGCAATTGAATGCATTAATGAATTAATGATCCAAAATCTCTTCAGAGCCTGGAAACTGGATGCAGACTACTCAGATTTCTGGCCTTATAGGGACTAAGACCCTTGTCTCAGACCCTTTTCTGCTATCCAATGGAATATTCTTTCTTGTAATTGGTCTTAGACCTTGGGAATTAATAATAATAATTTTCACATGAGGAAGAATCAAGGCTTTTCCAAATTTCTTATCTCATAGCTACCTAACACACATGGCCCACAGGGGTGAACTTTGCATAGCTCACTGTGGACTATGAGTGGCTGAGATCTTTGAGAAAGTCGCGTGGCTCTATGTGTCAGCCCACTCTCAGTTGCATTCTCTGTTTCTCCACAGAGCCTGTGAAATGGCCGCCCTTCCTCCTAGCCAGCAACATCACAGTTTCGGAGAATGGTAGCGTGGTCTTAACCTGCTTATCATATGCACTTTCCATTGAGTGGTTGTTTAATGGCAAGGCTCTGCCACTGTCGAAGAGAAAAACGCTGTCCAGGAGAAACAGAATTCTCACGATAGACCCTGTCCACATGGAGGATGCTGGTTATTACCAGTGTAAAGTCTACGACCCTGTTCGTTCTGCTTCAAGTTGGCCCCTTGCGCTGTATGTACATCATGAGTGATCCTCCTGCACTCTTCTTTCTTACTAATCTCTAAATAAAGGATTTTGCATCATTGAAATTGTTCTGTACTGAAGAAGAATATTTCTTAAAAGATTTGCCCTTAGTCAATAAATACACAACAATGTGAGGAGACATTGTCATTATTGTTCACTGAAGCTCACATTTTAGAACAAACCCTACCTCAGTTTGGTCTCATGTATACCATGTCCACACTGGAGGTGATATTGTGTCCTACAGAGGATGAGCAGTGGTCATGTGATAACCAATTTGAACAACTGACTAGCTCTCAGGATCTGAGCTCTGTCCCTTCTGCAGGCAAAAGTGTGGAGGCCCCTGGACACTGTTGTAGACAATGGGGATGGACAAGAGGACACCCATGTGGGTAGCCACACTGCTTTTTGCCTTTTACTTTCTGTCTTTCAAAAGATTTCTAAACTCTTTGGGGTATTCTAATTTATATGGCAATTATATTATTTGCATAATTCAGTACATCTCTGTTCTTTGGGTTAATAAGATGCCATTGGCAAGTGAAAGGGTAAGGCCAGTTTTCCAACCAGCTGAACTGCTCAGGCCTCAGTCATCCAAACTCAATTGATAGCCTGAGGCTTAACCCAAACTCTCTCCCACCTCCCACAATAGACATGTGGCACCAGCCATAATGGCCAGTAGTCAGACTGACCCTCCTCTACCTGGGCACAGCCTGGCCCTTTATCTAACCCATTGTCCCAGTTCACATCCTGAATCCCTGAGATAACTACCCAGAAGAACAAGAGACTAACCCCTCCTCTATGCCCCCACAAACCCTGCACTTTTCCTTTTCCTTTTCAAACCCCATTCTTGCCTCCCCCAGAGGGCTGCAGTTGCTCCAGACTCATCGCCTCTGTAAAGGCAGCATCAAATAAAGGCACTTGGATCAAATCATCCAGTTTCTCCTTTCTCTATCTCCCTCCCACTTTTAACAGAAACTTCGGTATGAAAACTGAGGCTTGAGCCCAAATAGCCTAGTTCAGACTCATGCCTGTGGAATTATAAACTATCTTACTTTTTATGGAGCTAATTTGACCTGCAGGTATTTTGGCATCTCTTGCAGGAGAGAACATCACTCAAAATTAGGGTGACTGCCAGTGAAGTCTTAGGGTGAGGCTTCCTAACTTCAAGAACCTGCTAAATCCCTCCTCTTATGTTTTATTTTAAAAACCTGCATCAGAGCATACTGTGTGGTAAATATCAGTTCCTCTGCAATTATGTATCTAATTAGGACAAATCAGGTGACTCCAGTCATGTGATAGAGTCAACTATGCACTTTTTTATTAGGGATGATGTTTAATCAAAGGAAAGGTGACTGTGGAAAAAAGCATAATGCCTGAATGGAAAACTGGGAGATCAGATTCTGGCTCCACTCAGGGACTCTGAGCTACTTTGCACCTGATTATAATTTGCTGGGAACTTGCACCTTGTTGTAAATTGCAGGAACTGATGAAGATGAAAACTGGGTTTTGGCTGAAAGATTGGGTTGTGTTTCTTTCCACTGTGCAGGAAACAGTTTGGTTGTGACCTAGAGGCCTTAATGCTCCCTCAGAGTCAGCAAACTTTACACAGGTTCATCCTGATTGCAGGTCTTTCTCCTCCATCTTATCAGAGCATTTTCCTCAGAAATTTAATTGCAATTTGTAATTACAGTTCCATTTTTGCCCTTTTGAATTACACATAAGTCTCCTGAAAGTCTTCTTGCCGGTGATTCAGAGAATATACATTGCAAGGGGCTGGACCCATCTCTAAAAATGTGATCCTTCTGGTGTTTCTGTGTCTCAGTCCTCGTGGCAGGTAGAAACCTAACTTGGGTAAGAACATTTACAACCATGATGTACAGAGGCAACTTGTAAAGAATGTATGAAATGTTTTACTTTTTTTTTTTTACCTTACTGCCACTAAGCAAACAAACTTTCTAATGATTCCCCTATTCTTAAAGTCTCCACAGCTTTTTCTTTGAGGGGTGTTAAGTTCTGGCTCAGTACACTGTGGCATGGTCTTTAATGAAGAAGCAAGTCCTTCTTGGCTATTTAAATTTGTTCCATGCATCTTTCACTCTGATGACACAAACTAATAATTATCTAATCCTATCATGTTGCTTACAGTGCCCATCCTGTTTATATTTTCAAATCTTCCTAAATATTTAATCTGGCTGAAATTTTCCAAGCAAATGTTTCCAGTTTTCCTGCCTCTGTTCTGGATTGCCATCTGCAGAAAAAGACCTGACTGCCCAGATTTTTCTGGGCACAGGTTGCCTTGAAGTGCCTTTTGTCTTAGACCCTGAGGAAAAGTGCAGGTGTGAAACTAGGCACCTCTGCAGGGGCATAACCATCAGTAGTGTTCTCATAGTATATACATTTTTAAAACTGTTTTATAAATTGTTCTGCAGTGTCAATTGTCCTCATTTGCCCCCATTAATCTCCCCTGCCCTACCCACCCCACCTTCCAAATTCAATCCTCCACCTCCTGTCTTCTTTGTCCATGTGTCCTTTATACATGTTCCTTGACGCTTCCCCTTCTTTTCCCCATATCCTTCTCCCTCCTCTCCACTGTTCACTGCAAATTTGTTCTTTATTTCCATGTCTCTTTTTCTATTTTTCTCCCATGTTTATTATGTTGATTACGTTCCACTTATGGGAGACATCATTGGGTATTTGCCTTTCACCACCTAGTTTATTTCACTTGGCATAATGCTCTTCAGTTGCATCCATGCTCTTGTGAAGGGAAGGAGCTTCTTTGTTAATTCTGCTGCATAGTATTCCATTGTGTAAATTTACCTCTGTTGTTTGATCCACTTATTTACCGATGGGCACTTAGGCTATTTCCAGATCTTGGTATGTAAATAACACTGCTATGAACATTGGTGTATACAGGTTCTCCTGAACTGGTGTTTCAGGATTCCTAGGGTATAATCCCAGCAGTGGAATTGCTGGATGAAAAGGCAGTTTTATTTTTAGTTTTTGAAGGAAATTTCATACTGTTTTTTAAAGCGGTTGCAATAGTCTGCATTCCCACCAATTAGTAGGGTTTCCACTTCTCCACATCCTCTCCAGCACTTGTCTGTCCATTGGCTTATGATGGCCATTCTCACAGGTGTAAAGTGGTATCTCACTGTGGTTTTAATCTGCATCTCTTATAGTTGGAGATGTCGAGCATTTTTTCATATGTGTCTGGGCCTTCTTTATGTCCCCCTTGGATAAGTATCTGTCCAGGTCCTTTGCCTGTTTTCTAATTGGGTTGTTTGTCTTCCTGGTGTGGAGTAGCTTGAATTCTTTATATATTTCGGAGATTAAACCCTTGTCTGAGGTGTCATTTGCCAATATATTTTCTGATACAGATGTTTCCCTTTTGATTTTCCTGATGTTTACTTAAACCTTGCAGAAGCTTTGTAATTTGATGAGGTCCGATTTCTTTATTCTTTTTTTGTGTGTCCCCTTCTCTAGGGAACATGTCAGTGAAAATATTGGTGCATGGAATATCTGAGATTTTTCTGCCTATGTTCACCTCTAGGACTCTTATGATGTTGCAACTTATATTTAAGTCTTTTCTCCATCTTGAGTCTATTTTTCTGTAGGGTGTAAGTTGTTGGTGAGTTTCATTATTTTCAATGTAGCTGTCCTGATTTCCCAACACCATTGTTTGAAGACACTATTTCTTTTTCATTATATATCCCTAACCCTTTGTCTAATATTAATTGACTATACAGGAAAGGCCTTATTTCTGGGCTCTCTATCCTGTTCCATTGATCTATGTGTCTGTACTTATGCCAGTACCAGGCTGCTTTGACTAGAGTGGCCTTTTAAGACAGTTTGATATCAGGTATTGTGATCCCTCCTATTTTGTTCTTCTTTCTCAAAATTGCTGTGGCTATTTGGGGTCATTTATGGTTCCATAGAAATTTTTGAAATGTTTACTTGTATCTGTGATATATGTCAATGGTATTTGAAAACAGGTTGTGTTGAGTCTATATCTTGTTTGGGGTGATATGGACATTTTGATGATGTTAATTCTTCCAATCCATGAAAAGTTAATATGCTTCCATGTGCTTATTTATGTCTTCCTTTATTTCTTCCTACAATGTTCTGTAGTTTTCTTAGTACAGGTCTTTTACCTTTTTGATTACATTTATTCCTAGGCACTTTATTTTTCTTGTGGCTGTAACAATTGGGATTTTTTCCAGATTTTTGTTTCTGATATTTCATTGTTGATATACAAAAATGTCAACTTCTGGATGTTGACTTTAGATCCTTCTATTTTGCCAAATTCACTTAATAGGTTGAGTGGAGTCTATAGGGATTTCTGTGCACACTATCATGTCATCTACAAACAATGAGACTTTTGCTTCCTCCTTTCCAATTTGGATGCCTTTAATTTCTTTTATTTTTCTTGTCTGATTGCTTTGGCTAGAACTTCCAATACTATTTTGAATAGAAGTGGTGAAAGTAGACATCCTTGTCTTCTTCCTGACCTTAGTGGGAAAGCTTTTGTTTTTGCCCCTTGAGTAGGATGTTGGCTGTAGGTATCTTGTATATGGCCATTATTATGTTGAGGAATGTTCCCTCTACTCCTGCTTTATTGAATGTTTTTATCATAAATGGGTGCTGTACCTTATCAAATGCTTTGTCTGCATCTATTGATATGATCATGTGATTTTTGTCTTACCTTTTGTCTATGTGATGTATTAGGTTTATTAATTCGTGAATGTTGTACCAACCCTGCATCCCTGTGATGGATCCCACTTGATCTTGATGCATGATCATTTGAATGTAAATTTGGATGCAGGTTGCTCAGATTTTTTGAGGATTTTAGCGTCTATGTTCATCAGTGATATTGGCCTACAATTTTCTTTCTTTGTCGTACCTTTATCTGGTTTTGGGAGTAGGAGAATGCTAGCTTCATAAATAAAAAGAGTTTGTGAGTCTTCCATCTTCGTGGATTTGTTGAAATCATCTGTGAAGGATTGTGGTTAGCTCTTCCTTAAATGTTTTGTAGATTCTCCTGTGAAACTGTCTGTTCCAGGGCTTTCGTGTGACAGGAGTTCCTTGATTACTGCTTTGATTTTCTAAACTGTTATCGATCTCTTCAGGCTTTGGCTTCCTCTTCATTCAGTTTTGGAAGATGTGATCCCAGAAATTTGTCCATTTCCCCTAGGTTTTCATATTTCTTGGCATATGCTTCTTCGTAGTAATGTCTCCCAATTATTTGTATTTCTGTGGTATCAATTGTAATCTCTCCTCTTTGATTTCTGATTTCATTTACTTGGGTACTCTTTCTTTTTTTCTCAGTGAGTCTGCTTAAAGGCTTGTCAACTTTTCGATCTTTTCAAAGAACCAGATCTTGAATTAATTGATCCTTTGAACTGTTCTTGTAGTGTCTATGTCATTTAACTCTGCTCTGATCTTGGTTATTTCCTTCCTTCTACTTTCTCTGGGCTGTCCTTGTAATTGTTCCTCTCTTTTTTTTGTAGATGTAGGTTTAGGTTATTTATTTGAAATTTACCCTTTTGTACCTGTGTTCCTCTCTATCTCACTCTTTTTCTTCATCTTCTTAAGGAAGACCTTTAGCATGTCTTGCAGAGCTGGTCTGGAGGATGTGTATACTTTGAGTTTTCTTTTGTCCAGGAAACTCCTTGTTTGGCCTTCCATTTTAATTGAGAGCCTTGCTGGGTAGAGTAGTGTTGGGTCTTTGGGTTTTGATTACTTGTAATATTTCTTGCCATTCCTTTCTGGCTTGGAGCATTTCCATTGAGAAGTCAGCTGCTAGTCTCATTGGGGCTCCCTTGTATGTTACTTCCTCTTTCTCCCTAGTTGCCTTTTAGATTCTTTCCTTTTCTGGAATTTTGCTCTTTTAACTATGATGTGTCCTGCAGTAGGCCTCTTCAGGTTTGTCACAGAGGTGTGCTTCAAGGATTTGTGTGACTATTTCTCTCATCAAATTACAGAAGTGTTCCATCATTACTTTTTCAAACAGGATTTCTATCCCTTGCTCTTCTTCTTCTTCTGGTATCTCTACTATATTGATATTATTCTATTTCATGTTGTCCTGTAGGTCCACTAACTCCTCTTCATTTTTTTGTGTGTCTTTTTGCATTTTCATAATATTTCTGGGAGGGTTTCTTTTTCACTTTGTCCACTGGCTTGCTGATTCGATCCTCTGCTTCATCTAGCCTGATTTTGATTTTTTCTACTGTGTTCTTAAATTTGCAAACTGTATCCTTCCTTTCCTGTTGGCTCTTGTTGATAGTTTCTATTATCTTTTTCATGTTGATATAGCTTGCAGGAAGTTCCTTGCAGTTTTTCTGCAGTTTTTGGTAAGTCTCAGTGAGTTCATTGGGCTTCCTTACAACCATTGCTTTGAAACAATATCTAATATTTGACTTTCCACTATTTCATTAAGCATTCTTTCTAAAGATTTCTCCTTTTCTTTTATTTTTTTATTTGTCTTCCCATTATTTGTGAGACTCTTCTTGTTAGCCTCTTTTTCTTAAATTGATGTGTTCTGACTCACTGAGTGTGTGGTGTGAACTTGTATGGTAGGAGACCTGTGAGATTCAGTGGTGCAGTCTCCTTGATCTCCCTAGCCCGATGCCATTCAGATGCCCTCTATGCTGTTTCTGTTTGTTCTCTGGAAATTACTGGGTTTTGATTGCTGTTGGGTTGTTCTTTGGTGCATCCTCCTTCTAGCTGGTTGACTGAGTCACTCCACCCACCATGTCTTGTAGTCTGCTGCAGGAAAAAAAACACAAAGCCCAAGAAACAAACCCACACTCACAACAATATATCCTTCTCCTCCAAAACCTCAGTACCAACAGCAAATGAACCAGTATTAATAAAGGTCTAAAGAGATTAAGACTAGTATAAGACAGGAGAGAAATAAACTGTACTATAAATCCCAGTGACTTCATATGCACAAACTTGCTGGCCTACAAATGAATGTTAAAACCTATGCAGAAAAGAAAATATCACTAATCATGAAGAAGACCACAGTGAATTTCATCTTGGTAGAATCTCATATTTACCACTGTTTTTTCCTTTGGGATCCACCTGTGCTGATGTGAGATGTTGACCCAGTCTAACATCAGGCAGCCTGCTCTGAGACTGCCAGAGATCTGCTGTCTATGGCTCTCTTCCTCAGTTGTTAGCCTAGTCACTGTGCATTAAGCAGTCAGGCATAAACCCCATAAGGTGAAGCAGAATGCCTACTGGGTTGGGGGTTATTGTTTTCCCTCAGGCTACTGCTTCTTGGAGGGAAGTGATCTGCCTGAGCAGCATGGCTGCTGCAGTAGAAGTGATGACTCAGCACCAGCATATCAGCAGCTACTATCACTTCTCTATCCCAAGTCTCCATCCCCAGTCTCCCCTCAAATGCCTCTAGTCCACTCGGCCTCCCTCCTTTACCAGGGATCTATGTCACTGGCTGTCTCTTTCAGTTATTAATGCAGTCACACTGTACTCAGCACTCAGGCATAAGCACAACAAAGCTGGGTCACAGTCTGTGTTGGGGGCAGGGATGTTGTTTCCCCTCATACTGCTTCCACTCAGAGGAGAGTGATCTGTGTGAGCACCATGGCTGCCCCCATTTTGGAGATGACTCAGTGCTGGCATCCCTACTACTACTTTGTCCACTCTCTCTCCACAGCTTCTATTCTCAGTCTCTCCTAAGGTGTCTCCAGCCCAGGGTGCCCCTGACTTTGCCAGAACCTCAGGTAAGTAACAGCAAATGAAAATATGTGCATTGGCTTTTTACATGGTTCTTTGCACTTCTAGCCATCCATCTCTGGCAGAGAGCAACCCTGCCACTTGTTCCTGACAGTTGTTATCTGTGTATTTGGGGGGCTATGGTGTTCTAGGCTGGGGATCCCAGCTTAGGATTTAGACTCCATTTTTCTCAGTAGGACACAACCTGAGGCTTAATTATTCATCCAACGCTGCCACCTGTGGGCACCTAGCCAGCCTTTTCGAGTCTCCACCTCAATCCTTACCAGACAAGTTATCCCAAAGATGGTTCTTCTATCTATCCTAGATTGTAAGGCTTGTCTCTCACTATTGTTCAGTTGTTTCTTCTGGGTAACTTCTCCACAATTTAGATGTAATGCCAGATTGGTCTGGGATGTCATTAGTGAGGCTTCCACTCACTCCTATGCTATCTTACCAAGCCTCCAAAACAGACTTTTAAACGAAGCTAAATATTTAAGTGGTTCTTGGGTTTGTATATCACTCTGATCATCCAGTTAGAGGATATGACTTTGGCAAAAGGCAGGATGCAGGCAGTGGAACCACCAAAATCAACATTACCAAGCCCACCCATCACCTGTGGATTCACTTTGGGAATACAAGGATCAGCCAGCTCCCAGTACTGAGGTAGCCCTTGAGGAAGCAGGTTTGAGTCCAGTTGTCCTTGAAGTACAAAAAGCACGAGTATCTATATGTTTCAAAGACCAATATTTTTGTGGACTTTATTGTGTCTGTTTAATGCTGTTCACATATAGCCAAATAACAGAGATTTGTTTAAATCTGAATCTCTGAAATACAACAGACATGAAGGACCTTCTATTTGTGAGCTGTAGAGGTGAGGGTGAAGTAGTTCTGTTCATTAGACACTTGTAATGACAGAGTAGAAAAAGCCCAAACTCCTCCAATCCCTTTACTTTTTCTCCTGGTTACCTTGCATTGATATCTTCCTCTGGTGGTCATAATAAAAATTGCACTTCCCCCATCAGTAAATGAATGGATCAAAAATTGTGGTACATATATACAATGGAATTCTATGCTGCAGAGAGAAAGAAGGAGGTACTACCTTTTGCAACAACATGGATGGAACTGGAAAGATTTATGCTGAGTGAAATAGGCCAGGTGCTGAAAGACAAATACCATATGATCTCACATTTAACAGGAAGCTAAACAACAAAACAAACAAGCAAGCAGAAAAAAAAAGAAAAACCAAAGACACTGAAATAAAGAACAAGGGGACAGTGACCAGAGGGGAGAGGGAAGGGAAGTTAAGGGGAAAAAAAGGGAGGGATTTGGAGGAACAAATAGGAAGGACCCAGGGACGAGAACTAAGGGGGGTAGAAATGAGAGGGAGGTTGGGAGCAAGGGACGGGGGAGGCTGGGATGGGAGAAATAGACAAACCGTATTTGAAAAATAACTAAATAAAATTAATAAAAAAATTGTACTTCGCTTTTGGGTCAAACTATTTTTTCCAACCCAGGGTCATTTCTAGGGGCCAAACCAGAAAAAGTCAGTTTCAAGGTAAAATGCAGGGTTTCTTGATGAAAAGTCATTAAAAATATCAGGATGGCAAAAGGAGAGCAATAAACCTAATACAGGCCCTTCTACATTCCCCCACCAAGTATGAGTTCATACAGCCTGCCCTTCTTAGCATGGCAAATGCCAGCATTTGTCCCCCAAGTCAATTCCGCACCAACCACAAGTCATAAACACCCTACAGACTTATGACTAGTGTCATCTTTAATGGTTTGAACTGGAGGCTGCCTTGCTAGAAATGAACAAAACGGTAAGTTTTGTAAGTGCTTTAGAAAGACACATGTGCTCTGATGGGTGGAAGTGGGTTCCTGCTCATGTTGATGCTCTAAGACAGTGGCATCAGTGAGGACAGTGACACCAGTGACAGGATGAGCTGTAGTGATCAGCAGGTGAAGTAAAGCAGGAACATCCACATCTGTGACCACTCAGGGAACTGCTATGTCTATGAGACTTTCATGGCTCCAATATACTCTTGGCCATGCTGGAAGTGCTTCCCAGAGAAAAGGAGAAGTTGCTGCATTTGTACCTGCATCTAATCCATGTTAGAAGAATAAAAGCTCCTTTGTGTGGCCTCTGTGGGAACTAATCAGGGAATTACATGAAGACCCCTAGGCTTTGGGGTGAGACCGTGCCTTCTACAGCAATAATGTACAAATCCCTGAACAGAGTCTAGTCCTCAGGAGAGATGGAGAGTGTGAGCTGTGAAGTAACAAGAAAGCCAGACCTCCTCGTCGTGATCTAGGTTCTATCACACCCACCAACATTAGGAGAGGTGGGGAGAGCAGCATCCATCCCAGATGGAAGTGGTACATCCTGGATGAGACAAGGACAAGTGGCCCAGACCACTGGAACCTACACATCCAGCACTGTGAACTGTCACATAGTTTCCACCATGAAATCAGAAAGTCCACTGTGGCTAGTTAACAAAGATGGGAAAGGTTCCATTTACTCCAAGCTTTTCAGCCCTCAAATTTCATTCACTCCTCACACCATCAGACACTCTTTTCCTCTCCCCAGGCTGCCTTACTCACTGACACAGAGCCCCTGGGGCATGGCTAACTTGTTGACTCAGTTAAGGTGCTTCCTAGTGTATGAGGATAAGATTTACTTTTCATAGCTCTCCTAAGTCATATGGAAAATGTGGCCTTCAGACCACACTTTGAGAAGCTGCTGCACATGTTTCTACTGGGTCAGAACTAAAACTGGAAACATTCAATCTGATTGCCACCCAAAGCCTGCCCTACACTCCTCTCCTTTCCCAGGCTCCATCCCAACCCCTTTGTAGTCTGACTGCCTTCTGTCTGTCTATTTTCTGTATTCATTGTGTCCCCAGTCTTACAAACCCTCATTCCTCTTCAGACTCCTTACTCCCCATGAATGCTCATCTCCTTGTTTCTTACTTCTTGTCCTAGTTTATAACTTCTGCTGCCTGGTATACCTGGTTTTTCCTCTTTTCCCAAGTCTTAGAACCCTGATATAAGTCTTCAAGACTTTATCTTTTCTGCCAACCTTGTGTTTCTCCCCACATGCCCATGCTAGTTCAGGTAAATGTCTCCTGTTGTGGACCACTCTGCCTGGTTTCAGAAATTGTAACTCTTCCCCCTGTTGATAAGGATGAATGAGTGACCTGAATGTGGGCCAAAGGAGACAAAGCTTGTCTCTGAAGGAAAGCACTGCTTCTGCTTCTTCCCCTGCCCCCAAAGCCACGTCAGAAGTCTTTGACAGGTAAGACTCCTAAGAGGAGGGGCAAACTAAGCCAGACACGTTCACTTGGGAGGCAAACATGGAGGGACTTGGGGGCTGCAACATAGAGCAATGAAATCTTGCCCCCCCCAGCATTGACAAAGCCTGAGTCCCCATGTTTTCTGGGAAAAGTGATTTCAGGCTCTAATTAACTTAAACCTGAATACCTGAGGGGGAGGGGTTGAGCGAATTGCCTTCCTAGAGCCTGTCCCCAGGAAAAATCTGGCATCACACAGACTTCCTGATCAACCTCCTAAATCTGCTTTGCTAAGAGTTCTTTCATTCATATGTTAAGGGTTCCAGAAGGAAACCCTAAAACTCTTTTTCTGAAAGACTCTGACTCAAACTAAGCCCTCATATTTCTTGGAAATGTTATCTACTGTTTCATCCTTGCTACCCTGTGTTCCTGTGTCTTAGAACCCAATAAAAGACTTTGGAGAAAGGGGCTCAACCCCTTTTTCTCCTGAGGAATGGGCCACTGTTCAAGGCCTTTTTCCTCTGGGAAACTGGCCACCTCTTCTCCCCAAACAGACCACATCATGTCTCACTCAGGTTTACTGTCATCTGTGGCAAATGGGGCTTCTTGCTAGGAACATTGCCCCCACAGGCTCTCTTCTCTTACCTGCATTAATTTCAGTATTTCCTCCCTCATCACCTAGGTCATCCCCTTACTCATATGCCTCAGCCCCATCCTGAGATTACTTAAAGGTCTCTCCTCCATGGCCTACCTAGTTGTCCTTTAATCCATACATTGTCTAATAATCAAAACCTGAAGCTTTATCATTTCTCATCCTGACTCTGAGCAGACCCCAATTCCTTTTTGCTCCCCGTGAAAGCACATCTTTGTTTACCCACAATCCACCTCTCATCAATTCTTCAACATTTCAGAAAAATATGTCCAAAGCCAAAAGGAATCTTAAAAAATATAGAATCAGCACAAATATACATTTCTCACTTTTCAAGTTCTGACTGTGAACTTTTTGAAAATAGGCAGGTTGATTTTGCAAATACAGCCAAGAAATCAAAGAATAAGGACAATGATATCTGCTCTGACTTCAGGGTCACAGGAGGCACAGAACAGAATCTCCCAGTGAAGGACTGCAGGGACTGATTTTTACTGATGCATGATTACCTGAGTCTCTGAGTTTTACCACAGAATATATTTCAAAACTCTATACCTTTCCTCTGAAGGTGGGTGAAAATGTATGCACAATGAAACAACAAACAAAGCCCAGAGAGAGTAGAAGGAAAGAAATAACCAAGATCAGAGAAGAATTAAGTGACATAGACATCCACAGAAGTAGCAGGTGAGACAGAGTGGGCAAAAGGGAGGGCCCCAGAATGGCCTTCTGAAGCAGGGGATGAAAATCATTCTCCTTCATCTTCTTACAAAACCAGGTTGCTTTGGGAAGTTTCTAGGAGTGTGGGTGTGTCTGTGTGTCCCCTGAAGACCAGGATGAGACCTGAAGCCAATTTGAGAAGCTGCACAGGGATGGGGACCAGTGTAGGGTGACCCCATGAAAATGTGACATTCTCCAGAGTACTGTGAGTCTAGGGTAAGGACCACTGTCCCCCCAGGGGAATTTGCTGCTTCAGGCAGAGCTCTCTATTTCTAAGGGGTAAGAGAAAGGGCCTGGTGGAAGTTCCCCTGAGGCTTTTGGGGGAGGTTGCTTGCTTTGAGACTTGATCACCAAAACATGCTGTATGTCATCCAGCCCTGCATTGGGGTTTTGGACAGAAGTCATCTATGTCCCTGCCTGTCATCTGCTCTTGGCCTCCTCCAAGGGCCCAGGAGCTGCAGCAGCACCACGTGACGACTCAACCAGGGGACCCTGGGTGTCATTCTGTAAGGGAAAGGGAGCTTCTCCTGAAACCCTCAGCCCCTCTGAGATGGAAGCAACCAAAGATTCTGGGTTCTCCTGTCGGATCCTGTACAAGCAGTTTCCTTGTTTCCCAGGACATCATGAACTGGTGACATGTCTTCAGAAACAATAGGCAGATGCCCACATACCAGGGACTCTGGGCATAAAAAGTCATCCCTTGATTTTTTTGAGGTTGGTGCATGATCCTTCCTCCCCTGGCAGTAACTATACCAGGGGTTGGAGATCCAGAGTTCCTGTCAGTCAGGTATCTGTGAGAACAGGAAGAACACAGGCCTGAGGTGATGAGATGTAACTCAACTCACAAGGTGGGCCTGTGGTGGGCTGTGATTTTCTGGAAAGAAAAGGCGATCCAACCTTTCACTGTTAGAAGGTTCTTTTCCCACCTCCTTAATGCACAAGAATTAAAGACGTAACCCTGATTGTCCCCAAGCACGTGATGGCAACCTCTCATGTAGATACCAGTGCCTTTATTTGTAGAATAAACCTACTTATATAGAGTTTGGCTATTTGACCCAACACAATTATTTTGACATGGTTCTTTCTTTTTAGCCTTTAGTCCTATCTCATCCCAGGGATGCATTGAATGTGTGTATCCATTCACCCCTTTGTGGACACTTGTGTTGTTTCCAATTTGGGGTTGTTACATGTAATGCTGCTATGAGCACTTATGCAGAAAAGTCTTTAACCCAGTGAATTAGGGGCTTGGACACACCGGAATAGCCAGAGGACCCTGAAGCCTGGTTTCAAGGTTGCACAGCCACAGCCCCACACAGAGTCACATAACCACCTGCTTTTTCACATGAACCTGGGTCTGCCACAAACCCCCATCAGTAAACACAGAAGCAGAAATAATGGCCCCATCTCCCTTCCAGATTCTGAATTAAACTCGTGTGCCTCAGAGGCTGAATTTGATTCACATCTGGATTTGCAAGCACTAGGAATTGAGGAAAGGTAGTTTCTCATCTTTCATTCTTTTTGATATGAGAAAACATGGAAGGAATTGGAGCACAGATGCCAAGTGCCCTCAGATAGCAGATGGCATTTCTGAGTTTGCTCAAAGGCAGTGTGACCCTGGGTGAGTGGTCCCACGTCAAGAAGCATCAGTTCCCTCATGTGAGATCATTAAAAGATGACATCTTCTTCTCTCCTGGATCTTAGAGAAGAGAAGCTAAACTTCCGGAATTTTCTAAGTGATGGGGGTGATAAGTATCTTTTGTTGTGGTGACACAACTCCTGGCAGGCCTCTGGGTGGTTACAAAGTGAAGGAAGTTCACCAGAAAGATGAAGTTTTCATCAGAAGCTTGGAATTTTCAGCTGTCAATGTAAGAAATGTCTAGACCTGCAGATAATTTTTATGGGTCTATTTGAGCAATCAGGAAAACAATTGCTGGGGAGCAAAATCTCAGTGGATTGAGAATATGCTCCAGAGGATGACAGTTTTTTGGCTTATTTTATACAGTACATTGAAAACCTGAGGCCAGAGGGGTTCCATGAAATCCTCTGACAATAGATTATGGAGGTGGAAGAAAGTAAAGAGATCTCTGAGCCCGGGGTAATGTAAAACAGACACATACTTTTTTTACATTGGTGGCTACAGAATAGGTAGCACTTCACAATGAACAAAATCACAGTTACAAAGAACAAATATTTTGTCTCTTCTCTGGTGCAGTGAAGGGTCTGGAAAAATAAGCAATGATTCAGACACTAGAAAGGTGTCTTCTGGGAGGTGCAAAAAGGCACTGAACAGACTCAGATAAGGCAAACACAGGAAATTATCAAAGAAGATGCTGGCCTGGGACCCATGTACCCACCATGACTTGCATTTCATTAAAAGTTTCAATTTTAGACAATTCTATGTGGTTACTACAGGTCTCTGAGTTTGTAAGTCCCACCATGCAGGCCTCCCCTGAGCTTGGCAGGGTTATCATGTGGTCACTTGTTTTCCACACTTCCCCTTCTTAGTCATAAATTAGTATAATGAATACACTGATGACCTATCTTTTGGTCAGATAACATTGTCTCCAGTGCTAGGTGGGATTCTTGGGAAGACTTAGTGGCAAGGTTTGACTTGCTGGACCATGAACCATTGGAGATGCAGCCAGACCTTCACCTTGGATGGAAGTCAAAGATAAGTGTTCTCAAAAGAGAAGGCAAGTAAGTGGGAAGAAGTCAGTCCCACACATTTATTAAGAAAAAAAAGCTCTAGATCATTTCTAATCTATAAGATTCCTTGATCTAAGTTTGTTATTTCATTTCTTTGTGTTTTTCATCTTGTAGTACATTTATGTATAATTTGAGGGCAGACTGTGCACCAATCCAGTTTTAACAAGCTGACCATGAGATGGGTTCTTATTCGCCATGGCCCACCTGTTATTAATTATAAATCATTCATTACTAATTTGATTTTTGCTAGATGTACATTTGGAAGGTGAAGGTTTAAGGTTTATTGTGGGAACAGAACACAGTGCTGTAAACTACAATTACCATCTAAAAGTTCCACAGGTGAGGAGGACAGTAAGAGTTTTGTAAATTCATTTTTTCTGCAGCAGCAGCATGGAAACCCATGTGTTTACAGCCAGTCCAGCTTCCATTTGAATAATGTAGGTACTGGGACTTGTTCAGTTTGGGTATAAAGATTTTCATATAATTAAGTTCTAATATTTATGATAGTCATTAAATTGTACTAACTATTTTAATAGGAATTACATTGAATCTACATATTGCTTTGGGTTATATGCACATTTTAATGATGTTAATTTTTTCAATCCATGAACATGGTATATGTCTCCATTTATTTGTATCTTCCTTCCTTTGTTTCTTCAGTGTTCTGTAGTTTCCCAGGGGCAGGTCTTTCACATCCTTAGTTAAATTTATCCCTAGATACTCTATTTGATGTTGTTGTAGTAAAAGGAATTCTTGTCTTAGATTCTTTTTCTGATAACTTATTGTTGGTATACAAGAATGCCTCTGATTTCTGAATATTGGCTTTTTATCTCACTACTTTGCTGAATTCACTTATTAGGTGGAGTAGTTTTTGATGTAGACTACGGAGTTTTCTATGTACACTATCATGTGATCTGCAAATAATGACTATTGTAATTTCCCCTCTAGAATTTGGATGCCTTTTATTTCTATTTCTTGTCTCACTTCTGTGGTTAGAATATCCAATAACTATGTTGAATAAGAGTACTGAAAGCAGGCACCTTAAGGAAAATGCTTTTAGTTATTTCCCATTGAGTATGATGTTGGCAGTAGGTTTCTCATATAACACCTTTATTATATTTAGCTATGCTCCCTCTACTCCTACTTTGCTGAGTGTTTTTATGATAAATGGGTGCTGGATTTGGTCAAAGGCTTTTTCAGCATCTATTGATATAATTCTGTGATTTTTGTCTATCATTTTGTTTATGCAATGTATTACATTTATTGATTTGTGAATGTTCTACCAGCCTTGCATACTTGAGATAAATCCCAGGTGATCATTCAGTATTACTTGTTTCATGTATTGCTTGATCCAAATTGGCAGTATTTTTTGAGGACTTTGCTTCTATGTTCATGAAAGATATAGGTCTGCAATTTTCTTTCTTTGTTGGGTCTTTACCTGGTCCTGCAATTAAGATAATACTGGTCTAATAAGTGTTTAGGATTTGTCCCTCGCCTTGAATTATTTGGAATACTTAGAGAAGAATTGGTATTAGTTCTCCTTTGAATTTTGATAAAATTTGGCTGTGAAGCCATCTGATTAAGGGCTTTTGGGTGCTGAAAGTTTTTTCTATTAGTGAGTCAACTTTTTTGTTACAGCTTGTTTTGTGTCCCACCACATGGTCTATCTTTGAAAATGATCCATGTGCATCTGTAAAAAATGTATACTTTGCTTCTTTCAGGTGAAATCATCTGTAAGTATCAATTAAGTTCATTTGATATAGAGTGGTATTCAGTGCCACAATATGCTTGTTGATACTTTGGAAGATCTGTCAGCATATAAGACATGGTGGGCGTTGTGACTCTTAGTCACCCAGCCTGAAAGAACCCACCAATGAATGAGCCATCAATAATCCAAACCAAGTACAACATGAGAGCCCACATGAACTGAACAAAGGGCATCCCTAGAGCATCCAGACCAAGAGATTAAAGAGACTGCATCACTGAATTCCACAGACCTCCTACCATAGAAGGCCACCCCATGAAGACAGGCAGTCAAAGCAGAGCAATGTGAGATGCAGAAACAAATGAAAAGAGTCACCTAAAACAGGGAGACAAGGAAAGAAGCCCCAATCGAAAGAAAAGGAGGGACCCCCAGAAAAAGAGGTAAATGATATTGAGATGAGCAATCTAGCAGACATAGAATTCAAAAGAATGGTTCTAAGGTTGCTCACGAAACTCACTGAGAATGGCAAGGAACTTTATGAGAGCTACAAGAAACTTAGTGAGAAATACAGTAGCATGAAAAACGACGTCGACACTGTGAATAAGAACCAGGAGCAAATGAAGAATACAATATCTGAAATGAAGAATACACTGGAAGGAACTGAAAGCAGGTTAGATGAAGCAGAGTACTGAATCAGTGAGCTGAAAAACAGGGAGGAAAAAAAACACCTACTCAGAGCCACAAAATGCAATTACATTTCTAAAAATATGTTCTGAAAAATGGAGGTCAGAAGGCTAAGTAAGGAAATACCCATCTACACGTCAGTGACTGTGAGGAACATTAAGGCCTCTGGGTCATACCAAAACTGCTTTCTTCACAGTGGAGGGAAAACACAGCTAATCTCTGTCAGCCAAGACTCAGTCTGAATCTCCATCAGTTCCAAGCAGTTTATAAACACATGCATAATTAGATGGAGTCCATGAACAGAGTCAGAATCTGATCTCCCAGAAGACTGTGTTTCTAGAATTTTTCATGGAGACATTCCTTTCTTTTGTCCTAGTCAACTTCTCTATGACCAAACATCTCCAAGGAAGAAGAGTATTGTTGATCCTACAATATGGCTGGTGTCCCTTGATTTGGTCTGAGTAATTACTTAAGTTCAGAGAAGCTGGTATTCACTACATGGTTTGCTCTGGTGCAGGTTGTTCTGATGCCTAGGATGGGATTATCAACATCTTGAGGTTTGGAAGCATCATTCTCACACTTCACCTGCAATCTCTGTAGCATTGGGTGATGCTCTTTCTCCTCTAAGAAATACCAAAATAATTATCAGGTCACACTTAGGTCCATAACAAGTGAGGTCATTTCTAATTCTGTGAACATCAGTCTAACTAGAACATTTAAGCCAAAGCCTTGGTTGTGTTAACAATGTTTTAATTTATATCTTATTAACAAAAAAGACAGAGTCATACTGAACTTATGTAAATAAGCCTGTTGCCATGAGAATAAGCATACTTAAGACAGCTTAAGAATACTTTAGGAGAAGTCAAACAGGGAGAAAAAGACCAGTTTGACTACCATATGGGCATCCTACTGTCCAATCCTCTTGTCCACAACAGTGTCTAGGCTTCTTGCACATACCTCCCTGATGGAGGGACAGACCTTGGATCCCTACAGGCTCATCACGTACACCCTCTGGTCATCACAAAGCCATTGCTCATCCTCAGAGGAATAAAGTGTCACCTGAACTGTGGAGATGATGCACCCGAGACCAACCAGAGGCAAAACCTGGTGTGGAATGC
The DNA here is from genome assembly GCF_021234435.1 of Artibeus jamaicensis. Lineage (NCBI taxonomy): Eukaryota > Metazoa > Chordata > Mammalia > Chiroptera > Phyllostomidae > Artibeus > Artibeus jamaicensis. Next base: position 329,402 of record NW_026521620.1, read on the forward strand.
AATCTTACGTCAACAATAATGACAATGTTAGCTCACATTTTGAGCATTTATCATCTCAATACAAGTCTTTTTAGGACTTGCCACCTAAACAACATATCTATTTAAAAACTGCAAATAAATTTATTCAGTTTAATAACGTAGAGAAGGAAAAGAGAGTAACATATTTACACCTAGTCTGAGGGGATCACTTTCATGGGAACTGATGGGGTTGCTGACTTCACACCACACCAGCATCCTCCCTCCTAATATGGTCTATGGGGAGGACCCTGTGGTTCTGGGTCAGCTACACTTTCAGACATGGCCAAAGACTCGTGCCATTAAGGAATCACTGGGTGCAGATTCCACTTGTATAAAAGGTGACTGTGGTGTTCCTGGTAGGCCAGTGGGCACTTTCATGGGCTCTGTGGGAAAGCAGAGGATGTGACTGTTTGAGAGTGGGCTATAAACCTAAGACCACACTGCCTTCTCAGACATCCCAGCCACTTCCAGTCAACAGTGAGCTCTGTAAAAGTCACCAGAGTATGGTCCTGACCCCTGCATAAGGACAATTGTCTTTGTTCAGGTGATAATGTGTAATGAGTGAACTTTACTATCTCTCTGACCCCAGACCACCCCAGGATGACCCCTGAGCTGTTCTAACAAACATCTTGGTTGAAACAACATGAATCCACAGAGGAAAGTTTATCCCAGGCCATGTAATTTATAACCTCATCATCAAATTACATGTTTTTTCTCATGAGCTTTATTGATCCTTTTCTGAAATTTTTGACTTAAATAAAGGGTAGGTCTCACTCCTCATGTAAATTTCTGTGTATTCCAAGGAAGGCAAACTTTCCACCTTTGCCCATTTGAGGGGGCAAAGGAATTTTACAGTAAGTGGGTAATAATTTACCTTTTTTTTAATGATTCATTAGTTAAGAAAGATTGCCCACTGCAATCTTTATGACCTTGGCCTTAGAGAGGTCCCATATCAAAGATTTCTCCATCTGAACAGGACTTTATTTCTTGGCCTGCAGGTTGAATATCAAGTGAAATCAATCTCTAGAGAAAAAATGGTGATTGTTTTAACAAAGCACAGGGAATGTAGGAATAGAAGGCAGCTACTCAGCAAGGCTGAAGCCATACATGGATGCCCACAGCAAACACAACTGTCCATGCGGAAACACCAAAATGTCTTCATGTCGGAGTAAAAAGTAGAGAAAAGTTTTCATTATTTTTAAAAATAGAAGTTTTAAAATTATATTTCTTAGGTGTTTTCAGGTAAGAAGAAAAAGATCAGTGTTGCTTTATCTAGGGGATTAAAGTAATTGTGCAAATCACTATAGTGCTTATGTTTTAATTTTTCTGGTGTGTACTTTCAAATAACTGGGATAGTTTCTTATAAAACCCTCACATATCAATCAATAAAGGAAAATCAACATTGAAACAATATAAAATGTAACCCAAAGACCCTCTTTCGATTTTGTCAATTATTCAAATAACATTTTTATAACAAAAATAAAATGAAAAAAACCCTTCCTCAGACAGAAAGGAGAGAGAGAAGAGAAAAAAGTAAAAAGAGGAGAAGAGGAAGAAGGAGAAGGAGGAGAAGAAGAATAACAATAACTACAACTACAACAACCAAGAACACTAAGAACAAGGAAAATAAGAAAACTACCTATTTTCTCCTTGCTCACTGCCCCGGACCCTGACATGCAGGCATCCTGTTTTTCTGTGCTAACTCTCGATCTGAGTCTGCTTTTGTTTTGTGACACAGATATTTTCTTAAAGCTTCCAGCTGAAATTTTGTTGAAGATGATTTGGTTTAGTTTTGCTATTATTTCTTCATGAATTGATATTTATGCATGTTGGGCAGAAAAGCCGCAGAAATGGTGTTGTGTTTTCTCTATCATATCAAGAGAGACATATTTATGTCATTGTCACTTGGTTTTGATGAGATCTACCAGGTTGCTGAACCATAAGAGTAAGAAAAAATAACTTTGTTCTTTTACTTAGTAAGAATTAGGCATTAGTGAGTATTCTGTAGAAGGGGAGGAGATTAAGACTGTGCTGTGTGAATGCCCTATTCCTTCTCAGGCTTTCAGCCACTGGTGTAGAATCGTTTGATGTGCTTACCTTGATCAGCTATTACTATGATGGTTGTCTGACAGTGACTATCTACTTTTATCATTTCTTCTATATTTACAAGTTGGCATTTCATCACAGAGTTTTGCTTTCTCTTCAATTTGATTGTGTATATCTGTCTATAAAGGCTTGCTGATCAATAAAGCAGACAACCTGCCTTGTTGTATTGCAGATATAAAGAAACCCTTTGGTTTTAATGGTCTTAAATTTTTTGAATTGTTTCAAATAGCTCTGCTTTTAAAAAGGAACAATGGTCCCTGGCTCATTGGGCCAGTGGATTAAGCATGGGCCTGTGAATCAAAGGATCGCAGTTCAATTCCCAGTCAGGGCACATGCCTGGGTTGCAGGCCAGTTCCCAGCAGGGGGATGCATGACAGGCAGCCATACACTGATATTCCTCTGCCTCTCTCCTTTTCTTCCCCTCTAAAGATAAATAAATAAAATCTTTAAAAAATAGAAAGTAAAAATAAAAAGGAACAATGGGCATCCAACCACTGTCTTGGTTTAAATGTATCAAGGGTTATGCCAATCAGCTCCCTCTTATTTTTAAAAATTCTTTAGAAAACTTTATTGACTCAATGGTCTAACATTCACATCAATTTCTTTTAAAGATAGATAGATCCAATATTATTATGTTTCCGGCTTATTGAAATCCAACTACCTCTTTGTTTGACTCTTACACACCAAGCCTCTCTTTTCCCTGCCCTATATCTTGCCTGTGCCAAGTCCCAGGTGACTGGAGACCAACACTTCAGCTCCAAACCCACCAGCAATAAGACAGTTGTGCTTGCCCACCCTGGTGCTTTTGTCTGGAAATCACTCAAGAACTTCCCTGGCTTAGCCTCTCCCCTTGCACGCTTCTCTACACAATCTTACATGAAGACACCATTTCTCTTCGGTCTTTGCAAAGTACACAGTGCCCTTTCCCCCCAGAGAACCTGTAAAACATGTTCTGGGGAACTAGGTTTTTTTTTTTTTCTTCTTCTCACATTGGCCTCTCTGTATTGCATTCAATTACTTTGACTGAGGCTGAGCAAAGTGTTACCAATTCTGAACTCAGCTGAGCCTGAGGCAAACAGATATTTACTATGCTTTATTCAGGATCTGATCATCTCGTTTATAAAAACCATCCCCATGCTGTTCTTAGTGCATATTCTAGTGACAATCCTCATGGGCAGGAGGAGGCTAATTGCACCAGAGGAGCTCATGTGTCTAAGGGAGGAGTCAGCAACACACATGGAACACGTGTGCATCAACACGCCTGGAGATGTCCTTGTATTTCTGATGACAATGGCTGTTGCTATGAAAAAACTGTTTGTTGTTAATGCTGTAAAAATGTCATTTCTTAAGAAGAAAGAGCTTCATGAACCAACGTGTGCAACTTTGGGTTACAAAAATGCAATATATATAATCAATAAATTATGCTTTCTTCATCCACAGTATTTAATGGAAATATTATCATACGTTGAAAATCTGTGTAATTAAAAAATTTCTTCCACAATGATCTGCTTACCTACCACCCATGCAGTAGATGAAGACATAAACAAGAACACACAGATTTAAATGAATGTCTTCCTGTTAAAGGTGAGATCATATGGTATTTGTCTTTCAACACCCAGCCTATTTCACTGGGGACAGTGACCAGAGGGTAGAGGGAAGGGAATTTAAGGGGAGAAAGGGGAAGGGATTTGGAGGAACAAATAAGAAGGACACAGGGATGAGAACTAAGGGGGTGGAAATGGGAAGGAGGTGGGGAGCAAGGGGCAGGGGAGGCTGGGATAGGAGAAATAGACAAAAAAAACTGTACTTGAAAAATAACTAAATAAAATTAAAAATTAAAAAAATGAACGTCTTTAGACCCAATGCAGTTTGTGACCTGTTTCCATGGTGAGGACTGTGTGACATCCTGCCCAGGGCCTCTGCCTTGGACCCTAGAGACCCTAGAGACCAGCTGCACTGGCTGGAGAGGGCCCACCAGATGTGGAGAAGTTGGAAAGGGGATTTCTTTAAGGAAAAAAAGCCACCTGGTCAGGAACTTGAGGCTGAGTGAGGATTAGAGAGGAGGTAAGAATGGAGGTGAGGGGTGGGCAGGTCCAAAGGCTAATGTTGTGATGTTGAGTCCTGAGAGGCTTTGCTGACCACTCTCCTTCTAGGAAAACCTCCAGAGTTTCTGACTTTACAGGTTAAGTGTCTGGGGCACAAGATTTGACAGCCACACACTGATGTTTCTCTACCTCTTGTTCTCCCTCCCTTCCCCCCTCTCTAAAAAATGAGTAAATACAATCTTTTTAAAAATTGGCATGATCTAGAATTCGCCATTTTAAAGTGTGGGGCCAGGGAAGCTGGGTCCTTGCAGTCCGGCCAGAGCTCTGTGCAGTGGGATAGCCTCAGGGTGACCCGTGTCCTGGGCTGACCCCGGGACATGGAGAAGGGTGTGGTGCTGTGTGTCCTCAGGTTAAATTTGTGTTCTGGACACCAGGATCTGCAAGTGAGAGGAGATGTTCACTTGTCCATCCTGTCCCCTCTGCTTCGCTCACACCGACCTTTCCCTTTGATACACCTGGTGTTCTGCTCCTCCCCTTCCCCACAGACCCAGGGTCCAGCATTTCAGCCACACATACTGCTCCACCCAGGGACACCCACGTGTAACTTACTGGAGGGAGAAAAAAACTGGAGCACATTTCTGAAAATCTGAGTTTGGTGAAATCACATTCAAGGAGCAGGGAGGAGTTCTTGGAGCAACAGAGGCTGAGACTCATGGAGTTGGAACATGATGGAGTGTTAACATGCTATGTGACCCTTGCAAAATGTTTATAAATTTATGTTGAATACTCAGAGCAAGACATGGTGACTGATGTACTTTCTTCCTGGCCCCTCCAGAGACCAGCAGAGCTACTCCACAACCTGGAGCCATCCCAGGAGCTGCTGACCCTCCTCAGCAGCACGCACAGCCCAGCAGGGCCCAACCTCACCATCATCTCTCAGCCCACAGTCCCCCTCACTCTCCAAGCTGCCCACACTAGACTCTGTCAGCTCCTCCATCCAGCGAGGCATCTGCCCACCTAAAGGCCAGTCCTCTGCTGCCAGCTTCTCCCTGCCACCCTCCATCTTAAATGAGGCAAATGTCCCCTTGGGCTTACTCACACTCAGTCCAGCCATAGGATGTTTCCCAGAGGAGTTCTGCTAGATGCTCCCACCACACTAGGTGCTTCCCTTCCCTCTCCCTCTCCATTACCATTCACTAGTCCCTCCTATAACAAATGACACAGTGCCTGGCTCCCTGCTCTGACACAGGGATCACATCACAGTTGTCTCTGTGGTGCCCCAGGTGCACAAGAAATATTCAACAGGCTTCTCCTGACCCATCAGGAGAAAACAACCTCTGTGATTGACAGAGGTAAGAGAGAGAGACTGGCTGGGTCTCCTAAGGAGGACACAGTTCTGACACAGGGCAGAAGGCTTCTGTTTGGAATGGAGGGGAAAAGACAAGGGAGCAGAGTAGCATATAAGAGAAGGCATAGTAACAAAACAAAATCCATGGTCTGGAAGTGGCAGGGGGCAAGAAAATACCGACGATGGTAAGTTTTACACGTTAGCCATCACTCAGCAGTGACTTCGGAAGAGAGATGAGGAAAATGACAATTTGTGTTAGTGTGACATTGCGAAAACTTAACCAGGGGCCCTCAACATTGTTCTCACCACCCACATAAGTAAGCAAATAAGACCTAAAAAGTGCAGGACCGGACCACTGGTTAGCTCACCCACAGGCACTTGCAGCCCATTGCAGGCACTGGGGCTGTGAGATGAGACAAGCCCTGCCCACGTGGAGCTCATGTTCTGCAGGGGAAACAGAGGAGGGGCAAGTCAGAAGTGAAGATATTGGGTCTCTAGAGGAGGTGGTCAGGGCAGGTGTCTCCGAAGGACACCCCTGAGTGTCAGCAGGGGTCTGAAGGCAATGAGGGGGTGAGCCAGGCAGACACATGGAGAAAAAATTCCAAAAAGTAAAAACAATCATTTCATATGTGCTGAAATAATGGTGGCTATGCTGCTGACCTTGACCATGGAAAGGCATACACACACACACACACACACACACACACACACACACACACACATACACACACACCAAGGCTGAGAGATGAACAGTTTTGCTCAGGACCCAAAGCCTCATCTCAACATTCCAGCACATAGATCCAAATGTTGATCGATTTCTCTCTTCCCTCCTAGTCTCACTGTTAACCTTCAGGAGCCCACCCCCCACCCCCACTGCCCAACTTTCTATTGAGTCAGAGCCACCCAGTGCTGCCACCACGTGCTTGGGGACAACCCAGGGTCAGGTCCTTAATTCTTGTACATTAAGGAGGTGGGAAAAGAACCTTCTAACAGTGAAAGGTTGGATCGCCTTTTCTTTCCAGAAAATCACAGCCCAACACAGGCCCACCTTGTGAGTTGAGTTACATCTCATCACCTCAGGCCTGTGTTCTTCCTGTTCTCACAGATACCTGACTGACAGGAACTCTGGATCTCCAACCCCTGGTATAGTTACTGCCAGGGGAGGAAGGATCATGCACCAACCTCAAAAAAATCAAGGGATGACTTTTTATGCCCAGAGTCCCTGGTATGTGGGCATCTGCCTATTGTTTCTGAAGACATGTCACCAGTTCATGGTGTCCTGGGGAACAAGGAAACTGCTTGTACAGGATCAGACAGGAGAACCCAGAATCTGTGGTTGCTTCCATCTCAGAGGGGCTGAGGGTTTCAGGAGAAGCTCCCTTTCCCTTACAGAATGACACCCAGGGTCCCCTGGTTGAGTCGTCACGTGGCGCTGCTGCAGCTCCTGGGCCCTTGGAGGAGGCCAAGAGCAGATGACAGACAGGGGACATAGATGACTTCTGTCCAAAACCCCAATGCAGGGCTGGATGACATACAGCATGTTTTGGTGATCAAGTCTCAAAGCAAGCAACCTCCCCCAAGAGCCTCAGGGGAACTTCCACCAGGCCCTTTCTCTTACCCCTTAGAAATAGAGAGCTCTGCCTGAAGCAGCAAATTCCCCTGGGGGGACAGTGGTCCTTACCCTAGACTCACAGTACTCTGGAGAATGTCATATTTTCATGGGGTCTCCCTACACTGGTCCCCACCCCTGTGCAGCTTCTCACATTGGCTTCAGGTCTCATCCTGGTCTTCAGGGTACACACAGACACACCCACACTCCTAGAGACTTCCCAAAGCAACCTGGTTTTGTAAGAAGATGAAGGAGAATGATTTTCATCCCCTGCTTCAGAAGGCCATTCTGGGACACTCCCTTTTGCCCACTCTGTCTCACCTGCTACTTCTGTGGATGTCTATGTCACTTAATTCTGCTCTGATCTTGGTTATTTCTTTCCTTCTACTCTCTCTAGGCTTTGTTTGTTGTTTCATTGTGCATACATTTTCACGCACCTTCAGAGGAAAGGTATAGAGGTATGAAATATATTCTGTGGTAAAACTCAGAAACTCAGGTAATCATGCATCAGTAAAAATCAGTCCCTGCAGTCCTTCACTGGGAGATTCTGTTCTGTGCCTCCTGTGACCCTGAAGTCAGAGCAGATATCATTGTCCTTATTCTTTGACTTCTTGGCTGTATTTGCAAAATCAACCTGCCTATCTTTAAAAAGTTCACAATCAGAACTTGAAAAGTGGGAAATGTATATTTGTGCTGATTCTATATTTTTTAAGATTCCTTTTGGCTTTGGACATATTTTTCTGAAATGTTGAAGAATTGATGAGAGGTGGATTGTGGGTAAATAAAGATGTGCTTTCATGGGCAGCAAAAAGGAATTGGGGTCTGCTGAGTCAGGATGAGAAGTGATAAAGCTTTAGGTTTTGATTATAAGACAATGTATGGATTAAAGGACAACTACGTAGGCCATGGAGGAGAGAGCTTTAAGTAATCTCAGGATGGGGCTGAGGTATATGAGTAAGGGGATGACCTAGGTGATGAGGGAGGAAATACTGAAATTAATGCAGGTAAGAGAAGAGAGCCTGTGGGGGCAATGTTCTTTGCAAGAAGCCCCATTTGCCACAGATGACAGTAAACCTGAGTGAGACATGATGTGGTCTGTCTGAGGAGAAGAGGTGACCAGTTTCCTAGAGGAAAAGGGCCTTGAACAGTGGCCCATTCCTCAGGAGAAAAAGGGGTTGAGCCCCTTTCTCCAAAGGCTTTTATTGGGTTTTAAGACACAGGAATACAGGGTAGCAAGGATCAAACAGTAGATAATATTTCCATGAAATCTGAGGGCTTAGTTTGAGTCAGAGTATGTCAGGAAAAGAGTTTTAGGGTTTCTTTCTGGAACCCTTAACATATGAATGAAAGCACTCTTAGCAAAGCAGATTTAAGAGGTTGATCAGGAAGTCTGTGTGATGCCAGATTTTTCCTGGGACAGGCTGTAGGAAGGCAAGGAGCTGAACCTCTACCCCTCAGGTATTCAGGTTTAAGTGGATTAGAGCCTGAAATAGCTTCTCCCTGAAAACATGGGGACTCAGGCTTTGTCTGTGCTGGGGGGTGGGGCAAGAGTTCATTGCTCTATGTTGCAGCCCCACGAGTCCCTCAATGTTTGCCTCCCAAGTGAACATGTATGGCCTGGGTTGCCCCTCCTCTTAGGAGTCTTACCTGTCAAAGACTTCTGACCCGGCTTTGGGGGCAGGGTAAGAAGCAGAAGCAGTGCTTTTTTCCAGAGACAAGCTTTGTCTCCTGTGGCCCACATTCAGGTCACCTATTTATTCTAAGTGACTGGGGGGGGGGGGAGAGTTACAATTTCTGAAACCAGGCAGAGTGGTCCACAACAGGAGACATTTTACCTGAACTAGCATGGGCATGTGGGGAGAAACACAAGGTTGGCAGAAAGAATAAAGTCTTGAAGACTTATATCAGTGTTCTAAGACTTGGAAAAAGAGGAAAAACCAGGTGTACCAGGCAGCAGAAGTTATAAACTAGGACAAGAAGTAAGAAACAAGGAGATGAGCATTCATGGGGAGTAAGGAGTCTGAAGAGGAATGAGGGTTTGTAAGACTGGGGACACAATGAATACAGAAAATAGACAGACAGAAGGCAGTCAGACTACAAAGGGGTTGGGGTGGAGCCTGAGAAAGGAGAGGAGTGCAGGGCAGGCTTTGGGTGGCAATCAGATTGAATGTTTCCAGTTTTAGTTCTGACCCAGTAGAAACACGTGCAGCAGCTTCTCAAAGTGTGGTCTGAAGGCCACATTTTCCATATGACTTAGGAGAGCTGTGAAAAGTAAATCTTATCCCCATACCCTAGGACACACCTTAGCTGAGCCAACAAGTTAGCCATGCCCCAGGGGCTCTGTGTCAGTGAGTAAGGCAGCCTGGGGAGAGGAAACTAGTGTCCTAGTGGGGAGAGGATTGTGTGTGGAGTGAATGAAATTTGAGGGCTGAAAAGCTTGGAGTAAATGGAACCTTTCCCATCTTTGTTGACTAGCCACAGTGGACTTTCTGATTTCATGGTGGAAACTATGTGACAGTCGTTAGTGCTGGAAGCATAGGTTCCAGTGGTCTGGGCCACTTGTCCTTGTCTCATCCAGGATGTACCACTTCCATCTGGGATGGATGCTGCTCTCCCCACCTCTCCTAATGTTGGTGGGTGTGATAGAACCTAGATCACGACGAGGAGGTCTGGCTTCCTTGTTACTTCACAGCTCACACCCTCCATCTCTCCTGAGGACTAGACTCTGTTCAGGGATTTGTACATTATTGCTGTAGAAGGCACGGTCTCACCCCAAAGCCTAGGAGTCTTCATGTAATTCCCTGATTAGTTCCCACAGAGGCTACACAAAAGAGCTTTTATTTTTCTAACATGGACTAGATGCAGGTACAAATGCAGCAACTTGTCCTTTACTCTGGGAAGTACTTCCAGCATGGCCAAGAGTATACTGGAGCCATGAAAGTCTCATAGACGTAGGAGATCCCTGAGTGGTCAGATGTGGATGTTCCTGCTTTACTTAACCTGCTTATCACTACAACTGATCCTGTCACTGGTGTCAATGTCCTCACTGATGCCATTGTCTTAAATCATCAACATGAGCAGGCACCCACTTCCACCCCTCAGAGCACATCTGTCTTTCTAAAGCATTTAGAAAACTTACCATCTTGTTCATTTCTAGCAAGGCAGCCTCTAGTTCAAACCATTAAAGATGACACCAGTCATAAGTCTTTAGGGTTTTTATGACTTGCGGTTGGCGTGGAATTGACTTGGGGGACAAATGCCTGCATTTGCCCTGCTAAGAAGGGCAGGCTGTATGAACTCACACTTGGTGGGGGAATGTAGAAGGGCCTGTATTAGGTTTATTGCTCTCCTTTTGCCATTCTGATATTTTTAATCACTTTTCATCAAGAAACCCTGCATTTTACCTTGAAACCGACTTTTTCTGGTTTGGCCCCTAGAAATGACCCTCAGTTGGAAAAAATAGTTTGACCCAAATGGGAGGTGCAATTATTAATACGACCACCAGAGGAAGATATCAATGCAAGGTAACCAGGAGAAAAAATAAAAAGATTGGAGGAGTTTGGGCTTTTTCTACTCTGTCATGACAAATGTCTAATGAACAGAACTACTTCACCTTCACCTCTACAGCTCACAAAGAAAAGGTCCTTCATGTCTGTAGTACTTCAGAGATTCAAATTTAAACAAATCTCTGTTATTTGGCTTAAATGTGAACAGCATTAAACAGACACAATAAAGTCCACAAAAATATTGGTCTTTGAAACATATTGATAGCCCTGCTTTTTGTACCTGAAGGACAACTGGACTCAAACCTGCTTCCTCGAGAGCCACCTCAGTACTGGGAGCTGGCTGATCCTTGTCTCCCCAAAGTGAATCCACAGGTGATGGGTGGGCTTGGTAATGTTGATTTTGGTGGTCCCACTGCCTGCATCCTGCCTTTTGCCAAAGTCATATCCTCTAATTGAATGATCAGAGTGATATACAAACCCAAAACCACTTAAATATTCGGCTATGTTTAAAAGTCTGTTTTGGAGGCTTGGCAAGATAGCATAGGAGTGAGTAGAAGCCACACTAATGACATTCCCAGGACCAATCTGGAATTATATCTAAATTGTGGAGAAATTACCCAGAAGAAACAACTGAACAATAGTGAGAGACAAGCCTTACAACCTAGGACAGATAGAAGAACCATCTTTGGCATAACCTGTCTGGTAAGGATGAAGGTGGAGACTTGAAAAGGCTGGCTAGGTGCCCACAGGTGGCAGCACTGGATGAATAATTAAGCCTCAGGTTGCGTCCTACTGAGAAAAATGGAGTCTAAATCCTAAGCTGGGATCCCCAGCCTAGAACACCAGAGCCCCCCAAATACAAAGACAACAACTGTAAGGAACAAGTGGCAGGGTTGCTCTCTGCCAGAGATGGATGGCTGGAAGTGCAAAGACCATGTAAAAAGCCAATGCACATATTTTCATTTGCTGTTACTTACCTGAGGTTCTGGCAAAGTCAGGGGCACAGTGGTCTGGCGACACCTTAGGAGAGACTGAGAATAGAAGCTGTGGAGAGAGAGTGGACAAAGTAGTAGTAGGGATGCCAGCACTGAGTCAACTCCAAAACAGGGGCAGCCATGGTGCTCACACAGACCACTCTCCTCTGAGTGGCAGCAGTATGAGGAGAAACAACATCCCTGCCTCCAACACAGTCTGTGACCCAGCTTTGTTGTGCTTATGCCTGACTGCTGAGTGCAGTGTGACTGCATTAATAACTGAAAGAGACAGCCAGTGACATAGATCCCTGGTAAAGGAGGGAGGAAGAGTGGACTAGAGGCACTTAAGGGGAGACTGGGGATGGAGACTTGGGGTAGAGAAGTGATAGTAGCTGCTGATATGCTGGTGCTGAGTCATCACTTCTACTGCAGCAGCCATGCTGCTCAGGCAGATCACTTCCCTCCAAGCAGCAGTAGCCTGAGGGAAAACAATAACCCCCAACCCTGTAGGCATTCTGCCCCACCTTATGGGGTTTATGCCTGACTGCTTAATGCACAGTGACTAGGCTAACAACTGAAGAAGACAGCCATAGACAGCAGATCTCTGGCAGTCTCAGAGCAGGCTGCCTGATGTTAGACTGGGTCAACATTTCACATCAGCAGAGGTGGATCCAAAAAGAAAAAAACAGTGGTAAAAACGAGAGTCTACTGAGATGAAATCCACTGTGGTCTTCTTCATGATTAGTGATATTTTCTTTTCTGCATAGGTTTTAACATTCATTTGTAGGCCAGCAAGTTTGTGCATATGAAGTCACTGGGATTTTTTTATTGATTATGCTGTTACGGTTGTTCTATTCCCCCCCCTTCATTTCCCTCCATCCTACCCCCTGTCCCCACCATTACCCCCCTTTAGTTTATGACCATGTGTCTCAAGTTATTTAGATTCTGTATTTCCCATGCTATTTTTGCCCCCCCATCTCTATCTACCGTTTATGCTACTTATTTTCTGTACCTTCTCCCCCCTTCTCCTACTCCCACTCCCCTGTTGCTAACCCTCCTTGAGATCTTCATTTCTATGTTTCCACTCCTGATCTAGCTGTCCTTTTAGTTTGCTTTTGTTTTAGGTGTGGTCATTAATAACTGTGAGTTTGTTGTCCTTTCACTGTTCATGTTTCTTTAACTTCTTTTTCTTAGATAAGTCCCTTTAACATTTCATATAATAAGGGCTTGGTGATGATGAACTCCCTGAATTTGATCTTATCTGAGAAGCACTTTATCTGTCCTTCCATTCTAAATGAAAGCTTTGCTGGATAGAGCAATCTTGGTTGTAGGTCTTTAGATTTCATGACTGGGAATACCTCTTTCCAGCCCCTTCTTGCCTGTAAGGTCTCTTTTGAGAAATCCGCTGACAGTCTGATGGGGACTTCTTTGTAGGTGACTGTCCCCTTAGCTCTTGCTGCTTCTAGGACTCTCTCCTTCATTTTAATCTTGGCTAATATAATTATGATATGCCTTGGTGTGTTCCTTCTTGGGTCCAACTTCTTTGGGACTCTCTGAGCTTCCTGAATTTCCTGGAAGTCTATTTCCTTTGTCAGATTGAGGAAATTTTCCTTTATTACTTGTTCAAATAAGTTTACCACTGGTGGCTGTGCCTTTTTTCATTCTGGTACCCCTATAATTCGGATGTTGGAGCATTTAAAGATGTCCTGGAGGTTCCTAAGACTCTCCTCATTTCTTTGAATTCTTGCTTCTTGACTCTTTTCTGTTTGGCCATTATTTGCTTTCTTCTGGTCCACTCCATTTATTTGAGTCCCAGTTTCCTTTTCATTGCTATTGATTTCCTGTGCAATTTCATTCATTTCAATTAGTTTCGCCTTCATATATTTGTCTAATTTGTGGCTATAATCAACCAGTTCTCTGAGGATCCTGATCACCAGTGTTTTAAACTGTGCGTCTGAGAGTTTTGCTATTTCTTCCTCACTTAGATCTATAGGTTCTGGGGCTTTGAGATCTTCCTGAGCCATTTTTGGTCTGTTCGTGCCCTTTAAGTACGAGGAGGGGAGCCTTAGACCCCCAGGTAGCTGGGTTGTGATGCTGTATGTGGGGGCGTGGTCAGAGCAGGGAAATGGCGGCACCCTCTGCTGTTTCTGGCCACTGGGTGTGAAGCAGAGGCTTAGGTGGTTCACCTGAGCGGGGCCACTGAGAGTTGCTGGGTTATGACGCTGCATATGGAGGTGGGGTCAGAGCAGGGACATGGCGGCGCCCTCCCATGCCGCTAGTCGCGGGGACCAGCTGGGTCCCGGTCCAATCGCCCACTCCCTTGCTTGTCTATCCACGCACCAATTCGTGACCACACTCAACCCGCAGCCCTGCTCCCTTGCTGTTTCCCCACGGTTGCTCGCTTGCTGGCTCACTCGGTCGCTCACTAGGTCCAACCCTGCGCCTGGATTCCATGCGCCTGAGTCCGTCTGACCGAATTTTCCTGTGCAACCCCTCTCCACCAGCTGCTGGTTTTGCCCCTCTTACCGGTCAGGCTGAAGAATTTGTTGTTATCAGACTTCCAAAAAGTTCAATTTTCTGTGTTCTGGCTGTGTTTTCTATTGCTAATATTTAGTTGTCTCTAAACTTGGTTATGTGAGAGGCACTGATTGTCCACCTATGCCTCCATCTTGGCGGAAGTCTCACTGGGATTTATAGTATAGTTTATTTCTCTCCTGTCTTATAATAGTCTTACTCTCTTTAGACCCTTATTAATACTGGTTCATTTGCTATTGATACTGAGGTTTTGGAGAAGGAGGATATATTGTTGTGGGTGTGGGTTTGTTTCTTGGGCTTTGTGGTTTTCTTCTTGCAGTAGAATGCAAGACATGGTGGGTGGAGGGACTCAGTCAACCAGCTAGAAGGAGGATGCACCAAAGAAAAACCCAACAGCAATTGAAACCCAGTAACTTCCAGAGAACAAACAGAAACAGCATAGAGGGCATCCTAATGGCATTGGGCTAAGGAGATCAAGAAGACTGCACCACTGAATCTCACAGGTCTCCTACCATACAAGTTCACACCACACACTCAGTGAGTCAGAACACACCAATTTAAGAAAAAGAGGCTAACAAGAAGAGACTCAAAAATAGTGGGAAGACAAATAAAAAAAACCCAAATGATAGAAAAGGAGAAATCTTTAGAAGGAATGCTTAATGAAATAGTGGAAAGTCAAATATTAGATATTGCATTCAAAGCAATGGTTGTAAGGTAGCCCAATGAACTCACTGAGACTTACCAAAAACTGCAGGAAAAACTGCAAGGAACTTCCTGCAAGCTATATCAACATGAAAAAGATAATAGAAACTATCAACAAGAGCCAACAGGAAAGGAAGGATACAGTTTGCAAATTTAAGAACACAGTAGAAAAAATCAAAATCAGGCCAGATGAAGCAGAGGATCGAATCAGCAAGCCAGTGGACAAAGTGAAAAAGAAACCCTCCCAGAAATATTATGAAAATGCAAAAAGACACAAAAAGAATGAAGAGGTGTTAGTGCACCTACAGGACAACATGAAATAGAATAATATCAATATAGTAGAGATACCAGAAGAAGAAGAAGAGCAAGGGATAGAAATCCTGTTTGAAAAAGTAATGATGGAACACTTCTCTAATTTGATGAGAGAAATAGTCACACAAATCCTTGAAGCACACCTCTGTGACAAACCCGAAGAGGCCTACTGCAGGACACATCATAATTAAAAGAGCAAAATTCCAGAAAAGGAAAGAATCTAAAAGGCAACTAGGGAGAAAGAGGAAGTAACATGGAAGGGAGCCCCAATGAGACTAGCAGCTGACTTCTCAATGGAAATGCTCCAAGCCAGAAAGGAATGGCAAGAAATATTCCAAGTAATCAAAACCCAAAGACCCAACACTACTCTACCCAGCAAGGCTCTCAATTAAAATGGAAGGCCAAACAAGGAGTTTCCTGGACAAAAGAAAACTCAAAGTATACACATCCTCCAGACCAGCTCTGCAAGACATGCTAAAGGTCTTCCTTAAGAAGATGAAGAAAAAGAGTGAGATAGAGAGGAACACAGGTACAAAGGGGTAAATTTCAAATAAATAACCTAAACCTACATCTACAAAAAAAGAGAGGAACAATTACAAGGACAGCCCAGAGAAAGTAGAAGGAAGGAAATAACCAAGATCAGAGCAGAGTTAAATGACATAGACACTACAAGAACAGTTCAAAGGATCAATTAATTCAAGATCTGGTTCTTTGAAAAGATCAAAAAGTTGACAAGCCTTTAAGCAGACTCACTGAGAAAAAAAGAAAGAGTACCCAAATAAATGAAATGAGAAATCAAAGAGGAGAGATTACAATTGATACCACAGAAATACAAATAATTGGAAGACATTACTACGAAGAAGCATATGCCAAGAAATATGAAAACCTAGGGGAAATGGACAAATTTCTGGGACCACATCTTCCAAAACTGAATGAAGAGGAAGCTAAAGCCTGAAGAGATCAATAACAGCTTAGAAAATCAAAGCAGTAATCAAGGAACTCCTGTCACACGAAAGCCCTGGAACAGACAGTTTCACAGGAGAATCTACAAAACATTTAAGGAAGAGCTAACCACAATCCTTCACAGATGATTTCAACAAATCCACGAAGATGGAAGACTCACAAACTCTTTTTATTTATGAAGCTAGCATTCTCCTACTCCCAAAACCAGATAAAGGTACGACAAAGAAAGAAAATTGTAGGCCAATATCACTGATGAACATAGACGCTAAAATCCTCAAAAAATCTGAGCAACCTGCATCCAAATTTACATTAAAATGATCATGCATCAAGATCAAGTGGGATCCATCACAGGGATGCAGGGTTGGTACAACATTCACGAATTAATAAACCTAATACATCACATAGACAAAAGGTAAGACAAAAATCACATGATCATATCAATAGATGCAGACAAAGCATTTGATAAGGTACAGCACCCATTTATGATAAAAACACTCAATAAAGCAGGAGTAGAGGGAACATTCCTCAACATAATAATGGCCATATACAAGATACCTACAGCCAACATCCTACTCAAGGGGCAAAAACAAAAGCTTTCCCACTAAGGTCAGGAAGAAGACAAGGATGTCTACTTTCACCACTTCTATTCAAAATAGTATTGGAAGTTCTAGCCAAAGCAATCAGACAAGAAAAATAAAAGAAATTAAAGGCATCCAAATTGGAAAGGAGGAAGCAAAAGTCTCATTGTTTGCAGATGACATGATAGTGTGGTGTGCACAGAAAATTCTCTAGACTCTACCAAAAAACTGCTTGACCTATTAAGTAAATTTGGCAAAATAGCAGGATCCAAAGTCAATATCCAGAAATCGAAGGCATTTTTCGACACCACCAATGAATGCCAGAAACAAAAATCAGGAAATATCCCATTTGTTACAGCCACTAGAAGAATAAAGTGCCTAGGAATAAACGTAATCAAAAAGGTAAAAGACCTGTACTAAGAAAACTACAGAACACTGTAGGAAGAAATAAAGGAAGACATAAATAAGCATATGGAAGCATATAACTTTTCATGGATTGGAAGGGTTAACATCATCAAAATGTCCATATTACCCCAAACAAGATATAGATTCAACACAACCTGTTTTCAAATACCATTGACATATATCACAGATACAAGTAAACATTTCAAAAATTTCTATGGAACCATAAATGACCCCAAATAGCCACAGCAATGTTGAGAAAGAAGAACAAAATAGGAGGGATCACAATACCTGATATCAAACTGTCTTAAAAGGCCACTCTAGTCAAAGCAGACTGGTACTGGCATAAGTACAGACACATAGATCAATAGAACAGGATAGAGAGCCCAGAAATAAGGCCTTTCCTGTGTAGTCAATTGATATTAGACAAAGGGTTAGGGTTATATATTCTGTTTAATGTATAATTAAACAGAAATAGTGTCTTTATTAAACAAAAATAGTGTCCATGGTGTTGGTAAATCTGGACAGCTACATGCAAAACAAAGAAACTCACCAACAACTTACACCCTACACAAAAATAAACTCAAGATGGATAAAAGACTCAAATATAAGTTGCAATGCCACAAGAGTTCTAGAGATGAATATAGGTAGGAAAATGACAGCTATTCTATGCAGCAATAGTTTCACTGACATGTCCCCTAGAGCAGGGGACATAAAGGAAAGAATAAACAAATGGGACTTCATCAAATGCAAAAGCTTCTGCAAGGTTAAAGAAAACATCAGCAACATCAAAAGGGAAACATCTGTATGGGAAAATATATTGCCAAATGACACCTCAGAGTAGGGTTTAGTTATATAAAGAACTCATGCTACTCCACACCAGGAAGACAGGAAGACAGATAACCCAATTAAAAACAGGCAAAGGACCTGGACAGACACTTCTCCCAAAAGGACATACAGAGGGCCCAGAAGGATGCTCGGCATCACTAGGTATGAGAGATGCAAATTAAAGCCACAAGTGAGGGAGGAGGACAATGGGACAAAGAAGGGGAAGAGTCAAGGAACATGTATAGAGGACACATGGACAAGCAAGACATGGGGTGGAGGATTGAATGTGGAAGGTGGGGTGGGTAGGGAAGGGGAGATTAATGGGGGCAAATGAGGACAACTGACACTGCAGAACAATTTATTAAACAGTTTTAAAAATGTACATACTATGAGAACACTACTGATGGTTATGCCCCTGCAGAGGTGCCGAGTTTCACACCTGCACTTTTCCTCAGAGTCTAAGACAAAAGGCACTTCAAGGCAACCTGTGCCCAGAAAAATCTGGGCAGTCAGGTCATCTTTTACTGTAGATGCCAATCCATAACAGAGGCAGGACAACTGGAAGTATTTGCTTGGAAAATTTCAGCCAGATTAAATATTTGGGAAGATTTAAAAATATAATAAGGATGGACACTGTAAGAAACATGACAGGATTAGATAATTATAAGTATGTGATGTTAGAGTGAAAGATGCATGGAACAAATTTAAAGAGGCAAGAAAGACTCGCCTCTTTATTAAAGACCATGCCACAGTGTACTGAGCCAGAACTCAACACCCCTGAAAGAAACGGCTGTGGAGATTTTAAGAACAGGGGAAAGAATCATTAGAAACTCTGTTTGCTAAGTGGCAGTACAGGAAAAAAAAAAAGTAAAACATTTCATACATTCTTCACAAGTTGCCTCTGTACATCATGGTTGTAAATGTTCTTACCCAAGTTAGGTTTCTACCTGCCACGAGGACTGAGACACATAAACACCAGAAGGATCACATTTTTAGAGATGGGTCCAGCCCCTTGCAATGTATATTCTCTGAATCACGGCAAGAAGACTTTCAGGAGACTTATGTGTAATTCAAAAGGGCAAAAATGGAACTGTAATTACAAATTGCAATTAAATTTCTGAGGAAAATGCTCTGATAAGATGGAGGAGAAAGGCCTGCAATCAGGACGAACTTGTCTAAAGTTTGCTGACTCTGAGGGAGCATTAAGGCCTCTAGGTCACAACCAAACTGCTTCCTACACAGTGGAAAGAAACACAGCCCAATCTTTCAGCCAAAACCCAGTTTTCATCTTCATCAGTTCCTGCAATTTACAACAAGGTGCAAGTTCCCAGCAAATTATAATCAGGTGCAAAGTAGCTCAGAGTCCCTGAGTGGAGCCAGAATCTGATCTCCCAGTTTTCCATTCAGGCATTATGCTTTTTTCCACAGTCATCTTTCCTTTGATTAAACATCATCCCTAAGAAAAAAGTGCATAGTTGACTCTATCACATGACAGGAGTCACCTGATTTGTCCTAATTAGATACATACTTACAGAGGAACTGATATTTAACCACACAGTATGCTCTGATGCAGGTTTTTAAAAAAATAAAACATAAGAGGAGGGATTTAGCAGGTTCTTGAAGTTAGGAAGCCTCACCCTAAGACTTCACTGGCAGTCACCCTAATTTTGGTGATGTACTCTCTTGCAAGAAATACCAAAATACCTGTAGGTCAAATTAGCTCCATAAAAAGTAAGATAGTTTATAATTCCACAAGTATGAGTCTGAACTAGGATATTTGGGCTGAAGCCTTAGTTTTCATACCCAAGTTTCTATTAGAAGTGGGAGGGAGATAGAGACAGGAGAAACTGGATGATCTGATCCAAGTGCCTTTATTTGAGGCTCTGTTTATAGGAGCGGCGAGTCTGGAGCAACTGCAGCCCTCTGGGGGAGGCAAGAATGGGGTTTGAAAAGGAAAAGTGCAGGGTTTGTGGGGGCATAGAGGAGGGTGGACTGAGTTAGTCTCTTGTTCTTCTGGGCAGTTACCTCAGGGATTCAGGATGTGAGCTGGGACAACGGGTTAGGTAAAGGGCCAGGCTGTGCCCAGGTAGAGGAGGGTCAGTCTGACTACTGGCCATTATGGCTGGTGCTAGATGTCTATTGTGGGAGGTGCCAGAGAGTTTGGATTAAGCCTCAGGCTATCAATTGAGTCTGGATGACTGAGTCCTGAGCAGTCTAGTTGGTTGGAAAACTGGCCTGACCCTTTCACTTGCCAATGGCATCTTATTAACCCAAAGAACAGAGATGTCCTGAATTATGCAAATAATATTATTGCCATATAAATTAGAATACCCCAAAGAGTTTAGAAATCTTTTGAAAGACAGAAAGTGAAAGACAACAAGGAGTGTGGCTCCCCACATGGGTGTCCTCTTGTCCATCCCCATTGTCTACAACAGTGTCCAGGGGCCTCCACACTTTTGCCTGCAGAAGGGACAGAGCTCAGATCCTGAGAGCCAGTTAGTTGTTCAAACTGGTTATCGCACGACCACTGCTCATCCTCTGAGGGACACAATGTCACCTCCAGTGTGGACACGGTATACATGAGACCAAACTGAGGTAGGGTTTGTTCTAAAATGTGAGCTTCAGTGAACAATAATGACAATGTCTACTCACACTGTTACGTATTTATTGACTCAGGGCAAAACTTTTAAGAAAAATTCTTCTTCAGAACAGAACAATTTCAATGATGCAAAAACCTTTATTTAGAATTTAATAAGAAAGGAGAGGGCAGGAGGGTCACTCATGATGTACATACAACACAAGGGGCCAACTTTCAGCAGAATTAACAGGGTCGTAGACTTTACACTGGTAATAGCCAGCATCCTCCATGTGGACAGGGTCTATCGTGAGAATACTGCGGTCCTTGGACAGCCTTTTTCTCTTGGAGAGCTGCAGAGCCATGCCATTAAACAACCACTCAGTGGAGAGCGCATGTGATAAGCAGCTCATGACCACGTTACTATTTACTGAAACTGTGATGTTGCTGGCTTGGAGGAAGGGCCGCCGTACCACAGGCCCTGTGGAGAAACAGAGAATGCAACTGAGAGTGGGCTGACACATGGAGCCACGCGACTTTCTCAAAGATCCCAGCCACTCATTGTCCGCAAAGAGCTATGCAAAGTTCACCCCTGTGGGCCATGTGTGTTAGGTAGCTACGAGATAGAAATTTGGAAAAAAACCTTGATTCTTCCTCATGTGAAAATTATTATTATCAATCCTGAAGGTCTAAGACCAATTACAAGAAAGACTATTTCATTGGAGAGCAGAAAAGGGTCTGAGACAAGGGTCTTAGTCCCTGTAAGGCCAGAAATCTGAGGAGTCTGCATCCAGTTTCCAGGATCTGAAAAGATTTTGGACCATTCATTCATTCGTGCATTCAATTGCCCTTTATTTCTTCCTAATTTATGAAAAGCAATGGAGCGTTTGTTTTGTATTGGACCCTGAGCTGGTTTCAGTGGTGCAGTGGCATTGAGAGGGCAAGGTTGTGTTCCCTTCATATCCAGTAGTAGTGACACCAACACATCAGAAAAGAAACAAGTGATTTCAAGGCCAGCGAAGGGAGGAGTGCATCAGCCACACCTCACTGAGAGGGAGGTCTGGGGGTTCCCCTCACTGACCCAAATTGTTACTGTAGGCAATTTGTTTCTGGAGTAAAAACACATTAATTCTCCATTTCCTGTCATCTTCCAAACAGAGTGTGTTCCACAGAGGTTAGGATGCCTAATGAGAAAAAGTGACCTGAGCCAATGGGTGGTTCAAAGACCCACAGACACCTCACAAGGCTACCAAAATGGAGGAAAGAAGTCAGGCTTGTGGCTACAGACAGATCTCCAGTGACAGACGAGCTGCTCACCACCTGTCTGACTCTGCTGTAGTGACTGTGTCTCTCTGTTTCTCAGTTGCTTCTTCTTTATTTTAAAATTTATTTATTTATTTATTTTAAAATTTTTATTTAGTTATTTTTCGGGTACAGTTTTTTGTCTATTTCTCCCATCCCAGCCCCCCCCCCGGCCCATCTCCCCACCTCCCTCCCATTCCCCTCCCCAGTCCTCATCCCTGTGTCTTTCATACTTGTTCCTCAAAATCCCTCCCCTCTCAGTTGCTTCTTAATGAAGAAGGATGAGCAATTGGCTGTCAGTTTTCAGCCTAGTAATCATAAGGTGTTTACAGTATATGACCTAATTCTTAGGACAGAAGAGCAACTGAAATAAGAGGCATCTGTTATTGATTGACTGCAAGAGAGAATCCCCCCTCAGCTGATTCCTGGTGAACACAGACTAGCCAGGAGCATCTTCTATTCTCAGTTTCTTTCTGGGGATGCTGACCTTTTCCTCAACTAGAAATTTGCTAAATCCCCCAGCACAGTCAGCTAAGATCCAAAAACATTGTCTAACTGTGCTCTCACACATCGACTACCTCAGGTGATAAACTGAAGTCCATTTTTTGCCAAGATGTGGATCTCGGGCCCGAGCCTGGCCTGGTAACCTGCTCAGGAGCCTTGTTTCTTAGGCACTTGTTAAACCCTTACCAAACCGGGCTTTCCAAGGATACCAAACCCAACCTGAAACAGGCTCCCCAAGATCCTTGTGGTCAAAGATCCCTAGGACAGGGTTCTGGGGAGGAGCTCCTAAGGGGAGCTCTTCTAAGAATTTCAGGAGGCTCCTAACACCAGGGTTTGACAGAGGCCCTGTGGCGGGGTAATTCTCATGGTCAGGGTCATGGAAAGGTGCTCAGGGGCCTGAGCATAGACTGGTCTCTTTCTGCTGAGTTACTCTCATCAGAATGGTCCTTCTGACTGCAGTGACTGTCTGCCAGGCTGGAATCTGGGAAGGGAACTGAGATCTTAGGAAGTGTGCCCCCACTCTCTGTATCCTTCACTAATTGCAAAACCCACCCTGGAACAGAATGTAGAGCGAAATGAAGGTGAAATTCATGGCTGTCAGTCCTGTGTGTGAAGTAGAATTCTCCCCAGCCAACACCCAGATGTCAGAGAACAATCACTTACGGTACACATCGAGCCGTCCGAATCCTATTTCTTTTACTTCATCTGGAAGGTAGGCCACTACGGTGTATGTTCCTGTGTCTCTCAAGGAAGCCTTTTTTATCAGCAAGGTTCCATCCACGTCTGCTATTTTTTGATTATCATAAAACCGCCCTTTTTCAATATTTCTGATCATTGAGAAAGAACCTGCTATTAGATTGGAAAATCTTTCCCCTTCTCCTCTGAACCATCTGTAGCCTACAGCACCATAAGGATTCTCGTGAAGATTCAGACGCACTTCCTCCCCTTCAGCAACTGTGGTTGACACAATAGAGAATTGGGCATTCGTGGGCAGGCAGCAGAAAGTTAACAGCGACACTAGGAAAGAAGAGAGAAATTGAGTAATATTCAGATCTATGTTTTGGGAGCAAAAGAAAAGGCCCTGGAGCCTGAGCTGGTCTCTTCAACTCTCAGCCATCCTCTGAGTTTGAGTGTGTCTCCCATGGTCAAGGGTAACAGTAAAGAAAATGGCTAGACCCCTGGTTCAGTTTTTTCCTGGTGTTACCTGTCAGGAACTGTCATTATAATGTTTCCATAATTCAATACTCAATGATGAGTAAGTTTGGAAATGCACAGCAATTGGGATTTTCATGCCTCCCATTACTTTCAGATTACGAGATTTTCCTCTTGCTGAGCCCCCCTTCCTCATCCTACTCTGCTCCTCTTTCCTTTACCCTCAGGTCCAAATAGAAGCCTCCCCTCTTTTCTCAGAGCACTGGTCTCTTCAGCAGATCTCAGCCAAGTCTGTGGGTCAGATCCTTAGGTTACTACCCCAAGAATTGTCTCCTACTCACCAACCAGCAGGAGCTCTTTACAGTGGGCAAGTCCTCTGTGGCTAGAGACTGACAGGGATCCCATGGTGTATGTGGTCTGCTCTGTGGCTGCCTCTTTGAGAGAAGCTTGATGTTCAGTGAGGCTCGTAGGCACCTCTGTCCAGAATGGCACAATGTGTTCTGTTTCCTACCTGCGTGCTGAGCTTTATTCTGGGCCAAGATTATTATTCATGTGCTGGGGGCAGGGTCTGTGTTGAGGACGCACCCACTCCTTGACCTCATTTATCCCACCCTGTCTCGTCTTACCAGTTTACTGTTCTTTGATATTTTGGATTCTGGGAACTGCTGAAGCCTCTGAACGCTACACCCGCACACACACACACACACACACACACACACACCTATATACACTAGTCCACACTCACATGATGAGTTGAAGAAGAACAAGCCTGAGGTGTCTGGGTTCTGGGGTTTCCCTGAAAACCCATAGTAAGAAACCCACTCTATATCAAATGGACTTGATTGATATTTACAGATAATTCCACAAAGTAACAAAGTATACATTCTTTACAGATGCACATGGATGATTTTCAAAGATAGATCACGTGGTGGTACACAAAACAAACCTTAACAAAAAATTGAGGCACTAATAAAGAAAACTCCCAGCACACAAAAGCCCTGGACTAGTTGGCTTCACAGGCAAATTTCATCAAAATTCAAAGGAGAACTAATACCAGTTCTTTCCAAACTATTTCAAAAAAATTCAAGGTGAGGGAAGAATCCTAAATACTTCTTACTAGACCAGTATTATCTTAATTGCAGGACCAGGTGAAGACACACAAAAAAGAAAATTACAGCTCTATATCTTTGATGAACATAGAAGCTCAAGTCTTCAACAAAGTACTGCCATTTGGATCAAGCAATACATGAAACAGATAATACCCCATGATCACCTGGGATTTATCTCAAGGATGCAAGGTTGGTAGAACATTCACAAATCAATAAATGTAATACATCGCATAAACAAAATGATGGACAAAAATCACAGGAGTATATCAATAGATGCTGAAAAAACCTTTGACCAAATCCAGCACCCATTTATGATAAAAACACTCAGCAAAGTAGGGATAGAAGGAACATACCTAAATATAATAAAGGTGATATATGAGAAACCTACTGCCAACATCATACTCAATGGGAAATAACTAAAAGCATTTCCCTTGAGGTGCCTGCTTTCAGTACTCTTATTCAACATAGTACTGGATGTTCTAACTACAGAAGTGAGACAAGACATAGAAATAAAAGGCATCCAAATTCTAGAGGAGAAAGTACAATTGTCATTATTTGCAGATCACATGATAGTGTATATAGAAAACTCTATAGTCTTCATCAAGAACTACTCCACCTAATAAGTGAATTCAGCAAAGTAGTGGGATAAAAAGCCAATATTCAGAAATCAGAGGCATTCTTGTATACCAACAATAAGTTACCAGAAAAAGAAACTAAGACAAGAATCCCCTTTACTATAACAACATCAAAATAAAGTGCCTAGGGATAAATTTAACTAAGGATGTAAAAGACCTGCACCTGGAAAACTACAGAACATTGAAGAAACAAAGGGAGGAAAATACAAATAAATGGAGACATATACCATGTTCATGGATTGAAGGAATTAACATCATTAATATGTGCATACGACCCAAGGCAATTTGTAGATTCAATGTAATTCCTATTAAAATAGTTAGTAAAATTTAATGACTACCATAAATACTAGAACTTAATTACATGAAAATTTTTATACCCAAACTCAATAAGTCCTAGTACCTATATTATTCAAATGGAAGCTGAACTGGCTGTAAAAACACAGCCCTCCATACCTACTGCTGAAGCAGAGAAAATGTACTCATGAAACTCTTACTGTCCTCCTCACCTGTGCAACTTTTAGATGGTAATGGTACTTTACAGCACTGTGTTCTGTTCCCCTAGTAAACCTTAAACTTACACCTTCCAAATGCACATCTAGCAAAAATCAAATTAATAATGAATGATTCATAGCTAATAAAAGGTGGGGCATTGTGAATAAGAACCCATCTCATGGTCAGATTGTTAAAACTGGATTGGTGCATAGTCTGCTCTCAAATTATGCATAAATGTTATACAAGATGCAACACACAGAGAAACGAGAAAAAACTTAGATCATGAAACCTTATTGATTAAAAATAATGCAGAGCTTCTTTTCTTAATCAAGGTGTGGGACTGACTGCTTTTCATTTACCTGCTTTTCTCTTTTGAGAATATTCAGCTTTGATGTCCATCCAAGGTGAAGTTCTGGCGGCATCACCAATGGTTTATGTGCCAGCAAGTCAAACCTTGCCACTAAGTCTTCCTAAGAATCCCACCTAACACTGGAGACAATGTTATCTGACCAAAAGATTGGTCATTTATTTATTCTTTAGGTGGATTTATGACTAAGAAGGAGCAGTGTGGAAAACAAATGGCCCCATGATAACTTGTCAAGCTCAGGGGAGGCCTGCATGGTGGGACTTACAAACTCAGAGACCTGTAGTAACCACATAGAATCGTCTGAAATGCAAGTCATGGTGTGTAAATGAGTCCCAGGCCAGCATCTTCTTTGATAATTTTCTGTGTTTGCCTTAACTGAGTCTGTTCAGTGTCTTTTTGCACCTCCCATAAGACACCTTTCCAATGTCTGAATAACTGCTTCTTTTTACAGACCCTTCACCGCACCAGAGAAGGAACAAAACATTTGTTCTTTGTAACTGTGATTTTGTTCATTGTGAACTGCTACCTAATCTGTAGCCACTAACATAATCAAAGTATGTGTCTGTTTCACATTTTCCCGGGCTCAGAGATCTCTTCACTTTCTTCCACCTCCATAATCTATTGCCAGAAGATTTCATGAAACCCCTCTGGCCTTGGGCTTTCAATGTACTCTATAAAAGAAGCCACAAAACTGCTGTCCTGTGGAATATATTCTCAATCCACTGAGATTGTGTTCCTTAATAATTGTTGTCCAGTTAGCTCCAATAGACCCATAAAAATTCTCTGTAGGCTTAGACATTTCTGACGTTGACAGCTGAAAATTCCAAGCTTCCGATCAAAACTTTGTCTTTCTGGTGAACTGCCCTCACTCTGCAACCACCCAGAGGCCTGCCAAGAGTTGCGTCACCACAAAAGACACTCATCACCCTCATCACTTGGAAAATTCCAGAAGTTTTAGCTTCTTTTTTCTAAGATCCAGGAGAGAAGATCAAACATCATTTAATGACATCACATGAGGGAACTGATGCTTCTTGACGTGGGACCACTCACCCAGAGTCACACTGCCTTTGAGCAAACTCAGAAATGCCATCTGCTATCTGTGGGCACTTGGCATCTGTGCTCCATTTCCTTCCATGTTTTCCCATATCAAAGTGACTGAAAGATGAGAAACTACCTATCCCCAACTCCTAGTGCTGGCAAATCCAGGTGTGAATCAAATTCAGCATCTGAGGTGCACTTGTGTTTAATTCAGAATCTGGAAGAGAGATGGGGTCATTATGTCAGTTGCTGCGTTGACTGATGGGTGGTCTGTGGCAGACACAGGTTCATGTGAGGAAGCAGGTGCTTTTGTGCCTCTGGATGGGGCTGTGGCAGTGCGACCTTGAGAACAGGCTTCAGGGTCCTCTTGCTACTCAGGTGTGTCCAAGCCCCTAATTCACTGGGTTAAAGACTTTTATGCATAAATGTTCCTAGCAGGATTACATGTAATGGCCCCAAATTGGAAACAACACAGGTGTTTACAAAAAGGTGAATGGATACACACATTCAATGTATCCCTGTGATAGGATAGGACTAAAGGCTATAAAGAAAAAAACCATGTCAAAATAATCTTGTTGAGTCAAGTAGCCTAATACTGTATAAGTAGGTTTCTTATAAAAATAAAGGCACTGGTATCCACCTGAGAGGTTGCCATCAAGTGGTTGGGGACAACCCAGGGTCAGGTCTTGTACATTCTTGTACATTCGGGAGATGGGAAAGGAACCTTCTAACATTGAAAGGTTGGATCACCTTTTATTCGCAGAAAAACCTCAGCCCTCCACAGGCCCACCTTGTGAGTTGAGTTACATCTCACCACCTCAGGCCTGTGTTCTTCCTGATCGTACAAATTCCTGACCTGACAGAAACTCTGGATCGCCAATTCCTGGTAGAGTTACTGCCAGGGGAGTAAGGAACATGCACCAACCTCAAAAAAAAAAAAAAACCACCAAAGGATGACTCTTTTTGCCCAGAGTCCCTGGTATGTGTGGCATTTGCCTATTGTTTCTGAAGACATGTTACTAGTTCATGGTGTCCTGGGAAGAAGAAAATTTCTTGTACAGGATGGGACAGGAGAACCCAGAATCTATGGTCACTTCTATCTCAGAGGGGCTGAGGGTTTCAGGAGAACCTCCCTTTCCCTAACAGAAGAGCACACAGGGTCTCCTGGTTTAGTTGTCACACGGAGCTGTTCCAAATCCTGGGCCCTGGGAGGAGGCCCAGAGTAGATGACAGACAGGGACACAGATGACTTCTGTTCAAAGCCCCAATGCAGGGCTGGAGGACATGTAGCATGTTTTGGTGATCAAGTCTCAAAGCAAGCAATCTCCCCAAAGAGCCTCAGGAGAACTTTTACCAGGCCCTTCCTCTGACCCCTTGAAAGCAGAGAGGTCTCTCTGAAACAGCACATTGCCCTGGTGGGACAGTGGTCCTGACACTAGACTCACAGTACTCTGGATACTGCCACCTTTTCAAGAGCTCACCTTGCACAGGTCCCCATCCCTGTGCAGCTCCTCACATTGACTTCAGGTCTCGTCCTGGTCTTCAGGGGACACACACACACACACACACACACACACACACACACCACACGGAATTCCCACAGGAACCTGGCTTTGGTAAGAAGATAAAGGAGAGTGATTTTCATCCCCTGCTTCAGAAGGCCTTTCTGGGGCTCTCCCTTTTGCCCACTTTGTCTCACCTGCTACTTCTGTGGATGTCTATGTCACTTAAATCTGCTTTAATCTTGACTATTTCTTTCCTTCTGCTTTCTCTGGGCTTTGTTTGGTTTTCATTGTACATACATTATCACGCACCTTCAGGGAAAAGTTATAGAGGTTTGAAATATATAAAAGTTTTGTGCTGTGGTTTTGCTGAAAGCCTGTCAATTTGTGGGCCCAGTCCAATGTCTGACACATCACAGATGCTCGGGAAAAACTCATTAAATGGATAAGACAAAGCACACAATGGAGGTTTGTCACCCTGTGTGACACTGAGGTAAGGGCATGTTTGTCATAGACATGAATAAATTGGGTCCACATGGGAGGACCCCAAGGGACAAAGGGCTCAAGATATTTCAGGTTTGGGCCTTTGCTCCTTGTATTGTCAGGAGAGAGAACAGGGATCTCCTACATCTGATAGGTTGTACCCCCTTTATTCTCAGAAAATCACAGCCCTCCCTATTCCCAACTTGTAACTAACCTTGAGAAGTTACATCCAGCCACAAGAAGTGATTGAACAGCAGGCTGTTCCTCCATTTTTCATAGAGACCTGACCTGGCAGATTCTCTGGAGCCCTCTTCAGCCCAGGTAGTGTTATTACCAAAGACGGACTGAGCACACTCTGACTTCAAAAGCTCAGGGAATGACTCCCCATGCCCAAGGTCTTTGGTTTGTTGTGAGACATCTGCCTGTGGTCCCTGGAGACATCTCTCCACCCAAGCTTGTCCTGTGGGTCCAGGGGCACTTCCCATGCAGCATGGGACAGAAGAACCCAGGATCTGTGGTTACCTTCATCTTACAAGGGCTGAGGGTCCCATGGGCCCTGCACTCCTGTAACAGAAGAACCCACAGGGTCCCCTGGTTGAGTCTCCACGTGCAGATGCTCCAGATTTTGAGCCTTGAGGGGAGGCCCAGAGCAGATGACAGACAGGGGCACAGATGACTTGGATGCAACACTCCAGTGTTGTGATGAGGGAGTCACAGCACGCTGTGGGGCTTAACACTTCAGACCAGAATCCTCTCCCAGAAGTCTCAGGAGAGGTCTCACAGGACCTTGGGGACTGAGATCTTTTGAAAGAGCCCATTTTCCTAAGGAGAAGGTGTCCCTGACAATGGACTCAGAACACTCTGGACAATGTCTGTCTTCTCACTGGGCTCACCCTGCCCTGGGATGGAGTCAGGGGGCCAGGAACTCACAGAGACAGAGCCCTGATTGACTGTTCTCTCATCCCTGGAAGTCAGAGTCCACCTCTGTCCTGGACTCAGGGTCAACTCCCACCCTCTGGAGCCTGATCAGCATCCCTGGTGCAGCACCTGCCATTGGCTATATGTCTCCTCTTGTCCTACAGGTGGTGACATTAAGCCCCACAGACAACATATAAACCCAGCTTTGGCTGAGGGATACACAAGAAACCTTATTTTCATCCCCTGCTCCAAAAGGCCCTTCTGGGCCCCTCCCTCATGCCAATGGGCCATGCAATAAACATGACAAGCTCAGTGAGCAAAAGTAACCACACAGGATGCTCTGATCAGAAATTTCTAACTGGGCAGGTGATGGCAGATAGCTACATCTCTGGCACGGAGCTTTCTTAGCAAAGGTCAGACAACCTTAAGTGAGCCCTGTCTCCTGTTCTTATGCATCTTGGATAACATATCTCTGACACGAAGAGTAGTTTTCTTTGTGAAAACATTGAAAGGCAGAGCTCTGGCACTAGAACAGGGACCACAGAGCCTCTCATGTGATCTGGCTTCCTGCCTACCATGTCTATGTACTGTGAATGTTAATTACCTTGTTCCCACCATTGTAAAATAAAAGTATGTGTTTCTGCATTTGCCTTTTATTCAGTTCTAGAGAACCCTTGCTATGCTTTCTCTTACCTCCTACTTGATTTCAGGCAACTTTTCCTACCTTCTCTTTTAATTATAAAGTATAAAATACTTTACAAATAATTTTTTGCAAGATTTCAGATGTTGTTTCCAGGCACAGGATGTAAGTTTGGCTCAGATACACTCAATTAATTTTCACTTTTCTTACTTTGACAGGGCCCAGGAGCCCTGCTCCCTCAGGGATCTCTCTGATGCTCCCGACAGAATGGGCACCACCCATAGACAAAGCAAGTTGACCACAAGAAAGCCTTCCAGGTAGAAACCAGAGGTTGTCCCAACACTAATAGCCAGAGGTTGTCCCAACACTAAGAGAGCACAAGTACAGTCCCCACAAACAGACATGGAGGGGAAAGGTCTACCTGAACCCGTGCCTTCATCACCAGGAAGTTCACAGGCACCTGACCTTTCATCACTGTTTTTTCATCCTGGGACCTGCAGGACACCTCCCACTTCACACCCTAAACTGCAGGTGCTGTTGACACCTCTGGTTTTGAGTCTTCGTCCTTGGAAGCAAAAGTCAGCCTGGGGGGCAACTCGAGATTAAACAAGAGCCCCTTCTGCAGTTATCACTCAGCTTGACCCCTTCTCACCCCCCCCCAAGTCATGTTGGTGACCTGCCTGCTGGGAGGAAATAAAACCTCAGAGCATTTGAGAACCCTAAGCAGCCTGGATCCCCAGCTGGTTTTTGTGTCACAAACAAAAATCATCCTAATTTCGGGGACACAATGGGGCTCTCTATGTGGTGCTGACAGACCCAACACCAGATATTTGCATCCTGTTGCTGTCACTAAAGGTACAACACATTTAGACAAGCCCTGAGAAACAGAGAGATACAGTCACTAAAGCAGAGTCTCACAGACCATGAGCAGCTGATTGGAGTCCCTCAAAGTCTGTCTGTAGCCATAGCCCTGTTCTCTCCTCCCCCTGGGGCTTCATGAGGTATCTGTGGATTTTTAAACCAACCACTGACTCACATCCTTTTCTCTTAGGTGTCCTCAGCTCAGAGAAATAGATTCTGGTCGGTAGAGTGAAAGGAAATGAGAAATAATCTGCTTTTACTCTAGGACCAAACTACCTGCAGTAACGATCAGAGTCTGTGCAAAGAACACGCATGCCTCTTCCTCAGGTGGCAGATCCACACCTCCCTGCACTGGATTTCACTTTTTTGTTTCTTAATATGTTGGTGTATCTCCCACCACATACAGAGTAAAGGACTTTGCTTTCTCACTCCACACTCTACATCTGAAACCAGCTCAGAGACCAACATTTGAAAAATGCTCAACTTCAGGCCTAGCTGGAGGCATAGGTAGATACACTTTGCTTCCTCACATAACCATAAGGACAACAACAAATCAAAAAACAAAAAACAACCAGAACTGCCAAAAAATCAGACTGTATGGGAGTCCAACACAACTAAGGAGTTAAAGAGAAAACATTGATCCAGACCAGTACAAGGGGTGGAGATAGGCAGCCAGGGCAGACAGGACTCACAGTAAGATGCCAGCTGGTGGACCAGTGCTTTCACATTTACATGTGGATAAACCAGGAGGAACAACTGGGGAGTGAGATATACCATGCAACCCAGGACTCCAATGTGGGGAAATAAAGCCTCAGTAGCTCTGACTGTAAAAACTTGTGGAAGTTTCAGTGGTCAGAGAAACTCCCAGCTTCATAGGAGAGTTTGTTGGACAGACCCACAGAGTCCTAGAACATACAGAAACCCACCTACCCAGGAATCAGTACTAGAAGAGCCCAATATGCTTGTGATTAGCAGGGGAAGTGACTGGTAGCCGGCTGAGAGCTGAGAAGCATTGTTCCCTCTCAGACCCCTCCCCCACATACAGCACAACAACTCAGCAAAGTGGGTTGTCCTAGCAGGGCTCCTCCCCTTACTATGTAACATGCACACAGAGACAAAAAAATATGGCCCAAATGAAAGAAGAGATCAAAGCTCCAGGAGAAATACAACTAAGTGATGAAGAGATAGCCAACCTATCACACGCAGAGTTCAAAACATTGGTTATCAGTTTCCTCACAGAAATGTTCTAGTATAATCACAAAAGAGAAGAAGTGAAAGCTATGCAAAGTGCAATAAAAGAAAATGTAAAGGGAGCCAACAGTGATAGGAAGAAAACCGGGACTCAGATCAACAATTTGGAACAGAAGGAAGAAACATTCAACCAGAACAGAACAAAGAAACAAGAATTCAAAAGAATAAGGAGAGAATTAGGAACCTCCAGAAGAACAGTAAATGTTCCAACATCCATAGGGGTACCAGAAGGGGAAGAGAAAAACAAGAAATTGAAAACTTATTTGAACAAATAATAAAAGAGAACTTCCGCAATCTGGCAAAGGAAATACACTTCCAGGAAGTCCAGGAAGCTCAGAGAGACCCAAAGAATTTCGACCCAAGGAGGAAGGCACCAAGGCACATCATAATTACATTAGCCAAGATTAAAATGAAGGAGAGAATTCTAGAAACAGTTAGAGATAAGGGGAAACCTACAAAGGAGTTCCCATCAGACTGTCAGGTATTCAGAAATCTGATTTCTCAAAAGAAACCTTACAGTCAAGAATGGTCTGGAAAGAAGTACTCCAAGTCATGAAAGGCAAGGACCTACATCCAAGATTGCTCTATCCACCAAAGCTTTCATTTAGAATAGAAGGGCAGATAAAGTGCTTCCCAGATAAGATAAAGTCCAAGGACTTCATCATCACCAAGCTGTTATTATATGAAATGTTAAAGGGATTTGTCTAGGAACAGGAAGATGATCAATAATATCAACAGTAAAATGCCAACAAACACAACTATCAACAACTGGACCTAAAAAATAAAATAAAAACAAAAACAAACTTAGCAAACAGAACAGGACCAGAATCATAGAAATGGAAATCACATGAAGAGTTATCAGCAGGGAGGGGGAATGGGGAGAAAGCTGGGAAAGGTATAGGGAATAAGAGCATAAATGATAGCTACGGAATAGGCAAGGGGAGGTTAAGAATAGTACGAGAAATGGATAAACGGAAAAACTTATATGTACAATCCATGGACAGGAACTAAGGAAGGGAATGCTGGAGGGAGGAGGGTGCAGGGTGGAGGGGAATGAAGGGGAGAAAAAACGAGACAACTGTAATAGCATAATCAATAAAATATATTTTAAATGCAATAAAAGTTTTTCAAAAGAAAGACAGTTGCTTTTGAGAAATTAGGAGGAAATAAAAGGTGAATTAATGGGTGAATTAATGAATAAATGATGGATGACCCAAAATCTCTTCAGAGCCTTAAAACTGGATGCAGACTCTTTGAAATTCTGGCCATAGGAGACAGGCTCTCTGTCCCTCCGGGGACTGAGCCCCATGTCTCAGATCCGTGTGTGCTGGCTAATGAAATAGTCCTACTTACAACTGATCTTAGCCCCAGGGTATTAGTAATTTTTTTACATATGAAGGAACTTTGACTTCTTTTCAAATTTCTATCTCATAGCCACAAATGGCCCACAAGGGCCACAATCTCATCAAATCCATGCTCCACACTTGCCATCCATTACCCATTTTGCATTTGCGCACGTCCTCACCTGCCCTCTGCACAGGGAGAATGACATTCATAACCAAGGGCAGAGCACATACTTCTGATGCTATTATAATTAGCTTGTGCCTGTTCTCCTCACTCTTTTCAAGCTCCTTTCTGGAACTCTGCTCTATCATGTATTGGCTCACTGGCTCCTTTCTGTCACATCTGGAAAGACTCAACCTACTCTTATCTAGAGACTTGAGTAGTCAACTTATCACTGTCTGGCTCCTGGACTTCATGTGCCATTTCTGCTCAAACCCCAGTCTCTGGGATGTCCGGGTAAATGGTGCCTCGTAGAAAAATACCTCATCTGGATGATGGAGGGCTGTGCATAAGGACAGAATAAGGCCACTGATATCTGCTCTGACTTCAGGGTCACAGGAGGCACAGAAGAGAATTTCTCAGTGCAGGCCTGCGGGGACTGATGTCACAGGAACCTGCAGGTTTACCTGAGTTTCTGAGTTTTATGACAGAATATATTTCAAACCTCTGTAACTTTTCCCTGAAGGTGCATGATAATGTATGTACAATGAAAAACAAACAAAGCCCAGAGAAAGTAGAAGGAAAGAAATAATCAAGATTAGAGCAGAATTAAGTGACATAGACATCCACAGAAGTAGCAGGTGAGACAAAGTGGGCAAAAGGGAGAGCCCCAGAAAGGCCTTCTGAAGCAGGGGATGAAAATCACTCTCCCTTATCTTCCTACCAAAGCCAGGTTCCTGTGGGAATTCCGTGGTGTGTGTGTGTGTGTGTGTGTGTGTGTGTGTGTGTGTCCCCTGAAGACCAGGACGAGACCTGAAGTCAATGTGAGGAGCTGCACAGGGATGGGGACCTGTGCAAGGTGAGCTCTTGAAAAGGTGGCAGTGTCCAGAGTACTGTGAGTCTAGTGTCAGGACCACTGTCCCACCAGGGCAATGTGCTGTTTCAGAGAGACCTCTCTGCTTTCAAGGGGTCAGAGGAAGGGCCTGGTAAAAGTTCTCCTGAGGCTCTTTGGGGAGATTGCTTGCTTTGAGACTTGATCACCAAAACATGCTACATGTCCTCCAGCCCTGCATTGGGGCTTTGAACAGAAGTCATCTGTGTCCCTGTCTGTCATCTACTCTGGGCCTCCTCCCAGGGCCCAGGATTTGGAACAGCTCCGTGTGACAACTAAACCAGGAGACCCTGTGTGCTCTTCTGTTAGGGAAAGGGAGGTTCTCCTGAAACCCTCAGCCCCTCTGAGATAGAAGTGACCATAGATTCTGGGTTCTCCTGTCCCATCCTGTACAAGAAATTTTCTTCTTCCCAGGACACCATGAACTAGTAACATGTCTTCAGAAACAATAGGCAAATGCCACACATACCAGGGACTCTGGGCAAAAAGAGTCATCCTTTGGTGTTTTTTTTTTTTTTTTTTTTTTGAGGTTGGTGCATGTTCCTTACTCCCCTGGCAGTAACTCTACCAGGAATTGGCGATCCAGAGTTTCTGTCAGGTCAGGAATTTGTACGATCAGGAAGAACACAGGCCTGAGGTGGTGAGATGTAACTCAACTCACAAGGTGGGCCTGTGGAGGGCTGAGGTTTTTCTGCGAATAAAAGGTGATCCAACCTTTCAATGTTAGAAGGTTCCTTTCCCATCTCCCGAATGTACAAGAATGTACAAGACCTGACTCTGGGTTGTCCCCAACCACTTGATGGCAACCTCTCAGGTGGATACCAGTGCCTTTATTTTTATAAGAAACCTACTTATACAGTATTAGGCTACTTGACTCAACAAGATTATTTTGACATGGTTTTTTTCTTTATAGCCTTTAGTCCTATCCTATCACAGGGATACATTGAATGTGTGTATCCATTCACCTTTTGTAAACACCTGTGTTGTTTCCAATTTGGGGCCATTACATGTAATCCTGCTAGGAACATTTATGCATAAAAAGTCTTTAACCCAGTGAATTAGGGGCTTGGACACACCTGAGTAGCAAGAGGACCCTGAAGCCTGTTCTCAAGGTCGCACTGCCACAGCCCCATCCAGAGGCACAAAAGCACCTGCTTCCCTCACATGAACCTGTGTCTGCCACAGACCACCCATCAGTCAACGCAGCAACTGACATAATGACCCCATCTCTCTTCCAGATTCTGAATTAAACACAAGTGCACCTCAGATGCTGAATTTGATTCACACCTGGATTTGCCAGCACTAGGAGTTGGGGATAGGTAGTTTCTCATCTTTCAGTCACTTTGATATGGGAAAACATGGAAGGAAATGGAGCACAGATGCCAAGTGCCCACAGATAGCAGATGGCATTTCTGAGTTTGCTCAAAGGCAGTGTGACTCTGGGTGAGTGGTCCCACGTCAAGAAGCATCAGTTCCCTCATGTGATGTCATTAAATGATGTTTGATCTTCTCTCCTGGATCTTAGAAAAAAGAAGCTAAAACTTCTGGAATTTTCCAAGTGATGAGGGTGATGAGTGTCTTTTGTGGTGACGCAACTCTTGGCAGGCCTCTGGGTGGTTGCAGAGTGAGGGCAGTTCACCAGAAAGACAAAGTTTTGATCGGAAGCTTGGAATTTTCAGCTGTCAACGTCAGAAATGTCTAAGCCTACAGAGAATTTTTATGGGTCTATTGGAGCTAACTGGACAACAATTATTAAGGAACACAATCTCAGTGGATTGAGAATATATTCCACAGGACAGCAGTTTTGTGGCTTCTTTTATAGAGTACATTGAAAGCCCAAGGCCAGAGGGGTTTCATGAAATCTTCTGGCAATAGATTATGGAGGTGGAAGAAAGTGAAGAGATCTCTGAGCCCGGGAAAATGTGAAACAGACACATACTTTGATTATGTTAGTGGCTACAGATTAGGTAGCAGTTCACAATGAACAAAATCACAGTTACAAAGAACAAATGTTTTGTTCCTTCTCTGGTGCGGTGAAGGGTCTGTAAAAAGAAGCAGTTATTCAGACATTGGAAAGGTGTCTTATGGGAGGTGCAAAAAGACACTGAACAGACTCAGTTAAGGCAAACACAGAAAATTATCAAAGAAGATGCTGGCCTGGGACTCATTTACACACCATGACTTGCATTTCAGACGATTCTATGTGGTTACTACAGGTCTCTGAGTTTGTAAGTCCCACCATGCAGGCCTCCCCTGAGCTTGACAAGTTATCATGGGGCCATTTGTTTTCCACACTGCTCCTTCTTAGTCATAAATCCACCTAAAGAATAAATAAATGACCAATCTTTTGGTCAGATAACATTGTCTCCAGTGTTAGGTGGGATTCTTAGGAAGACTTAGTGGCAAGGTTTGACTTGCTGGCACATAAACCATTGGTGATGCCGCCAGAACTTCACCTTGGATGGACATCAAAGCTGAATATTCTCAAAAGAGAAAAGCAGGTAAATGAAAAGCAGTCAGTCCCACACCTTGATTAAGAAAAGAAGCTCTGCATTATTTTTAATCAATAAGGTTTCATGATCTAAGTTTTTTCTCGTTTCTCTGTGTGTTGCATCTTGTATAACATTTATGCATAATTTGAGAGCAGACTATGCACCAATCCAGTTTTAACAATCTGACCATGAGATGGGTTCTTATTCACAATGCCCCACCTTTTTATTAGCTATGAATCATTCATTATTAATTTGATTTTTGCTAGATGTGCATTTGGAAGGTGTAAGTTTAAGGTTTACTAGGGGAACAGAACACAGTGCTGTAAAGTACCATTACCATCTAAAAGTTGCACAGGTGAGGAGGACAGTAAGAGTTTCATGAGTACATTTTCTCTGCTTCAGCAGTAGGTATGGAGGGCTGTGTTTTTACAGCCAGTTCAGCTTCCATTTGAATAATATAGGTACTAGGACTTATTGAGTTTGGGTATAAAAATTTTCATGTAATTAAGTTCTAGTATTTATGGTAGTCATTAAATTTTACTAACTATTTTAATAGGAATTACATTGAATCTACAAATTGCCTTGGGTCGTATGCACATATTAATGATGTTAATTCCTTCAATCCATGAACATGGTATATGTCTCCATTTATTTGTATTTTCCTCCCTTTGTTTCTTCAATGTTCTGTAGTTTTCCAGGTGCAGGTCTTTTACATCCTTAGTTAAATTTATCCCTAGGCACTTTATTTTGATGTTGTTATAGTAAAGGGGATTCTTGTCTTAGTTTCTTTTTCTGGTAACTTATTGTTGGTATACAAGAATGCCTCTGATTTCTGAATATTGGCTTTTTATCCCACTACTTTGCTGAATTCACTTATTAGGTGGAGTAGTTCTTGATGAAGACTATAGAGTTTTCTATATACACTATCATGTGATCTGCAAATAATGACAATTGTACTTTCTCCTCTAGAATTTGGATGCCTTTTATTTCTATGTCTTGTCTCACTTCTGTAGTTAGAACATCCAGTACTATGTTGAATAAGAGTACTGAAAGCAGGCACCTCAAGGGAAATGCTTTTAGTTATTTCCCATTGAGTATGATGTTGGCAGTAGGTTTCTCATATATCACCTTTATTATATTTAGGTATGTTCCTTCTATCCCTACTTTGCTGAGTGTTTTTATCATAAATGGGTGCTGGATTTGGTCAAAGGTTTTTTCAGCATCTATTGATATACTCCTGTGATTTTTGTCCATCATTTTGTTTATGCGATGTATTACATTTATTGATTTGTGAATGTTCTACCAACCTTGCATCCTTGAGATAAATCCCAGGTGATCATGGGGTATTATCTGTTTCATGTATTGCTTGATCCAAATGGCAGTACTTTGTTGAAGACTTGAGCTTCTATGTTCATCAAAGATATAGAGCTGTAATTTTCTTTTTGTGTGTCTTCACCTGGTCCTGCAATTAAGATAATACTGGTCTAATAAGAAGTATTTAGGATTCTTCCCTCACCTTGAATTTTTTTGAAATAGTTTGGAAAGAACTGGTATTAGTTCTCCTTTGAATTTTGATGAAATTTGCCTGTGAAGCCAACTAGTCCAGGGCTTTTGTGTGCTGGGAGTTTTCTTTATTAGTGCCTCAATTTTTTGTTAAGGTTTGTTTTGTGTACCACCACGTGATCTATCTTTGAAAATCATCCATGTGCATCTGTAAAGAATGTATACTTTGTTACTTTGTGGAATTATCTGTAAATATCAATCAAGTCCATTTGATATAGAGTGGGTTTCTTACTATGGGTTTCAGGGAAACCCCAGAACCCAGACACCTCAGGCTTGTTCTTCTTCAACTCATCATGTGAGTGTGGGCTAGTGTATATAGGTGTGTGTGTGTGTTGCGCGGGTGTAGCGTTCAGAGGCTTCAGCAGTTCCCAGAATCCAAAATATCAAAGAACAGTAAACTGGTAAGACGAGACAGGGTGGGATAAATGAGGTCAAGGAGTGGGTGCGTCCTCAACACAGACCCTGCCCCCAGCACATGAATAATAATCTTGGCCCAGAATAAAGCTCAGCACACAGGTAGGAAACAGAACACATTGTGCCATTCTGGACAGAGGTGCCTACGAGCCTCACTGAACATCAAGCTTCTCTCAAAGAGGCAGCCACAGAGCAGACCACATACACCATGGGATCCCTG
The DNA here is from genome assembly GCF_021234435.1 of Artibeus jamaicensis. NCBI lineage: Eukaryota > Metazoa > Chordata > Mammalia > Chiroptera > Phyllostomidae > Artibeus > Artibeus jamaicensis. The sequence goes on from NW_026521620.1 coordinate 369,241, forward strand.
TCAGTCTCTAGCCACAGAGGACTTGCCCACTGTAAAGAGCTCCTGCTGGTTGGTGAGTAGGAGACAATTCTTGGGGTAGTAACCTAAGGATCTGACCCACAGACTTGGCTGAGATCTGCTGAAGAGACCAGTGCTCTGAGAAAAGAGGGGAGGCTTCTATTTGGACCTGAGGGTAAAGGAAAGAGGAGCAGAGTAGGATGAGGAAGGGGGCTCAGCAAGAGGAAAATCTCGTAATCTGAAAGTAATGGGAGGCATGAAAATCCCAATTGCTGTGCATTTCCAAACTTACTCATCATTGAGTATTGAATTATGGAAACATTATAATGACAGTTCCTGACAGGTAACACCAGGAAAAAAACTGAACCAGGGGTCTAGCCATTTTCTTTACTGTTACCCTTGACCATGGGAGACACACTCAAACTCAGAGGATGGCTGAGAGTTGAAGAGACCAGCTCAGGCTCCAGGGCCTTTTCTTTTGCTCCCAAAACATAGATCTGAATATTACTCAATTTCTCTCTTCTTTCCTAGTGTCGCTGTTAACTTTCTGCTGCCTGCCCACGAATGCCCAATTCTCTATTGTGTCAACCACAGTTGCTGAAGGGGAGGAAGTGCGTCTGAATCTTCACGAGAATCCTTATGGTGCTGTAGGCTACAGATGGTTCAGAGGAGAAGGGGAAAGATTTTCCAATCTAATAGCAGGTTCTTTCTCAATGATCAGAAATATTGAAAAAAGGGCGGTTTTATGATAATCAAAAAATAGCAGACGTGGATGGAACCTTGCTGATAAAAAAGGCTTCCTTGAGAGACACAGGAACATACACCGTAGTGGCCTACCTTCCAGATGAAGTAAAAGAAATAGGATTCGGACGGCTCGATGTGTACCGTAAGTGATTGTTCTCTGACATCTGGGTGTTGGCTGGGGAGAATTCTACTTCACACACAGGACTGACAGCCATGAATTTCACCTTCATTCGCCTCTACATTCTGTTCCAGGGTGGGTTTTGCAATTAGTGAAGGATACAGAGAGTGGGGGCACACTTCCTAAGATCTCAGTTCCCTTCCCAGATTCCAGCCTGGCAGACAGTCACTGCAGTCAGAAGGACCATTCTGATGAGAGTAACTCAGCAGAAAGAGACCAGTCTATGCTCAGGCCCCTGAGCACCTTTCCATGACCCTGACCATGAGAATTACCCCGCCACAGGGCCTCTGTCAAACCCTGGTGTTAGGAGCCTCCTGAAATTCTTAGAAGAGCTCCCCTTAGGAGCTCCTCCCCAGAACCCTGTCCTAGGGATCTTTGACCACAAGGATCTTGGGGAGCCTGTTTCAGGTTGGGTTTGGTATCCTTGGAAAGCCCGGTTTGGTAAGGGTTTAACAAGTGCCTAAGAAACAAGGCTCCTGAGCAGGTTACCAGGCCAGGCTCGGGCCCGAGATCCACATCTTGGCAAAAAATGGACTTCAGTTTATCACCTGAGGTAGTCGATGTGTGAGAGCACAGTTAGACAATGTTTTTGGATCTTAGCTGACTGTGCTGGGGGATTTAGCAAATTTCTAGTTGAGGAAAAGGTCAGCATCCCCAGAAAGAAACTGAGAATAGAAGATGCTCCTGGCTAGTCTGTGTTCACCAGGAATCAGCTGAGGGGGATTCTCTCTTGCAGTCAATCAATAACAGATGCCTCTTATTTCAGTTGCTCTTCTGTCCTAAGAATTAGGTCATATACTGTAAACACCTTATGATTACTAGGCTGAAAACTGACAGCCAATTGCTCATCCTTCCTTCATTAAAAAGAAAAAAAAAAAAAAAAAAAAAAAAAAAAGAAGCAACTGAGAAACAGAGAGACACAGTCACTACAGCAGAGTCAGACAGGTGGTGAGCAGCTCGTCTGTCACTGGAGATCTGTCTGTAGCCACAAGCCTGACTTCTTTCCTCCATTTTGGTAGCCTTGTGAGGTGTCTGTGGGTCTTTGAACCACCCATTGGCTCAGGTCACTTTTTCTCATTAGGCATCCTAACCTCTGTGGAACACACTCTGTTTGGAAGATGACAGGAAATGGAGAATTAAGTGTTTTTACTCCAGAAACAAATTGCCTACAGTAACAATTTGGGTCAGTGAGGGGAACCCCCCAGACCTCCCTCTCAGTGAGGTGTGGCTGATGCACTCCTCCCTTCGCTGGCCTTGAAATCACTTGTTTCTTTTCTGATGTGTTGGTGTCACTACTACTGGATATGAAGGGAACACAACCTTGCCCTCTCAATGCCACTGCACCACTGAAACCAGCTCAGGGTCCAATAAAACAAACGCTCATTGCTTTTCATAAATTAGGAAGAAATAAAGGGCAATTGAATGCACGAATGAATGAATGGTCCAAAATCTTTTCAGATCCTGGAAACTGGATGCAGACTACTCAGATTTCTGGCCTTACAGGGACTAAGACCCTTGTCTCAGACCCTTTTCTGCTCTCCAATGAAATAGTCTTCCTCGTAATTGGTCTTAGACCTTCAGGATTGATAATAATAATTTTCACATGAGGAAGAATCAAGGTTTTTTCCAAATTTCTATCTCGTAGCTACCTAACACACATGGCCCACAGGGGTGAACTTTGCATAGCTCTTTGCGGACAATGAGTGGCTGGGATCTTTGAGAAAGTCGCGTGGCTCCATGTGTCAGCCCACTCTCAGTTGCATTCTCTGTTTCTCCACAGGGCCTGTGGTACGGCGGCCCTTCCTCCAAGCCAGCAACATCACAGTTTCAGTAAATAGTAACGTGGTCATGAGCTGCTTATCACATGCGCTCTCCACTGAGTGGTTGTTTAATGGCATGGCTCTGCAGCTCTCCAAGAGAAAAAGGCTGTCCAAGGACCGCAGTATTCTCACGATAGACCCTGTCCACATGGAGGATGCTGGCTATTACCAGTGTAAAGTCTACGACCCTGTTAATTCTGCTGAAAGTTGGCCCCTTGTGTTGTATGTACATCATGAGTGACCCTCCTGCCCTCTCCTTTCTTATTAAATTCTAAATAAAGGTTTTTGCATCATTGAAATTGTTCTGTTCTGAAGAAGAATTTTTCTTAAAAGTTTTGCCCCTGAGTCAATAAATACGTAACAGTGTGAGTAGACATTGTCATTATTGTTCACTGAAGCTCACATTTTAGAACAAACCCTACCTCAGTTTGGTCTCATGTATACCGTGTCCACACTGGAGGTGACATTGTGTCCCTCAGAGGATGAGCAGTGGTCGTGCGATAACCAGTTTGAACAACTAACTGGCTCTCAGGATCTGAGCTCTGTCCCTTCTGCAGGCAAAAGTGTGGAGGCCCCTGGACACTGTTGTAGACAATGGGGATGGACAAGAGGACACCCATGTGGGGAGCCACACTCCTTGTTGTCTTTCACTTTCTGTCTTTCAAAAGATTTCTAAACTCTTTGGGGTATTCTAATTTATATGGCAATAATATTATTTGCATAATTCAGGACATCTCTGTTCTTTGGGTTAATAAGATGCCATTGGCAAGTGAAAGGGTCAGGCCAGTTTTCCAACCAACTAGACTGCTCAGGACTCAGTCATCCAGACTCAATTGATAGCCTGAGGCTTAATCCAAACTCTCTGGCACCTCCCACAATAGACATCTAGCACCAGCCATAATGGCCAGTAGTCAGACTGACCCTCCTCTACCTGGGCACAGCCTGGCCCTTTACCTAACCCGTTGTCCCAGCTCACATCCTGAATCCCTGAGGTAACTGCCCAGAAGAACAAGAGACTAACTCAGTCCACCCTCCTCTATGCCCCCACAAACCCTGCACCCTTTCCTTTTCAAACCCCATTCTTGCCTCCCCCAGAGGGCTGCAGTTGCTCCAGACTCGTCGCCTCCTATAAACAGAGCCTCAAATAAAGGCACTTGGATCAGATCATCCAGTTTCTCCTGTCTCTATCTCCCTCCCACTTCTAATAGAAACTTGGGTATGAAAACTAAGGCTTCAGCCCAAATATCCTAGTTCAGACTCATGCCTGTGGAATTATAAACTATCTTACTTTTTATGGAGCTAATTTGACCTACAGGTATTTTGGTATTTCTTGCAAGAGAGTACATCACCAAAATTAGGGTGACTGCCGGTGAAGTCTTAGGGTGAGGCTTCCTAACTTCAAGAACCTGCTAAATCCCTCCTCTTATGTTTTATTTTTTAAAAACCTGCATCAGAGCATACTGTGTGGTTAAATATCAGTTCCTCTGTAAGTATGTATCTAATTAGGACAAATCAGGTGACTCCTGTCATGTGATAGAGTCAACTATGCACTTTTTTCTTAGGGATGATGTTTAATCAAAGGAAAGATGACTGTGGAAAAAAGCATAATGCCTGAATGGAAAACTGGGAGATCAGATTCTGGCTCCACTCAGGGACTCTGAGCTACTTTGCACCTGATTATAATTTGCTGGGAACTTGCACCTTGTTGTAAATTGCAGGAACTGATGAAGATGAAAACTGGGTTTTGGCTGAAAGATTGGGCTGTGTTTCTTTCCACTGTGTAGGAAGCAGTTTGGTTGTGACCTAGAGGCCTTAATGCTCCCTCAGAGTCAGCAAACTTTAGACAAGTTCGTCCTGATTGCAGGCCTTTCTCCTCCATCTTATCAGAGCATTTTCCTCAGAAATTTAATTGCAATTTGTAATTACAGTTCCATTTTTGCCCTTTTGAATTACACATAAGTCTCCTGAAAGTCTTCTTGCCGGTGATTCAGAGAATATACATTGCAAGGGGCTGGACCCATCTCTAAAAATGTGATCCTTCTGGTGTTTATGTGTCTCAGTCCTCGTGGCAGGTAGAAACCTAACTTGGGTAAGAACATTTACAACCATGATGTACAGAGGCAACTTGTGAAGAATGTATGAAATGTTTTACTTTTTTTTTCCTGTACTGCCACTTAGCAAACAGAGTTTCTAATGATTCTTTCCCCTGTTCTTAAAATCTCCACAGCTGTTTCTTTCAGGAGTGTTGAGTTCTGGCTCAGTACACTGTGGCATGGTCTTTAATAAAGAGGCGAGTCTTTCTTGCCTCTTTAAATTTGTTCCATGCATCTTTCACTCTAACATCACATACTTATAATTATCTAATCCTGTCATGTTTCTTACAGTGTCCATCCTTATTATATTTTTAAATCTTCCCAAATATTTAATCTGGCTGAAATTTTCCAAGCAAATACTTCCAGTTGTCCTGCCTCTGTTATGGATTGGCATCTACAGTAAAAGATGACCTGACTGCCCAGATTTTTCTGGGCACAGGTTGCCTTGAAGTGCCTTTTGTCTTAGACTCTGAGGAAAAGTGCAGGTGTGAAACTCGGCACCTCTGCAGGGGCATAACCATCAGTAGTGTTCTCATAGTATGTACATTTTTAAAACTGTTTAATAAATTGTTCTGCAGTGTCAGTTGTCCTCATTTGCCCCCATTAATCTCCCCTTCCCTACCCACCCCACCTTCCACATTCAATCCTCCACCCCATGTCTTGCTTGTCCATGTGTCCTCTATACATGTTCCTTGACTCTTCCCCTTCTTTGTCCCATTGTCCTCCTCCCTCCTCCTTGTAAACTTTGCTCACTTGTGGCTTTAATTTGCATCTCTCATACCTAGTGATGCCGAGCATCCTTCTGGGCCCTCTGTATGTCCTTTTGGGAGAAGTGTCTGTCCAGGTCCTTTGCCTGTTTTTAATTGGGTTATCTGTCTTCCTGTCTTCCTGGTGTGGAGTAGCATGAGTTCTTTATAAACTAAACCCTACTCTGAGGTGTCATTTGGCAATATATTTTCCCATACAGATGTTTCCCTTTTGATGTTGCTGATGTTTTCTTTAACCTTGCAGAAGCTTTTGCATTTGATGAAGTCCCATTTGTTTATTCTTTCCTTTATGTCCCCTGCTCTAGGGGACATGTCAGTGAAACTATTGCTGCATAGAATAGCTGTCATTTTCCTACCTATATTCATCTCTAGAACTCTTGTGGCACTTGCAACTTATATTTGAGTCTTTTATCCATCTTGAGTTTATTTTTGTGTAGGGTGTAAGTTGTTGGTGAGTTTCTTTGTTTTGCATGTAGCTGTCCAGATTTACCAACACCATGGACACTATTTTTGTTTAATAAAGACACTATTTCTGTTTAATTATACATTAAACAGAATATATAACCCTAACCCTTTGTCTAATATCAATTGACTACACAGGAAAGGCCTTATTTCTGGGCTCTCTATCCTGTTCCATTGATCTATGTGTCTGTACTTATGCCAGTACCAGTCTGCTTTGACTAGAGTGGCCTTTTAAGACAGTTTGATATCAGGTATTGTGATCCCTCCTATTTTGTTCTTCTTTCTCAACATTGCTGTGGCTATTTGGGGTCATTTATGGTTCCATAGAAATTTTTGAAATGTTTACTTGTATCTGTGATATATGTCAATGGTATTTGAAAACAGGTTGTGTTGAATCTATATCTTGTTTGGGGTAATATGGACATTTTGATGATGTTAACCCTTCCAATCCATGAAAAGTTATATGCTTCCATATGCTTATTTATGTCTTCCTTTATTTCTTCCTACAGTGTTCTGTAGTTTTCTTAGTACAGGTCTTTTACCTTTTTGATTACGTTTATTCCTAGGCACTTTATTCTTCTAGTGGCTGTAACAAATGGGATATTTCCTGATTTTTGTTTCTGGCATTCATTGGTGGTGTCGAAAAATGCCTTCGATTTCTGGATATTAACTTTGGATCCTGCTATTTTGCCAAATTTACTTAATAGGTCAAGCAGTTTTTTGGTGGAGTCTATAGAATTTTCTGTGCACACCACACTATCATGTCATCTGCAAACAATGAGACTTTTGCTTCCTCCTTTCCAATTTGGATGCCTTTAATTTCTTTTATTTTTCTTGTCTGATTGCTTTGGCTAGAACTTCCAATACTATTTTGAATAGAAGTGGTGAAAGTAGACATCCTTGTCTTCTTCCTGACCTTAGTGGGAAAGCTTTTGTTTTTGCCCCTTGAGTAGGATGTTAGCTGTAGGTATCTTGTATATGGCCATTATTATGTTGAGGAATGTTCCCTCTACTCCTGCTTTATTGAGTGTTTTTATCATAAATGGGTGCTGTACCTTATCAAATGCTTTGTCTGCATCTATTGATATGATCATGTGATTTTTGTCTTACCTTTTGTCTATGTGATGTATTAGGTTTATTAATTCGTGAATGTTGTACCAACCCTGCATCCCTGTGATGGATCCCACTTGATCTTGATGCATGATCATTTTAATGTAAATTTGGATGCAGGTTGCTCAGATTTTTTGAGGATTTTAGCGTCTATGTTCATCAGTGATATTGGCCTACAATTTTCTTTCTTTGTCGTACCTTTATCTGGTTTTGGGAGTAGGAGAATGCTAGCTTCATAAATAAAAAGAGTTTGTGAGTCTTCCATCTTCATGGATTTGTTGAAATCATCTGTGAAGGATTGTGGTTAGCTCTTCCTTAAATGTTTTGTAGATTCTCCTGTGAAACTGTCTGTTCCAGGGCTTTCGTGTGACAGGAGTTCCTTGATTACTGCTTTGATTTTCTAAGCTGTTATTGATCTCTTCAGGCTTTAGCTTCCTCTTCATTCAGTTTTGGAAGATGTGGTCCCAGAAATTTGTCCATTTCCCCTAGGTTTTCATATTTCTTGGCATATGCTTCTTCGTAGTAATGTCTTCCAATTATTTGTATTTCTGTGGTATCAATTGTAATCTCTCCTCTTTGATTTCTGATTTCATTTATTTGGGTACTCTTTCTTTTTTTCTCAGTGAGTCTGCTTAAACGCTTGTCAACTTTTTGATCTTTTCAAAGAACCAGATCTTGAATTAATTGATCCTTTGAACTGTTCTTGTAGTGTCTATGTCATTTAACTCTGCTGTGATCTTGGTTATTTCCTTCCTTCTACTTTCTCTGGGCTGTCCTTGTAATTGTTCCTCTCTTTTTTTTGTAGATGTAGGTTTAGGTTATTTATTTGAAATTTACCCCTTTGTACCTGTGTTCCTCTCTATCTCACTCTTTTTCTTCATCTTCTTAAGGAAGACCTTTAGCATGTCTTGCAGAGCTGGTCTGGAGGATGACTCTGAGTTTTCTTTTGTCCAGGAAACTCCTTGTTTGGCCTTCCATTTTAATTGAGAGCCTTGCTGGGTAGAGTAGTGTTGGGTCTTTGGGTTTTGATTACTTGGAATATTTCTTGCCATTCCTTTCTGGCTTGGAGCATTTCCATTGAGAAGTCAGCTGCTAGTCTCATTGGGGCTCCCTTCCATGTTACTTCCTCTTTCTCCCTAGTTGCCTTTTAGATTCTTTCCTTTTCTGGAATTTTGCTCTTTTAATTATGATGTGTCCTGCAGTAGGCCTCTTCGGGTTTGTCACAGAGGTGTGCTTCAAGGATTTGTGTGACTATTTCTCTCATCAAATTAGAGAAGTGTTCCATCATTACTTTTTCAAACAGGATTTCTATCCCTTGCTCTTCTTCTTCTTCTGGTATCTCTACTATATTGATATTATTCTATTTCATGTTGTCCTGTAGGTCCACTAACACCTCTTCATTCTTTTTGTGTCTTTTTGCATTTTCATAATATTTCTGGGAGGGTTTCTTTTTCACTTTGTCCACTGGCTTGCTGATTCGATCCTCTGCTTCATCTAGCCTGATTTTGATTTTTTCTACTGTGTTCTTAAATTTGCAAACTGTATCCTTCCTTTCCTGTTGGCTCTTGTTGATAGTTTCTATTATCTTTTTCATGTTGATATAGCTTGCAGGAAGTTCCTTGCAGTTTTTCCTGCAGTTTTTGGTAAGTCTCAGTGAGTTCATTGGGCTACCTTACAACCATTGCTTTGAATGCAATATCTAATATTTGACTTTCCACTATTTCATTAAGCATTCCTTCTAAAGATTTCTCCTTTTCTATCATTTGGGGTTTTTTATTTGTCTTCCCACTATTTTTGAGACTCTTCTTGTTAGCCTCTTTTTCTTAAATTGATGTGTTCTGACTCACTGAGTGTGTGGTGTGAACTTGTATGGTAGGAGACCCGCGAGATTCAGTGGTGCAGTCTTCTTGATCTCCTTAGCCCAATGCCATTAGGATGCCCTCTATGCTGTTTCTGTTTGTTCTCTGGAAGTCACTGGATTTTGATTGCTGTTGGGTTTTTCTTTGGTGCATCCTCCTTCTAGCTGGTTGACTGAGTCCCTCCACCCACCATGTCTTGCATTCTACTGCAAGAAGAAAACCACAAAGCCCAAGAAACAAACCCACACCCACAACAATATATCCTCCTCCTCCAAAATCTCAGTATCAACAGCAAATGAACCAGTATTAAGAAGGGTCTAAAGAGATTAAGACTATTATAAGACAGGAGAGAAATAAACTGTACTATAAATCCCAGTGACTTCATATGCACAAACTTGCTGGCCTACAAATGAATGTTAAAAGCTATGCAGAAAAGAAAATATCACTAATAATGAGGAAGACCACAGTGGATTTCATCTCAGTAGACTCTCGTTTTTACCACTGTTTTTTTCCTTTTGAATCCACCTCTGCTGATGTCAGATGTTGACCCAGTCTAACGTCAGGCAGCCTGCTCTGAAACTGCCAGAGATCTACTGTCTATGGCTGTCTTCTTCAGTTGTTAGCCTAGTCACTGTCCATTAAGCAGTCAGGCATAAGCCCCATAAGGTGGGGCAGAATGCCTACTGGGTTGGGGGTTATTGTTTTCCCTCAGGCTACTGCTGCTTGGAGGGAAGTGATCTGCCTGAGCAGCATGGCTGCTGCAGTAGAAGTGATGACTCAGCACCAGCATATCAGCAGCTACTATCACTTCTCTACCCCAAGTCTCCATCCCCAGTCTCCCCTTAAGTGCCTCTAGTCCACTCTGCCTCCCTGCTTTACAAGGAATCTATGTCACTGGCTGTCTCTTTCAGTTATTAATGTAGTCACACTGCACTCAGCAGTCAGGCATGAGCACAACAAAGCTGGGTCACAGTTTGTCTTGATGTTGTTTCCCCTTATACTGCTGCCACTCAGAGGAGAGTGATCTGTGTGATCACCATGGCTGCCCCTGTTTGGAGCATGACTCAGTGCTTGCATCCCTACTGCTACTCTCTCCACTCTCTCTCCAGAGCATCTATCCCCAGTCTTACCTCAGGTGTCTCCAGACTACAGTGCCCCTGACTTTGCCAGAACCTCAGGTAAGTGACAGCAAATGAAAATATGTGCATTGGGTTTTTACATGGCTCTTTGCACTTCTAGCCGTCCATCTCTAGAAGAGAGTAACCCTGCCACTTGTTGCTGACAGTTGTTATCTGTGTATTTGGGGGGCTCTGGTGTTCTAGGCTGGGGATCCCAGCTTAGGATTTAGACTCCATTTTTCTCAGTAGGATGCAATCTGGGGCTTAATTATTCATCCAGCGCTGCCACCTGTGGGCACCCAGCCAGCCGTTTTGAATCTCTACCTCAATCCTTACCAGACAGGTTATGCCAAAGATGGTTCTTCTATCTGTCCTAGGTTGTAAGGCTTGTCTCTCACTATTGTTCAGTTGTTTCTTCTGGGTAATTTCTCCACAATTTAGATGTAATTCCAGATTGGTCCTGGGATGTCATTAGTGTGACTTCCACTTACTCCTATGCTATCTTGCCAAGCCTCTAAAACAGACTTTTAAACAAAGCTGAATATTTAAGTCGTTCTTGGGTTTGTGTATCACTCTGATTATCCAATTAGAGGATATGACTTTGGCAAAAGGCAGGATGCAGGCAGAGGGACCACTAAAATCAACATTACCAAGCCCACTGAGCACCTGTGGCTGCACCTCTAGGAGACCAGGATGAGCCACCTCACAGTGCAGAGGTGGCCCTCAAGGAAGCAGGTTTGAGTCCAGCTGTCCTTCAGGTACAAAAAGCAGGGCTATCAATATGTTTCAAAGACCAATATTTTTGTAGACTTTATTGTGTCTGTTTAATGCTGTTCATCTTTGAGCCAAATAACAGAGATTTGTTTAAATTTGAATCTCTGAAGTACAACAGACATGAAGGATCTTCTCTTTGTGAGCTGTAAAGGTGAGGGTGAAGTAGTTCTGTTCATTAGACATTTGTCATGACAGAGTAGAAAAAGCCCAAACTCCTCCAATTCTTTTACTTTTTCTTCTGGTAACCTTGCATTGATATCTTCCTCTGGTGGTCATATTAAAAATTGCACTTCCCCCCATCAGTAAATGAATGGATCAAAAAATTGTGGTACATATATACAATGGAATTCTATGCTGCAGAGAGAAAGAAGGAGGACTACCTTTTGCAACAACATGGATGGAACTGGAAAGATTTATGCTGAGTGAAATAGGCCAGGTGCTAAAAGACAAATACCATATGATCTCACATTTAACAGGAAGCTAAACAACAAAACAAACAAGCAAGCAGAAAAAAAGAAAAACCAAAGACACTGAAATAAAGAACAAGGGGACAGTGACCAGAGGGGAGAGGGAAGGGAAGTTAAGGGGAAAAAAGGGAGGGATTTGGAGGAACAAATAGGAAGGACCCAGGGACGAGAACTAAGGGGGGTAGAAATGAGAGGGAGGTTGGGAGCAAGGGACGGGGGAGGCTGGGATGGGAGAAATAGACAAACCGTATTTGAAAAATAACTAAATAAAATTAATAAAAAATTGCACTTCCCATTTGGGTCAAACTATTTTTTCCAACCCAGGGTCATTTGTAGGGGCCAAACCAGTAAAACGCAGTGACAAAGTAAAATGCAGGGTTCCCTGCTGAAAAGTCATTAAAAATATCAGGATGGCAAAAGGAGAGCATTAAACCTAACACAGGCGCTTCTATGTGCCTGCACCAATTGTGAGTCCATGAAGCCTGCCCTTCTTAGCAGGGCAAATGCAGGCATTTGTCCCCCCAGTCAATTCCACACCAGCCACAAGTCATAAAAGCCCTACAGACTTATGACTGGTGTCATCTTTTACCATTTGAACTAAAGGCTGCCTTGCTAGAAATGAACAAAATGGTAAGTTTTGTAAATACTTTAGAAAGACACATGTGCTCTGATGGGTGGAAGTGGGTGCCTGCTCATGCTGACACTCTAAGACAATGGCATCAGTGAGGACAGTGACACCAGTGACAGGATCAGCTGTGGTGATCAGCAGGTTAAGTAAAGCAGGAACATCCACATCTCTGACCACCCAGGGATCTGCTACGTCTATGAGACTTTTTGGCTCCAATACTTTTGGCCATGCTGGAAGTGCTTCCCAGAGTAAAGGACAAGTTGCTGCATTGGTACCTGCATCTAATCCATGTTACAAGAATAAATGCTGCTTTGTATAGCCTCTGTGGGAACTAATCAGGGAATTACATGAAGACTCCTAGGCTTTGGGATGAGGCCGTGCCTTCTACAGCAATAATATAAGAATCCCTGAACAGAGTCTAGTCCTCAGGAGAGACAGAGGGCTGAGTGTGAGCTGTGAAGTACCAAGAAAGCCAGACCTCCTCGTCGTGATCTAGGTTCTATCACATCCATCAACATAAGGACAGGTGGGGAGAGCAGCATCCATCACAGATGGAAGTGGTACATCCTGGATGAGACAAGGACAAGTGGCCCAGACCAATAGAACCTACACATCCAGCACTGTGAACTGTCACATAGTTTCCACCATGAAATCAGAAAGTCCACTGTGGCTAGTCAACAAATATGGGAAAGGTTCCCTTTACTCCAAGTTTTCCAGCCCTCAAATTTCATTCACTCCACACACAGTCAGACACTAGTTTCCTCTCCCCAGGCTGCCTTACTCACTGACACAGAGCCCCTGGGGCATGGCTAACTTGTTGACTCAGTTAAGGTGCTTCCTAGTGTATGGGGATAAGATTTAGTTTTCACAGCTCTACTAGGTCATATGGAAAATGTGGCCTTCAGACCACACTTTGAGAAGCTGCTGCACATGTTTCTACTGGGTCAGAACTAAAACTGGAAACATTCAATCTGATTGCCACCCAAAGCCTGCCCTGCACTCCTCTCCTTTCCCAGGCTCCATCCCAACCCCTTTGTAGTCTGACTACCTTCTGTCTGTCTATTTTCTGTATTCATTGTGTCCCCAGTCTTACAAACCCTCATTCCTCTTCAGACTCCTTACTCCCCATGAATGCTCATCTCCTTGTTTCTTACTTCTTGTCCTAGTTTATAACTTCTGCTGCCTGGTACACCTGGTTTTTCCTCTTTTTCCAAGTCTTAGAACACTGATATAAGTCTTCAAGACTTTATTCTTTCTGCCAACCTTGTGTTTCTCCCCACATGCCCATGCTAGTTCAGGTAAAATGTCTCCTGTTGTGGACCACTCTGCCTGGTTTCAGAAATTGTAACTCTTCCCCCGTGTCACTAAGGATAAATGAGTGACCTGAATGTGGGCCACAGGAGACAAAGCTTGTCTTGGAGGAAAGCACTGCTTCTGCTTCTTCCCCTGCCCCCAAAGCCACGTCAGAAGTCTTTGACAGGTAAGACTCCTAAGAGGAGGGGCAACCTAGGCCAGACACGTTCACTTGGGAGGCAAACATGGAGGGACTTGGGAGGCTGCAACAAAGACCAATGAACTCTTCCCTGCCCCCCAGCATTGACCAAGCTCGAGTCTCCATGTTTTCTGGGAGAAGCGATTTCAGGCTCTGTCCACTTAAGCCTGAATACCTGAGAGGGAGAGGTTCAGCTCCTTGCCTTCCTAGAGCCTGTCCCAGGAAAAATCTGGCATCACACAGACTTCCTGATGAACCTCTTAAATCTGCTTTGCTAAGAGTGCTTTCATTCATATGTTAAGGGTTCCAGAAAGAAACCCTAAAACTCTTTTCCTGACAGACTCTGACTCAAACTAAGCCCTCAGATTTCATGGAAATATTATCTACTGTTTGATCCTTGCTACCCTGTATTCCTGTGTCTTAGAACCCAATAAAAGCCTTTGGAGAAAGGGGCTCAACCCCTTTTTCTCCTGAGGAACTGGCCACTGTTCAAGGCCTTTTTCCTCTGGGAAACTGGCCACCTCTTCTCCCCAAACTAATCACCTCATGTCTCATTCACGTTTACTCTCATCTGTGGCAAATGGGGCTTCTCGTGAGGAACATTGCCCCCACAGGCTTTCTTATCTTACCTGTATTAATTTTAGTATTTCCTCCCTCATCACGTAGGTCATCCCCTTACTCATATGCCTCAGCCCCATCCTGAGCTTACTTAAAGGTCTCTCCTCCATGGCCTACCTAGTTGTCCTTTAATCCATACATTGTCTAATAATCAAAACCTGAAGCTTTATCACTTCTCATCCTGAATCTGAGCAGACCCCAATTCCTTTTTGCTCCCCGTGAAAGCACATCTTTGTTTACCCACAATCCACCTCTCATCAGTTCTTCAAGATTTCAGAAAAATATGTCCAAAGCCAAAAGGAATCTTAAAAAATATAGAATCAGCATAAACATACATTTCCCACTTTTCAAGTTCTGATTGTGGACTTTTTAAAGACAGGCAGGTTGATTTTGCAAATACAGCCAAGAAGTCAAAGAATAAGGACAATGATATCTGCTCTGACTTCAGGGTCACAGGAGGCACAGAACAGAATCTCCCAGTGAAGGACTGCAGGGACTGATTTTTACTGATGCATGATTACCTGAGTTTCTGAGTTTTACCACAGAATATATTTCATACCTCTATACCTTTCCTCTGAAGGTGCGTGAAAATGTATGCACAATGAAACAACAAACAAAGCCCAGAGAGAGTAGAAGGAAAGAAATAACCAAGATCAGAGAAGAATTAAGTGACATAGACATCCACAGAAGTAGCAGGTGAGACAGAGTGGGCAAAAGGGAGGGCCCCAGAAAGGCCTTCTGAAGCAATGGAAGAAAATCATTCTCCTTTATCTTCTTATAAAACCAGGTTGCTTTGGGAAAGCCCTAGGAGTGTGGGTGTGTCTGTGTGTCCCCTGAAGACCAGGATGAGACCTGAAGCCAATGTGAGAAGCTGCACAGGGATGGGGACCAGTGTAGGGTGACCCCATGAAAATGTGGCATTCTCCAGAGTACTGCGAGTCTAGGGTAAGGACCACTGTCCCACCAGGGGAATGTGCTGATTCAGGCAGAGTTCTCTGCTTTCAAGGGGTCAGAGGAAGGGCCTGAAGGAAGTTCTTTTGAGGCTCTTGGGGGAAGTTGCTTGCTTTGAGGCTTGGTCCCCAAAACATGCTCTATGTCCTCCAGCCCTGCATTGGGGTTTTAGACAGAAGTCATCTGTGTCCCTGTCTGTCATCTGCTCTGGGCCTCCTGCCAGGGCCCAGGAGCTGCAGCAGTGCCATGTGACGACTCAACCAGGGGACCCTCTGTGTCCTTCGGTTAGAAGAAAGGAGCTTCTCCTGAAACCCTCAGCCCCCTCTGAGATGGAAGCAACCACAGACTCTGGGTTCTTCTGTCCCATCCTGTACAAGCAGTTTCCTTGTTCCCCAGGACACCATGAATTGGTGACATGTCTTCAGAAACAATAGGCCGATGCCCACATACCAGGGACTCTGGGCATAAAAAGTCATCCCTTGATTTTTTTGAGGTTGGTGCATGATCCTTCCTCCCCTGGCAGTAACTATACCAGGGGTTGGAGATCCAGAGTTCCTGTCAGTCAGGTATCTGTGAGAACAGGAAGAACACAGGCCTGAGGTGATGAGATGTAACTCAACTCACAAGGTGGGCCTGTGGTGGGCTGTGCTTTTTCTGGAAAGAAAAGGCGATCCAACCTTTCACTGTTAGAAGGTTCCTTTCCCACCTCCTTAATGCACAAGAATTAAAGACCTGGCGTGGGTTGTCCCCAAGTATGTGGTGGCAACCTCCCATGTAGATACCAGTGCCTTTATTGGTAGAATTAACTCACTTATACAGAGTTTGGCTACTTGACTCAACATGATTTTGACATGGTTCTTTCTTTTTAGCCTTTCGTCCTATCTGGTCCCGGGGATGCATTGAATGTGTGTATCCATTCACCTTTTTGTGGACACTTGTGTTGTTTCCAAGTTGGGGCTGTTACATGTGATGCTGCTATGAGCACTTATGCAGAAAAGTCTTTGACCCAGTCATTTAGGTGCTTGGACACACCTGAATAGCCAGAGGACCCTGAAGCCTGGTTTCAAGGTTGCACAGCCACAGCCCCACCCAGAGGCACACAAACACCTGCTTCTTCACATGAACCTGGGTCTGCCACAAACCCCCATCAGTGAACACAGAAGCAGAAATAATGACCCCATCTCCCTTCCAGATTCTGAATTAAACACAAGTGTGCCTCAGAGGCTGAATTTGATTCACATCTGGATTTGCAAGCACTAGGAAATGGGGAAAGGTATAGTTTCTCATCTTTCAGTCCCTTTGATATGAGAAAACATGGAAGGAATTGGAGCACAGATGCCAAGTGCCCTCAGATAGCAGATGGCATTTCTGAGTTCGCTCAAAGGCAGTGTGACCCTGGGTGAGTGGTCCCACGTCAAGAAGCATCAGTTCCCTCATGTGAGATCATTAAAAGATGACATCTTCCCTCCTGGATCTTAGAGAAGAGCAGCTAAAACTTCTGGAATTTTCTAAGTGATGGGAGTGATGAGTGTCTCTTGTTGTGGTGACGCAACTCTTGGCAGGCCTCTGGGTGGTTGCAAAGTGAGGGCAGTTCACCAGAAAGACAGAGTTTTGATCAGAAGTTTGGAATTTTCAGCTGTCAACGTAAGAAATGTCTAGACCTGCAGATAATTTTTATGGGTCTATTTGAGCCATGTGGAAGACAATTGCTGGGGAGCAAAATCGCAGTGGATTGAGAATATGCTCCAGAGGATGGCAGTTTTGTGGCTTATTTTATACAGTACAGTGAAAGCCCGAGGCCAGAGGGGTTCTATGAAACCCTGTGACAATAGATTATGGAGCTGGAAGAAAGTAAAGAGATCTCTGAGCCTGGGAAAATGTAAAACAGACACATACTTTGTTTACGTTGGTGGCTACAAAATAGGTAGCACTTCACAATGAACAAAATCACAGTTACAAAGAACAAAAGTTTTGTCTGTGCTCTGGTGCAGTGAAGGGTCTGAAAAAAGAAGCAGTTATTCAGACATTAGAAAGGTGTCTTATGGGAGGTGCAAAAAGACACTGAACAGACTCAGTTAAGGCAAACACAGGTAATTATCAAAGAAGATGCTGGCCTGCGACCCATATACCCACAATGACTTGCATTTCATTAAAAGTTTCAATTTTAGACAATCCTATGTCATTAGTACAGGTATCTGAGTTTGCAAAGTAAATGCCAGGAAGTCCACACACCAGATGCTACAATACAAAGAACCAAAAAGGCCTCCCCTGAGCTTGGCAGGGTTATCATGTGGCCACTTGTTTTTCACACTTCCCCTTTTTAGTCATAAGTTAGTATAACGAATACACTGCTGATCAATCTTTTGGTCAGATAACATTGTCTCCAGTGCTAGGTGGGATTCTTAGGAAGACTTAGTGGCAGCGTTTGACTTGCTGGACCATAAACCATTGGTGATGCAGCCAGACCTTCACCTTGGATGGAAGTCAAAGCTGAGTGTTCTCAAAAGAGAATGCAGGTAAGTGGGAGGCAGTAAAGTCTCACACCATTATTAAGAAAAAAAGCTCTAGATCATTTCTAATCTATAAGGTTTCTTGATCTAAGTGTTGTTTCATTTCTCTCTGTTTTTCATCTTGTATGACATTTATGTATAATTTGAGGGCAGACTGTGCACCAATCCAGTTTTAACAAGCTGACCATGAGATGGGTTCTTATTCGCCATGGCCCACCTGTTATTAATTATGAATCATTCATTACTAATTTGATTTTTGCTACTTGTACATTTGGAAGGTGGAAGTTTAAGGTTTATTGGGGGAACAGAACACAGTGCTGTAAACTACAATTACCATCTAAAAGTTCCACAGGTGAGGAGAACAGTAAGAGTTTTGTAAATTCATTTTTCCTGCAGGAGCCGGCATGGAAACCCATGTTTTTACAGCCAGTTCAGCTTCCATTTGAATAATATAGGTACTATGACTTACTGAGTTTGGGTATAAAGATTTTCATACAATTAAGTTTTAATATTTACAATAGTCATTAAATTGTACTAACTATTTTAATAGGAATTACATTGAATCTACATATTGCTTTGGGTCATATGCACATTTTAATGATGTTAATTCTTTCAATCCATGAACATGGTATAAGTCTCCATTTATTTGTATTTTCCTTCCTTTGTTTCTTCAGTGTTCTGTAGTTTCCCAGGTGCAGGTCTTTTACATCCTTAGTTAAATTTATCCCTAGGCACTTTATTTTGATGTTGTTATAGTAAAGGGGATTCTTGTCTTAGTTTCTTCTTCTGATAACTTATTGTTGGTATACAAGAATGCCTCTGATTTCTGAATATTGGCTTTTTATCTCACTACTTTGCTGAATTCACTTATTAGGTGGAGTAGTTTTTGATGAAGACTATAGAGATTTCTATGTACACTATCATGTGATCTGCAAATAATGACAATTGTACTTTCCCCTCTAGAATTTGGATGCCTTTTATTTCTATTTCTTGTCTCATTTCTGTGGTTATAATATCCAATACTATGTTGAATAAGAGTACTGAAAGCAGGCACTTTAAGGGAAATGCTTTTAGTTATTTCCCATTGAGTATGATGTTGGCAGTAGGTTTCTCATATAACACCTTTATTATATATAGGTATGCTCCCTCTACTCCCACTTTGCTGAGTGTTTTTTATTATAAATGGGTGCTGAGTTTGGTCAAAGGCTTTTTCAGCATCTACTGATATACTCCTGTAATTTTTTCCATCATTTTGTTTATGCAATGTATTACATTTATTGATTTGTGAATGTTCTACCACCCTTGCATCCTTGAGATAAATCCCAGGTGATCATGGGGTATTATCTGTTTAATGTATTGCTTGATCCAAATTGGCAATATTTTGTTGAGGGCTTTAGCTTCTATGTTCATGAAAGATATAGGTCTGTAATTTTCTTTCTTTGTTGGGTCTTTACCTGGTCCTGCAATTAAGATAATACTGTTCTAATAAGAAGTGTTTAGAATTTGTCCCTCACCTTGAATTATTTGGAATACTTAGAGAAGAATTGGTCTTAGTTCTCCTTTGAATTTTGATAAAATTTGGCTGTTAAAAGCCATCCAATTAAGGGCTTTTGTGTGCTGGAAGTTTTCTCTACTAGTGGGCCAACTTTTTTGTTACAGCTTGTTTTGTGTCCCACCATGTGGTCTATCTTTGAAAATGATCCATGTGCATCTGTAAAAAATGTATACTTTGCTTCTTTCAGGTGAAATCATCTGTAAGTATCAATTAAGTCCATTTGATATAGAGTGGTATTCAGTGCCACAATATGCTTGTTGATACTTTGGAAGATCTGTCAGCATATAAGACATGGTGGGCGTTGTGACTCTTAGTCACCCAGCCTGAAAGAACCCACCAATGAATGAGCCATCAATAATCCAAACCAAGTACAACATGAGAGCCCACATGAACTGAACAAAGGGCATCCCTAGAGCATCCAGACCAAGAGATTAAAGAGACTCATCCTGAATTCCACAGACCTCCTACCATAGAAGGCCACCCCATGAAGACAGGCAGTCAAAGCAGAGCAATGTGAGATGCAGAAACAAATGAAAAGAGTCACCTAAAACAGGGAGACAAGGAAAGAAGCCCCAACCAAAAGGGAAGGAGGGACCCCCAGAAAAAGAGGTAAATGATATTGAGACAAGCAATCTATCAGACATAGAATTCAAAAGAATGGTTCTAAGGTTGCTCAAGAAACTCAGTGAGAACTACAAGGAACTTTATGGGAGCTACAAGAAACTTAGTGAGAAATACAGTAGCATGAAAAAGGACGTCGACACTGTGAATAAGAACCAGGAACAAATGAAGAATACAATATCTGAAATGAAGAATACACTGGAAGGAACTGAAAGCAGGTTAGATGAAGCAGAGTACTGAATCAGTGAGTTGGAAAACAGGGAGGAAAAAAACACGTACTCAGAGCCACAAAATGCAATTACATTTCTAAAAATATGTTCTGAAAAATGGAGGTCAGAAGGCTAAGTAAGGAAATACCCATCTACACGTCAGTGACTGTGAGGAACATTAAGGCCTCCGGGTCATACCAAAACTGCTTTCTTCACAGTGGAGGGAAAACACAGCTAACCTCTGTCAGCCAAGACTCGGTCTGCATCTCCATCAGTTCCAAGCAGTTTATAAACACATGCATAATAGATGGAGTCCATGAACAGAGTCAGAATCTGATCTCCCAGAAGACTGTGTTCCTAGAATTTTTCATGGAGACATTCCTTTCTTTTGTCCTAGTCAACTTCTCTATGACCAAACATCTCCAAGGAAGAAGAGTACTGTTGATCCTACAATATGGCTGGTGTCTCTTGATTTAGTCTGAGTAATTACTTAAGTTCAGAGGAGCTGGTATTCACTACATGGTCTTCTCTGGTTCAGGTTGTTCTGATGCCTAGGATGGGATTATCAACATCTTGAGGTTTGGAAGCATCATCCTCACACTTCACCTGCAGTCTCTGTAGCTTTGGGTGATGCTCTTTCTCCTCTAAGAAATACCAAAATAATTATCAGGTCACACTTAGGTTCATAACAAGTGGGGTCATTTCTAATTCCACTGTGAACATCAGTCTAACTAGAACATTTAAGCCAAAGCCTTGGTTGTGTTAACAAAGTTCTAATTTATATCTTATTAACCAAAAAAGACAGAGTCATACTGAACTTATGTAAATAAGCCTATTGCCATGAGAATAAGCATACTCAAGACAGCTTAAGAATACTTTAGGAGAAGTCAAACAGGGAGAAAAGACCAGTGTTGACTACCATATGGGCATCCTACTGTCCAATCCTCTTGTCCACAACAGTGTCTAGGCTTCTTGCACATACCTCCCTGATGGAGGGACAGACCTTGGACCCTACAGGCTCATCACGTACACCCTCTGGTCATCACAAAGCCACTGCTCATCCTCAGAGGAATAAAGTGTCACCTGAACTGTGGAGATGATGCACCGGAGACCAACCAGAGGCAAAACCTGGTGTGGAATGCAATCTTACGTCAACAATAATGACAATGCTAGCTCACATTTTGAGCATTTATCATCTCAATACAAGTCTTTTTAGGACTTGCCACCTAAACAACATATCTATTTAAAAACTGCAAATAAATTTATTCAGTTTAATAACGTAGAGAAGGAAAAGAGAGTAACATATTTACACCTAGTCTGAGGGGATCACTTTCATGGGAACTGATGGGGTTGCTGACTTCACACCACACCAGCATCCTCCCTCCTAATATGGTCTATGGGGAGGACCCTGTGGTTCTGGGTCAGCTACACTTTCAGACATGGCCAAAGACTCGTGCCATTAAGGAATCACTGGGTGCAGATTCCACTTGTATAAAAGGTGACTGTGGTGTTCCTGGTAGGCCAGTGGGCACTTTCATGGGCTCTGTGGGAAAGCAGAGGATGTGACTGTTTGAGAGTGGGCTATAAACCTAAGACCACACTGCCTTCTCAGACATCCCAGCCACTTCCAGTCAACAGTGAGCTCTGTAAAAGTCACCAGAGTATGGTCCTGACCCCTGCATAAGGACAATTGTCTTTGTTCAGGTGATAATGTGTAATGAGTGAACTTTACTATCTCTCTGACCCCAGACCACCCCAGGATGACCCCTGAGCTGTTCTAACAAACATCTTGGTTGAAACAACATGAATCCACAGAGGAAAGTTTATCCCAGGCCATGTAATTTATAACCTCATCATCAAATTACATGTTTTTTCTCATGAGCTTTATTGATCCTTTTCTGAAATTTTTGACTTAAATAAAGGGTAGGTCTCACTCCTCATGTAAATTTCTGTGTATTCCAAGGAAGGCAAACTTTCCACCTTTGCCCATTTGGGGGGGCAAAGGAATTTTACAAGAAGTGGGTAATAATTTACCTTTTTTAAATGATTCATTAGTTAAGAAAGATTGCCCACTACAATCTTTATGACCCTGACCTTAGAGAAGTCCCATATCAAAGATTTCTCCATCTGAACAGGACTTTATTTCTTGGCCTGCAGGTTGAATATCAAGTGAAATCAATCTCTAGAGAAAAAAAAGGTGATTGTTTTAACAAAAGACAGGGAATGTAGGAATAGAAGGCAGCTACTCAGCAAGGCTGAAGCCATACATGGATGCCCACAGCAAACACAACTGTCCATGCGGAAACACCAAAATGTCTTCATGTCGGAGTAAAAAGTAGAGAAAAGTTTTCATTATTTTTAAAAATAGAAGTTTTAAAATTATATTTCTTAGGTGTTTTCAGGTAAGAAGAAAAAGATCAGTGTTTCTTTATCTAGGGGATTAAAGTAATTGTGCAAATCACTATAGTGCTTATGTTTTAATTTTTCTGGTGTGTACTTTCAAATAACTGGGATAGTTTCTTATAAAACCCTCACATATCAATCAATAAAGGAAAATCAACATTGAAACAATATAAAATGTAACCCAAAGACCCTCTTTCGATTTTGTCAATTATTCAAATAACATTTTTATAACAAAAATAAAATGAAAAAAACCCTTCCTCAGACAGAAAGGGAGAGAGAGAAGAGAAAAAAGTAAAAAGAGGAGAAGAGGAAGAAGGAGAAGGAGGAGAAGAAGAATAACAACAACTACAACTACAACAACCAAGAACACTAAGAACAAGGAAAATAAGAAAACTACCTATTTTCTCCTTGCTCACTGCCCCGGACCCTGACATGCAGGCATCCTGTTTTTCTGTGCTAACTCTCAATCTGAGTCTGCTTTTGTTTTGTGACACAGATATTTTCTTAAAGCTTCCAGCTGAAATTTTGTTGAAGATGATTTGGTTTAGTTTTGCTATTATTTCTTCATGAATTGATATTTATGCATGTTGGGCAGAAAAGCCGCAGAAATGGTGTTGTGTTTTCTCTATCATATCAAGAGAGACATATTTATGTCATTGTCACTTGGTTTTGATGAGATCTACCAGGTTGCTGAACCATAAGAGTAAGAAAAAATAACTTTGTTCTTTTACTTAGTAAGAATTAGGCATTAGTGAGTATTCTGTAGAAGGGGGAGGAGATTAAGACTGTGCTGTGTGAATGCCCTATTCCTTCTCAGGCTTTCAGCCACTGGTGTAGAATCGTTTGATGTGCTTACCTTGATCAGCTATTACTATGATGGTTGTCTGACAGTGACTATCTACTTTTATCATTTCTTCTATATTTACAAGTTGGCATTTCATCACAGAGTTTTGCTTTCTCTTCAATTTGATTGTGTATATCTGTCTATAAAGGCTTGCTGATCAATAAAGCAGACAACCTGCCTTGTTGTATTGCAGATATAAAGAAACCCTTTGGTTTTAATGGTCTTAAATTTTTTGAATTGTTTCAAATAGCTCTGCTTTTAAAAAGGAACAATGGTCCCTGGCTCATTGGGCCAGTGGATTAAGCATGGGCCTGTGAATCAAAGGATCGCAGTTCAATTCCCAGTCAGGGCACATGCCTGGGTTGCAGGCCAGTTCCCAGCAGGGGGATGCATGACAGGCAGCCATACACTGATATTCCTCTGCCTCTCTCCTTTTCTTCCCCTCTAAAGATAAATAAATAAAATCTTTAAAAAATAGAAAGTAAAAATAAAAAGGAACAATGGGCATCCAACCACTGTCTTGGTTTAAATGTATCAAGGGTTATACCAATCAGCTCCCTCTTATTTTTAAAAATTCTTTAGAAAACTTTATTGACTCAATGGTCTAACATTCACATCAATTTCTTTTAAAGATAGATAGATCCAATATTATTATGTTTCCGGCTTATTGAAATCCAACTACCTCTTTGTTTGACTCTTACACACCAAGCCTCTCTTTTCCCTGCCCTATATCTTGCCTGTGCCAAGTCCCAGGTGACTGGAGACCAACACTTCAGCTCCAAACCCACCAGCAATAAGACAGTTGTGCTTGCCCACCCTGGTGCTTTTGTCTGGAAATCACTCAAGAACTTCCCTGGCTTAGCCTCTCCCCTTGCATGCTTCTCTACACAATCTTACATGAAGACACCATTTCTCTTCAGTCTTTGCAAAGTACACAGTGCCCTTTCCCCCCAGAGAACCTGTAAAACATGTTCCAGGGAACTAGGTTTTTTTTTCTTCTCACATTGGCCTCTCTGTATTGCATTCAATTACTTTGACTGAGGCTGAGCAAAGTGTTACCAATTCTGAACTCAGCTGAGCCTGAGGCAAACAGATATTTACTATGCTTTATTCAGGATCTGATCATCTCGTTTATAAAAACCATCCCCATGCTGTTCTTAGTGCATATTCTAGTGACAATCCTCATGGGCAGGAGGAGGCTAATTGCACCAGAGGAGCTCATGTGTCTAAGGGAGGAGTCAGCAACACACATGGAACACGTGTGCATCAACACGCCTGGAGATGTCCTTGTATTTCTGATGACAATGGCTGTTGCTATGAAAAAACTGTTTGTTGTTAATGCTGTAAAAATGTCATTTCTTAAGAAGAAAGAGCTTCATGAACCAACGTGTGCAACTTTGGGTTACAAAAATGCAATATATATAATCAATAAATTATGCTTTCTTCATCCACAGTATTTAATGGAAATATCATCATACGTTGAAAATCTGTGTAATTAAAAAATTTCTTCCACAATGATCTGCTTACCTACCACCCATGCAGTAGATGAAGACATAAACAAGAACACACAGATTTAAATGAATGTCTTCCTGTTAAAGGTGAGATCATATGGTATTTGTCTTTCAACACCCAGCCTATTTCACTGGGGACAGTGACCAGAGGGTAGAGGGAAGGGAATTTAAGGGGAGAAAGGGGAAGGGATTTGGAGGAACAAATAAGAAGGACACAGGGATGAGAACTAAGGGGGTGGAAATGGGAAGGAGGTGGGGAGCAAGGGGCAGGGGAGGCTGGGATAGGAGAAATAGACAAAAAAACTGTACTTGAAAAATAACTAAATAAAATTAAAAATTAAAAAAATGAACGTCTTTAGACCCAATGCAGTTTGTGACCTGTTTCCATGGTGAGGACTGTGTGACATCCTGCCCAGGGCCTCTGCCTTGGACCCTAGAGACCCTAGAGACCAGCTGCACTGGCTGGAGAGGGCCCACCAGATGTGGAGAAGTTGGAAAGGGGATTTCTTTAAGGAAAAAAGCCACCTGGTCAGGAACTTGAGGCTGAGTGAGGATTAGAGAGGAGGTAAGAATGGAGGTGAGGGGTGGGCAGGTCCAAAGGCTAATGTTGTGATGTTGAGTCCTGAGAGGCTTTGCTGACCACTCTCCTTCTAGGAAAACCTCCAGAGTTTCTGACTTTACAGGTTAAGTGTCTGGGGCACAAGATTTGACAGCCACACACTGATGTTTCTCTACCTCTTGTTCTCCCTCCCTTCCCCCTCTCTAAAAAATGAGTAAATACAATCTTTTTAAAAATTGGCATGATCTAGAATTCGCCATTTTAAAGTGTGGGGCCAGGGAAGCTGGGTCCTTGCAGTCCGGCCAGAGCTCTGTGCAGTGGGATAGCCTCAGGGTGACCCGTGTCCTGGGCTGACCCGGGACATGGAGAAGGGTGTGGTGCTGTGTGTCCTCAGGTTAAATTTGTGTTCTGGACACCAGGATCTGCAAGTGAGAGGAGATGTTCACTTGTCCATCCTGTCCCCTCTGCTTCGCTCACACCGACCTTTCCCTTTGATACACCTGGTGTTCTGCTCCTCCCCTTCCCCACAGACCCAGGGTCCAGCATTTCAGCCACACATACTGCTCCACCCAGGGACACCCACGTGTAACTTACTGGAGGGAGAAAAAAAACTGGAGCACATTTCTGAAAATCTGAGTTTGGTGAAATCACATTCAAGGAGCAGGGAGGAGTTCTTGGAGCAACAGAGGCTGAGACTCATGGAGTTGGAACATGATGGAGTGTTAACATGCTATGTGACCCTTGCAAAATGTTTATAAATTTATGTTGAATACTCAGAGCAAGACATGGTGACTGATGTACTTTCTTCCTGGCCCCTCCAGAGACCAGCAGAGCTACTCCACAACCTGGAGCCATCCCAGGAGCTGCTGACCCTCCTCAGCAGCACGCACAGCCCAGCAGGGCCCAACCTCACCATCATCTCTCAGCCCACAGTCCCCCTCACTCTCCAAGCTGCCCACACTAGACTCTGTCAGCTCCTCCATCCAGCGAGGCATCTGCCCACCTAAAGGCCAGTCCTCTGCTGCCAGCTTCTCCCTGCCACCCTCCATCTTAAATGAGGCAAATGTCCCCTTGGGCTTACTCACACTCAGTCCAGCCATAGGATGTTTCCCAGAGGAGTTCTGCTAGATGCTCCCACCACACTAGGTGCTTCCCTTCCCTCTCCCTCTCCATTACCATTCACTAGTCCCTCCTATAACAAATGACACAGTGCCTGGCTCCCTGCTCTGACACAGGGATCACATCACAGTTGTCTCTGTGGTGCCCCAGGTGCACAAGAAATATTCAACAGGCTTCTCCTGACCCATCAGGAGAAAACAACCTCTGTGATTGACAGAGGTAAGAGAGAGAGACTGGCTGGGTCTCCTAAGGAGGACACAGTTCTGACACAGGGCAGAAGGCTTCTGTTTGGAATGGAGGGGAAAAGACAAGGGAGCAGAGTAGCATAGAAGAGAAGGCATAGTAACAAAACAAAATCCATGGTCTGGAAGTGGCAGGGGGCAAGAAAATACCGACGATGGTAAGTTTTACACGTTAGCCATCACTCAGCAGTGACTTCGGAAGAGAGATGAGGAAAATGACAATTTGTGTTAGTGTGACATTGCGAAAACTTAACCAGGGGCCCTCAACATTGTTCTCACCACCCACATAAGTAAGCAAATAAGACCTAAAAAGTGCAGGACCGGACCACTGGTTAGCTCACCCACAGGCACTTGCAGCCCATTGCAGGCACTGGGGCTGTGAGATGAGACAAGCCCTGCCCACGTGGAGCTCATGTTCTGCAGGGGGAAACAGAGGAGGGGCAAGTCAGAAGTGAAGATATTGGGTCTCTAGAGGAGGTGGTCAGGGCAGGTGTCTCCGAAGGACACCCCTGAGTGTCAGCAGGGATCTGAAGGCAATGAGGGGGTGAGCCAGGCAGACACATGGAGAAAAAAATTCCAAAAAGTAAAAACAATCGTTTCATAGGTGCTGAAATAATGGTGACTATGCTGCTGACCTTGACCATGGAAAGGCATACACACACACACACACACACACACACATACACACACACCAAGGCTGAGAGATGAACAGTTTTGCTCAGGACCCAAAGCCTCATCTCACCATTCCAGCATATAGATCCAAATGTTGATCGATTTCTCTCTTCCCTCCTAGTCTCACTGTTAACCTGCAGGAGCCCACCCCCTACCCCCACTGCCCAACTTTCTATTGAGTCAGAGCCACCCAGTGCTACCACCGCCTGCTTGGGGACAACCCAGGGTCAGGTCGTTAATTCTTGTACATTAAGGAGGTGGGAAAAGAACCTTCTAACAGTGAAAGGTTGGATCACCTTTTCTTTCCAGAAAATCACAGCCCACCACAGGCCCACCTTGTGAGTTGAGTTACATCTCATCACCTCAGGCCTGTGTTCTTCCTGTTCTCACAGATACTTGATTGACAGAAACTCTGGATCTCCAACCCCTGTTAGAGTTACTGCCAGGGGAGGAAGGATCATGCACCAACCTCAAAAAAATCAAGGGATGACTTTTTATGCCCAGAGTCCCTGGTATGTGGGCATCTGCCTATTGTTTCTGAAGACATGTCACCAGTTCATGGTGTCCTGGGAAACAAGGAAACTGCTTGTACAGGATCCGACAGGAGAACCCAGAATCTTTGGTTGCTTCCATCTCAGAGGGGCTGAGGGTTTCAGGAGAAGCTCCCTTTCCCTTACAGAATGACACACAGGGTCCCCTGGTTGAGTCATCACGTGGCACTGCTGCAGCTCCTGGGTCCTGGGGGGAGGCTCAGAGCAGATGACAGACAGGGACATAGATGACTTCTGTCCAAAACCCCAATGCAGGGCTGGATGACATACAGCATGTTTTGGTGATCAAGTCTCAAAGCAAGCAACCTCCCCCAAGAGCCTCAGGGGAACTTCCACCAGGCCCTTTCTCTTACCCCTTAGAAATAGAGAGCTCTGCCTGAAGCAGCAAATTCCCCTGGGGGGACAGTGGTCCTTACCCTAGACTCACAGTACTCTGGAGAATGTCACATTTTCATGGGGTCACCCTACACTGGTCCCCATCCCTGTGCAGCTTCTCAAATTGGCTTCAGGTCTCATCCTGGTCTTCAGGGGACACACAGACACACCCACACTCCTAGAAACTTCCCAAAGCAACCTGGTTTTGAAAGAAGATGAAGGAGAATGATTTTCATCCCCTGCTTCAGAAGGCCTTTCTGGGGCCCTCCCTTTTGCCCACTCTGTCTCACCTGCTACTTCTGTGGATGTCTATGTCACTTAATTCTTCTCTGATCTTGGTTATTTCTTTCCTTCTACTCTCTCTGGGCTTTGTTTGTTGTTTCATTGTGCATACATTTTCACCCACCTTCAGAGGAAAGGTATAGAGTTTTGAAATATATTCTGTGGTAAAACTCAGAGACTCAGGTAATCATGCATCAGTAAAAATCAGTCCCTGCAGTCCTTCACTGGGAGATTCTGTTCTGTGCCTCCTGTGACCCTGAAGTCAGAGCAGATATCATTGTCCTTATTCTTTGATTTCTTGGCTGTGTTTGCAAAATCAACCTGCCTATCTTTAAAAAGTCCACAATCAGAACTTGAAAAGTGGGAAATGTATATTTATGCTGATTCTATATTTTTTAAGATTCCTTTTGGCTTTGGACATATTTTTCTGAAATGTTGAAGAATTGATGAGAGGTGGATTGTGGGTAAACAAAGATGTGCTTTCACGGGGAGCAAAAAGGAATTGGGGTCTGCTCAGAGTCAGGATGAGAAGTGATAAAGCTTCAGGTTTTGATTATTAGACAATGTATGGATTAAAGGACAACTAGATAGGGCATGGAGGAGAGACCTTTAAGTAAGCTCAGGATGGGGCTGAGGCATATGAGTAAGGGGATGACCTAGGTGATGAGGGAGGAAATACTGAAATTAATACAGGTAAGAGAAGAGAGTCTGTGGTGGCAATGTTCCGAGCAAGAAGCCCCATTTGCCACAGATGAGAGTAAACATGAGTGAGACATGATGTGGTCTGTTTGGGGAGAAGAGGTGGCCAGTTTCCCAGAGGATAAAGGCCTTGAGCTGTGGCCAGTTCCTCAGGAGAAAAAGGGGTTGAGCCCCTTTCTCCAAAGTCTTTTATTGGGTTCTAAGACACAGGAACACAGGGTCGCAAGGATCAAACAGTAGATAATATTTCCATGAAATCTGAGGGATTAGTTTCAATCAGAGTCTGTCAGGAAAAGAGTTTTAGGGTTTCTTTCTGGAACTCTTAACATATGAATGAAAGAACTCTTAGCAAAGCAGATTTAGGAGGTTGATCAGGAAGTCTGTGTGATGCCAGATTTTTCCTGGGACAGGCTCTAGGAAGGCAAGGAGCTGAACCTCTACCCCTCAGGTACTCAGGTTTAAGTGGATTAGAGCCTGAAAGAGCTTCTCCCAGAAAACATGGAGACTCAGGCTTTGTCAATGCTGGGGGGGGGTGGGGCAAGAGTTCATTGCTCTGTGTTGCAGCCCCCCAAGTCCCTCCATGTTTGCCTCCCAAGTGAACATGTATGGACTGGGTTGCCCCTCCTCTTAGGAGTCTTACCTGTCAAAGACTTCTGACCCAGCTTTAGGGCAGGGTAAGAAGCAGAAGCAGTGCTTTTTTCCAGAGACAAGCTTTGTCTCCTGTGGCCCACATTCAGGTCACCTATTTATTCTTAGTGACGGGGGGGAAGAGTTACAATTTCTGAAACCAGGCAGAGTGGTCCACAACAGGAGACATTTACTTGAACTAGCATGGGCATGTGGGGAGAAACACAACGTTGGCAGAAAAGATAAAATCTTGAAGACTTAGATTAGTGTTCTAAGACTTGGGAAAAGAGAAAAAACCAGGTGTACCAGGCAGCAGAAGTTATAAACTAGGACAAGAAGTAAGAAACAAGGAGATGAGCATTCATGGGGAGTAAGGAGTCTGAAGAGGAATGAGGGTTTGTAAGACTGGGGGACACAATGAATACAGAAAATAGACAGACAGAAGGCAGTCAGACTACAAAGGGGTTGGGGTGGAGCCTGAGAAAGGAGAGGAGTGCAGGGCAGGCTTTGGGTGGCAATCAGATTGAATGTTTCCAGTTTTAGTTCTGACCCAGTAGAAACATGTGCAGCAGCTTCTCAAAGTGTGGTCTGAAGGCCACATTTTCCATATGACTTAGGAGAGCTGTGAAAGCTAAATCTTATCCCCATACCCTAGGACGCACCTTAGGTGAGCCAATAAGTTAGCAATGCCCCAGGGGCTCTGTGTCAGTGAGTAAGGCAGCCTGGGGAGAGGAAACTAGTGTCTGATTGTGTGTGGAGTGAATAAAATTTGAGGGCTGGAAAACTTGGAGTAAATGGAACCTTTCCCTGCTTTGTTGACTAGCCACAGTGGACTTTCTGATTTCATGGTGGAACCTATGTGACAGTTCACAGTGCTGGATGCGTAGGTTCTATTGGTCTGGGCCACTTGTCCTTGTCTCATCCAGGATGTACCACTTCCATCTGTGATGGATGCTGCTCTCCCCATCTGTCCTTATGTTGGTGGGTGTGATAGAACCTAGATCACGACGAGGAGGTCTGGCTCCCTTGTTACTTCACAGCTCACATTCAGACCCTCTATCTCTCCCAAGGACTAGACTCTGTTCATGGATTTGTACATTATTGCTGTAGAAGGCACTGTCTCACCCCAAAGCCTAGGAGTCTGCATGTAGTTCTCTGATTAGCTCTGACAGAGGCTACACAAAGCAGCATTTATTCTTCTAACATGGATTAGATGCAGGTACAAATGCAGCAACTTCTCCTTTTCTCTGGGAAGTACTTCCAGCGTGGCCAAGAGTATATTGGAGCCATGAAAGTCTCATAGACATAGCAGATCCCTGAGTGGTCACAGATGTGGATGTTCCTGCTTTACTTAGTCTGCTGATCACTACAGCTGATCCTGTCACTGGTGTCACTGTCCTCACTGATGCCATTGTCATAGAGTGTCAACATGAGCAGGCACCCACCTCCACCCATCAGAGCACATGTGTCTTTCTAAAGCATTTACAAAACTTACCATTTTGTTCATTTCTTCTATTAAAATATATTTTATTGATTATGCCATTATAATTGTTCTATTCCCCCCTTCATTCCCCTCCACCCTGCACAGCCCTCCCCCACCATTCCCCCCTTTAGTTTATGACCACGTGTCTCAAGTTCTTTAGATTCTATGTCTCTCCTACTATTCTTGACCTCCCCCTATCTATTTCCTACCTACCATCTATGCTACTTATTTTCTGTACCTTCTCCCTCCTTCTCCTTCTCCCACTCCCCTGGTGCTAACCCTCCATGTGATCTTCATTTCTATGCTTCTGCTCCTGATCTAGTTGTCTGCTTAGTTCACTTTTGTTTCAGGTGTGGTTGTTAATAACTGAGTTTGCTGTCCTTTCACTGTTCATCTTTTTTATCTTCTTTTTCTTAGCTAAGTCCCTTAACATTTCATATAATAAGGGCTTGGTGATGATGAACTCCTTGAATTTGATCTTATCTGAGAAGCACTTTATCTGCGCTTCCACTCTAAAGGAAAGCTTTGCTGGGTAGAGCAATCTTGGATGTAGGTCTTTGGATTTCATGACTTGGAATACCTCTTTCCAGCCCCTTCTTCCCTGTGAGGTCTCTTTTGAGAAATCCACTGACAGTCTGATGGGAACTCCTTTGTAGGTGACTGTCCCCTTATCTCTTGCTGCTTCTAGGATTCCCTCCTTCATTTTAATCTTGGCTAATGTAAATATGATGTGCCTTGGTGTGTTTCTTCTTGGGTCCAACTTCTTTAGGACTCTCTGAGCTTCCTGGATTTCCTGGAAGTCTATTTCCTTTGTCAGATTGGGGAAATTCTCCTTTATTAATTGTTAAAATAAGCTTTCCACTGGTGGCTGTTCCTTTCCCTCTTCTGGCACTTCTATAA